>NC_088382.1:134427500-134727500 GCF_037993035.2 Macaca fascicularis
CTAACATATTTTTAAGGCTTTCGACATGAGTAAAAAATTTTCAAACTTCCTTCCCAAAAGTTTACACCAATGCGTTGCCTCACCAGTTTTTTATGAGACTATCTATTTTCAATTCCCTTACCTCCAACTGTATCGATTTTTCACCTTTCATCTTTGCCAAATGCAATGAAGGGAATGGTCTCCCCTCTGTGGTTCTCATCTGTAGTTCTTTGATTACTCCTGAGGGTGAACTTGAGCACTTGCATTTCTTCTTTTTCCAATGATAGCTAATAATGTATTTCATCGAATCGAAGGACACCCTGGTTGTAAGATATATCATCATTATTTTATGTGCCATTAAAGAAAGAACAGTGCATCCCAATTTCTGAAATGTTGAAACGTGTGCACTTAGAATTTGTGAAATAAGTACTTTAAAAAGTATCTTTGAGATCTGTGGTCTGAATCAGCTCAGATTCAGGTCACGAAATGAGGCTGCCTGGGGCCCTGTGCGATTGGGCAAGTTGCTTAACCTTCAGGATGATTTGCAAAGTCCTTTGGGATTTTTCAGAACCTAAGAGGCATTATTAAAACAAAGATAATAATACCTTTCCCGACCAACTTGTTTTTCACTTTTCCTAATGTTTACTAAACACTGATGTTCTGTGCCATTCCCAGTGTCTGCACATGAGGAGTTTGCAATTTAATGGGGAGACAAACAGATAATTGTTCTGCCTGGGGAAGTCATGTAAGGCTAAGAGAAGGAGGCAAAGAGGCAGAGGGAGAGCTTGATCTTGTGGGATTTATTCATTCAGCAAATATTTATTCATCCTCTACCATGTGCCCAGGACTATGCTAGGTGCTGAGGTTGAGTGGGTATATATATATTTTTTTTCTTTGAGACCGAGTCTCACTCTATCACCCAGGCTAGGGGTACAGTGGTGCGATCTTGGCTCACTGCAACCTCCACCTCCCAGGTTCAAGCGATTCTCCTGCCTCAGTCTCCCGAGTAGCTGGGATTACAAGCATGCGACCCCAAGCCCGGCAAATTTTTGTATTTTTGGTAGAGATGGTGTTTCGCCATGTTGGCCAGGCTGGTCTCGAACTCCTGACCTCATATGATCCACCAGCCTTGGCCTCCCAAAGTGCAGGGATTATAGACGTGAGCCACTGTGCCCGGCCCAAGTGGGTATTTTTAAGACGTGCATAGGGGATGGGCATTCAGGGCAGAGGGAACAGTAGGGATGGTGAGGTGAAGGAAGTTTAAGTGTTTCCTGGGAAACAGAGAATGGCTCCCAGGAGCTGGGAAGCTGCAGAAGATGGGGCAAAAGATGGGATATTATCAACCCCATTTGGTTGATGAAGAAACTGAGGCTCAGACAGACAAGGTATGCAATGTTCTAGGGCCCCATAGCAAAGGAGTACTGCATGGTGTTGGATTTATCTGTTTGTGCATCTGGCTCTCCACTCCTGCCCAGTGATGAGTTCTTTAAGAGAGGAAGGCATCATCTTTTATTCTAAGTATCTAGCACATCAGGTCCCATTATGGATGTTGCCATACCTACTTGTCAAATGAATGAATGAATGAATGAATGAGTGAATGAGTGAACTATTACAGAAGTGACGGACGTCAAGTCCCCTTCCTGCAGCCCACAGGTTTGAATGAGTTCAGGCTCAAAGAATTGTTTATGTCATTTCCATCCTGGTATTTCCTAGAGGCCTACACTGCCCAGCCCTGGCCCTGTCTTGCCTGGATTGTGCAAGGAAGAGGCTTCACTGGTTTCACCACTCTAAATTGAAACCCTGCTTAGCCTCTGGGAAGGCAACCTGAGTTGGAAGGACAGGCAGTACCTCTTAGGGCCTCAGAGTGAGCACAGGTAGGCCTGTTCCTAGAACTGCCTCCTCCTGCTGAGACTTCCCTAGAACAGTGACTCAAGGCCTTTAGGCAAATCTTGTTTCCAAGATAATTTGCCTTATGGGAAGAATGAGTAAGGGCTTTATGAACTGTAAAAGGCTGTGCAAACAGGAGGGATTACCATTTGGTATTGCTACTAATCTCGTGGAAAGAGAGTTCTAATAGGAACTTTAGTAATCACTTTGTCTGTTCTCTATCTCCATTTTGCAGATGAGGACAGTGAAGCCAAAGAGGGGAAGGGACTTGGCTAAAGTTACCCAGTAGGCAAGGAGACCCAGGAAATACAGCACACTGGTAAAAAGCTGGCGCATCTGTGAAGACAAATGGGTCACATCTCAGCTTCACCCATTATTAGCTGGGGGGAGCTTGGGAAGGTGAATAAGTTCTCTAAGCATCAGCTTCCTCATTTATAAAATGGAATAATGATAATTAATTTAGGGGTTGTTGTAAGGATTGAATAAGGTAACAAATGAATGGAAAGACCTTTATATGTCTCTGAAATGCAGAAGGTGATGAATAAATGTTAGGTGTTATGACTTTGCTGCTATTATTATTTATTATTATATATTGGCGGAGGTGGGCTAGGATACAAGACCCCCTGACTCTCCCATTCTGTTTTCTGCAGTCACCAGACTCCTGGAGGTCAGCATATCAGACTAGGTTTACTACGGCTTCATTCATTCATCACATATTCAATGAGCGCCCTTTATGTATTAAGCAAAATGCTAGTTACTGTATGTGTTGGGGTGGTGACAGGGAGCGGGCAGGTGATAAGCAAGAGGTATAAAAATGAAACAAACATGGCCCATGCTGTCAAGATGAGTATAGCCTGGAGGGATTAGACGTGGAAGGGAAAGGAGGAGCTCTCCCTATGTACAAGAGGCAAATCACCTTACCAGGTAAAATTGATTCTGGAAGTCATTTTGGGAGATCAAGGAGCCATTCAGAAACCTGAGTAGGTCCAAGCCAGTTCAACATCTTCTGGGATCAACACAAAACCCCCTGCACAGGACAAAACCTCCACACACACACACCACTCCTGGTTCTGATGGCAGATGCTTGTCCCCCAACCCAGAGGCTAGAGGACCTAAATGGCCCTGTCTGGGGAATTGAAGGAACCCGGGACTCTCCCCTTTTGGGGAACCCAGCTCCACACTGTCACCAGTTCTCCTTTTGAAACAGAAGTGTGCTTCTCTGTGCAGAGCAGCAGGCATCCATGGAAGAATCAGATCGGGACAACATCTGTCTCTGCCCTTGGGAGAGGTGAGATCATGTTTGTGCGAGGACTGGAGATAAGGCTTTAAACCAGGGACCTGGGGCGGCTGTCCATCAGCCTCCACGTCAAGGTCAGACAGCATCAAAGTCAGGGAGGCATCCAGAAATGAACATGCAGTAGGTTCTCTAAAAGCACCAATGAAAACGACTCAAAATCAAGAGAGGAGGGGGGAGGGAGGGAAAGAAAAAAGAAAAAAAAAATAGGCTATGAGCCAAACACTTTCATAGATGCCATCTAATTTAGTCTTTACCATAACCACCTTTTACAGATGAAGACACCAAAACTTAGAAAGGGTAAGAAACCTGCCCCAGCTAACTGATGGTGAAACTCAAACTTAAACCAATATCTCGAAATTAACACCTGAGAAAATAGCAAGGAATCTCTGGACTGGTTCTTATGCCCCACCAAACCAGAATAATGAGAAGCAAAAAGCATCTGTCCAGTGGAACACAATTTCTTCTTCCAAATCCAGCTTAAATAACACCTCTGCCGCCTGATCACTCTCATCAGAACAACCACTCCCTATTCCGAATTCCTTTAATCAAGTTTTTTTGTTAATTTTGTTTTGTTTTGTTTTGTTTTTGAGACAAAGTCTCACTCTGTCTCCCAGGCTGGAGAGCAGTGGCGCGATCTCTGCTCACTGCAAGCTCCGCCTCCCTGGTTCACGCCATTCTCCTGCCTCAGCCTCTGGAGTAGCTGGGACTACAGGTGCCCGCCACCATGCCCGGCTAATTTTTTGTATTTTAGTAGAGATGGGGTTTCACCATGTTTGCCAGGATGGTCTCGATCTCCTGACCTCGTAATCTGCCAGCCTTGGCCTCCCAAAGTGCGGGGTTTACAGGCGTGAGCCACTGTGCCTGGCCTTTGTTAAATATTTTTACTGTGTTTATGGCACCTACATCCGGACCTCACTGCCTGCCTTTTTGGCAAGGGTTCTCAGACAGGAGAAGGGCTATGCAGAAGTGGACGTGTTCCTTAAGTGGAAGGACAGTGCATCCTGCTAGAAAGGGCAAGAGATAGCAATTCAGAAAAACATGCATGCAAATCCCAGCTCCACCACCTGCCAGCTGTATAATGCTGTGCCCTTATTAACTTTTCTAAGGGTCCTCATCTTTGTTTTGCTTTAAATTTTTAATTTTTGTGGGTACAAAATAGGCATATATATTTATGACATAGATGGAATATTTTGATCAGGCATGTAATGTGCAATATCCCGTCAGAGTTAATGGGGTATCCAGCCCCTCAAGCATTTGTGTTACAAACAATCCAATTATACTATTTTAGTTAGTTTTAAATGTACAATTAAGTTATTACTGACTATAGTCACCCTGTTGTGCTATCAAACACTAGGTCTCTTGCTTCCTTCCTGCCTTCCTCCCTCCCTCCCATTCCCCACACCCCCTTTCTCTCTTTCTTTCTTGACAGGGTCTTGCTCTGTTGCCCAGGCTAGAGTGCATTGGCACAAACTCAGCTCACTGCAACCTCTGCCTTCCAGGCTCAAATGATCCTCCCACCTCAGCTTCCCGAGTAGCTGAGACTATAGGTGCGCACCATTATGCCTTCCTTTTTTTCTTTCCTTTTTTTTTTTGTAGAGATGAAGTCTCACTATGTTGCCCAGGGTGGTCTCAAACTCCTGGGCTCAGGCGATCCTCCCGCCTTGGCCTCCTAAAGTGTTGGGATTACAGGAGTGAGCCATTGCATCCGGCCCTTATTCATGCTTTCTAGCTATTTTTCTTTACCTAGTAATCATCTCTACATGTCCCAATCATTTCCCCCTCTACTCTTCTCAGCCTCTGGTAGCCATCCTTCTACTCTCTGTCTCCATGAGTTCAAATGTTTCCATTTTTAGCTCCCACAGACAAGCGAGAATATGTGAAGTTTGTCTTTCTGTGCCTGGCTTATCTCCCTTAATAACTTCCAGTTCCATCCATGTTGTTGCAGATGGCAGGATCTCGTTAGTTTCTTCATCTTAAAATGGAGATCTGAATATCCTCTTTACAGGTTGTTCTGACGTGTTTTAGGGAGAAAACACTTAATACTCCTAGGACAATACCTCTTATGTGGAACCTCCTTTCCCCTTGCTGTGTGTTTCCATGTAGAGGGACATCAATGCATGTAACACTCCTGGCTTCTTTCTGGTCCTGTGCTCAGAATTCTGCAAGGAGAAATTGCCTCCTTGGCAAATTTGGGAGTACGAAGTGGGCATATGTACACCCACCTCCTGTCTACTTTTCCTTTGGAATTCAGCCGCCACCAGAAGCACACATTCTGCCCTGCTCTTCCATACGTTATGTATTTCTGGAGAGGCACACTACATGGGGAGGCCGGCATTTTTCCACCACTGCCCAGGACCAGGTGCAAGTCAGACTGATTCTGGTCAGCAGAAGCCTGTTGTTGCCTTAAACCTAAGCTGAGCTCTCCAATACTGTCTCTGCCATTTTGTTCTCCACCTGCCAGAGTTCTCTATTATTTTAAATGTTTCAGAACTGGGTGGAGACTACAAGAAGGTGGTGATGGGTATTCCTCAGAAACCTGCTCTAATCGCAACATATTCTGTCATCAGGCTTTCAATAAATAGGAGCTGTCATTTGCACCAAAAATAAACTTCTTGTATTTGTAGTGCTAACTCTGCCCCTTCTATGTCCTCTCTTGGGCAACACCCTCAGTGCTCCCCACCCTGAGCTGATGTTCTTTCCCACCACTCCCAGGACACTTCCTAGCAGTGTTGACCTGAGCTCAGTCATCAGCAAGTGTCTTGCTGGGAGATTTCCTTAAGCCCCACCCCAGAAAAGTAAACTTCCTTTTCCAAGAAGCAGAATACATATTCCTTTTGCTCGAAGTTTTTTATGGTGGGTTTTCACCTCCTTGTTCTTTGTAGATGTAGACTCTCTGGTGCATCTATGAAGCGTTCTGCTTGCTTTTCTGTTAATATGAGAACGTGGAGGTGATAGAAGGGTTAATTTTTCAGAACTCAAAGTGGCTTCCCTGCTAATCTCCACTGTTTGTAAAAATGTGAGATTTAGCCAAAGCAATAGTGCTAATAGTTAATTAACTGGAGGAGAACCATGGAGCAGTGGGATTTAAATACCCATTTGCACACCTGCACTCCCCTTTTAAATTCCCCAAGATCTTGCATTTGGAAAATGACATGGAGGAAACCCATAGCAACCTTTATGTGGATTGAGGGATTATAAGTGATTTTGACCTTCTTCAGATATCTCAATGTTTTAAAATAAATTTTCTACATTGAGTATGTTTTAATTTTAAAATCAAAAGTAAAAGAGATTAAACATAAAACTCACCTGAAAAAAACATATGATTTGGAGAGATGCAAAATAATTCCTAGAGCCTTTAATAATGCTTATGAGGTACCTAGTATGTATGAGGCACTGTGCCATTTGCTGTGGAGAATACAAAGTGTGCAAAACACGGTCCTTGCCCTGAAAAGGATCAGGCAACATGAACAACTACCTCTTGAATTTGTAAGTTGCAGAGGTTGAGCTAGGGTGATCTGCAAGGATGCGGTGTGACTTGCAGGTAGTGTCTGTTTAGCTCAACAAATTTTACTGAGAATCTACGTGGCAGGTCCTGTCTTCGATGCTGAGATATGTTAATCCATAGAAACAGAAAAAAAATTGGAGGTTACCAGGAGCTGGGGAGAGGGGGAAATGGAGACTGCTTAATGGGTACGGAGGTTATTTGGCGGGAAGGGTGATGGAAAGAGGTGATGGTTGCACAACACTGTGAATGTACTAAATGCCACTGAATTGAACACTTTACAATGATTAATTTGATGTGTTTTGTATCAATAAAGAAGGGGGGGAACTGGATCCCATGTGAACTCCCCTAGTTATCAACTATCTCTCTCTTCAATGACCCACGTGTCCTGAATGTCAGTCCATATTTGCTGTTTGTGCTCCTTTGCTCCTGTTCACTCTGAACCTACTGTAATCTGGCTTCTTTGCCCCCATCACTTCCCTGAAGCCACTAATAACTGCATAATTATCAAATCCAATGAGCATTTTACAATTCTTTTAATAGTCCTTACCAGACTAATACACCCAACTGCACTTTGGGCATCTCCACTTAGATGTCCAATTCCAGAGGCCTCACTTTTTCATCTGTAAAATAAAAAAAGGACCCATCTCATAGGGCTGTTGTGAGGATTGAGCACAGTGGTATGCTGGTCAATGTTTAACAACCAGCTCTGGGGACAGAGGACTCCTGATTCATAGGATTTGCTGATTTCTGTGGTGCAAATACTCCCACTAAAACTGATTTCAAGGAACCAATGTAACATTATTGCACGTGGAATTAGATATGGGAACCATTACATCTTACTTGCACCATGCAGATACAGTGGACATTACCTGAGCCTGGATAACAGTGAAGGGTAGTAAAATAATTAGGAACTGCCAGGTGCAGTGACTGATGCCTGTAATCCTCGCACTTTTGGAGGCTGAGGCGGGTGGATCACCTGAGGTCAGGAGTTCAAGACCAGCCTGACCAACATGGAGAAACCCCGTCTCTACTAAAAACACAAAATTAGCCAGGCTCGGTGGCACGCACCTGTAATCCCAGCTACTCAGGAGGCTGAAGCAGGAGAATCACTTGAACCTGGGAGGTAGAGATTGCGGTGAGCTGAGATCACGCCGTTGCACTCCAGCCTGGGCAACAAGAGCGAAACTCTGTCTGAAAAGAAAAGATAATAATAATAATAATTAGAAACTGATGAGTTCCTATTATATTTGTTTATAATCCAATGTATTTAATTGTGAGTTTATATAATTTGATTTTTAATAATTGCTGTGTTTAGGGATTTTTAATAATTGCTGTGTTTAGTGACTGGCTTGCAAAATTCTTGAAAATTTAATAATTGGCTCTTGCAAGCCAGTCCAAGCTGGCTCCAGGCACTGTTGAATGAACTACAGCTTGTACCCAGCTTAAGAGAGAACTCAGCATATGTAAAGTGCTCTCTAAATGGTAGCCAGTGTGATTCTTGTCATCTATTTTATTACACAATTTATGATTGTAGTAGAAAAGTCAGGAAAAACACATTTTAAATGCACCTTTGTATGATTTTTTAGGGTCGCATTATTTAACTGAGGAACATGGACTTGAGGGATGCCCGTGCAACATGGTTTACTCATAAAATTACTGTGTTTGGCATAAATTCAGAACTGAGACCTGGAAAAGAACTAAAAAACTTTGAGTCGAAAAGTATAAAAATTTCGACTTACTGTGGTATTGCAGGTGAGAGCAGGAAGTTGAAGGCAGTTCTTCACCAGGGGCTGGAGAAGTAACAGGAAGGATCACGGTGAGCGGTGCTGCGCGGCCGTCAGAAGCAGCAACCTGGAGTGATGTCACGCACTGCAAAACGATGTGCTGGGTCAACAATGGACCCATGTGCCACAGTGTTCCCATTAGATTACAATGGGGCTGAAAAAGTCCGCCTAGTGATGTTGTAGCCAAAAACTAGTACATAGTGCAAGACATTACTTGTGCATGGTGATGCTGCTGTAAACAAACCACTGTGCTACCAGTGGTATAAAACAGAGCAATACAATCATGTACAGTACAGAATACTTGATCATGATAGTAAACAACTATGTTACTGGTTCGTGTATTTACCATACTTATTTTCGTTATTTTAGACAGCACTCCTTCTACTTATACAAAAAAAGGTAATGGTAAAACATCTTCAGACAGGTCCTTCAGGAGGTATCCAGAAGAAGGTGTTGTTATTATAGGAGATGACAGCTCTATGCGTGTTATTGTCTCTGAAGCCCTTCCAGTGGGACAAGTTGTGGGGGTGGAAGACAGTGATATAGATGGTTCCGACCCCATATAGGTCTAGGCTAACATGTGTTTGTCTCTTAGTTTTTAATGAAAGTTTTAAGAAGTAAAATAATTTTTAGAAGTAGGAAAAGCTTATAAAATAAAAATATAAAGAAAGGAAATATTTTTGTACAGATGTTCAATGTGTTTGTGTTTTAAGCTCAGTGTTAATACAAGAGTCAAAAAGTCTACAGTAGTGGACAGTAATGTCCTAGACCTTTACATTCATTCACCACTCACTTGCTGACTCACCCAGAGCAGCTTCCAGTCCCGCCTGCTCCATTCATGGTAAGTGCCCTATGTTGGTGTACCATTTAAAAAAGTTTTTTATACTGTATTTTTACTGTAGGTTTTCTGTGGTCAGATATACAAATAGTTACCATTGTGTTACAATTGTCTGTGATATTCAGTACAGTAAACTGCTGGACAGATTTGTAGCCTGGGACCAACAGGCTAGATTATATAGCCTAGGTGTATAGTAGGCTAGACTATCTAGGTTTGTGTAAGTACACACCATGGTGTTCACACAAGGATGAAATTGCCTAATGATGCATTTCTCAGAACAGATCTCCATCGTTAAGCAACACATGAATATATGTATATTCCCGTATTAGTCTGTTCTCACACTGCTAATAAAGACATACCCGAGACTGGGTAATTTATAAAGGAAAGAGGTTTAATGGACTCACAGTTTCACATGGCTAGGGAGGGCTCACAATCATGGCCGAAGGAAAGGGAAAGCAAGACATGCCTTTCATGGCAGCAGGCAAGAGGGCGTGTGCAGGGAAACTCGCCTTTATAAAACTACCAGATCTCCTGAGACTTATTCACTATCCCAAGAACAGCACGGGAAACACCCGCCCCGATGATTCAATTACCTCCCACCAGGTCCCTCCCACAACACATAGGAATCATGGGAGCTGCAGTTCAAGATGAGATTTGGGTGCGGACATAGCCAAACCAGGTCAGTACCGTTGTAAGATATAGAATATTCTGTTATGTGTATGTGTGTGTATGCATGTATTTAATGAATAGAATATTACTGTCCTCCAGATCTCATCCTGTTTCTTTTTCATTTCCCACAGCGCTGTTTCCGTGATCTGCATTACTACACATATGTATTTGTATCTGTCATGGTCCAGGCAGGGAAAAGATGGACAAACACATATTGCACAGTTGGAGAATTAGTGAAAGGACTATTTGCAGAGGTGTGGGCAGGGTTAGGAAAAGCATCCGATGACAGTGAGGTGCCCTGGAGCTAGGAACAGTCATGGGACCTAACCGTGTCCTGGACAGTAAAGGCCAACTCCGTTGAGAGAGCCACCTGGAAAGGGTCACCTCACAGGAGCTGTGGGACCTTGCTCTCTGGCAGGGAGGGAGACAGGGGTGTAAATACTCTGGCTTCCCTTTCCTGCCACCTTCTGAATCTCCTGACGGTGCTTCCCATTGCCCCAACCCAATCAGAAGGCAAGGAGCTAACAAGCACATTGATGCACACCCTGCAGATGAGCCTCCGGGGACCAGACCTGGGCTGAGATAAACAGAGAGCCCATCTAGAGGTGCAAATGGAAGCCATCCAGCACAATATTGCGGCATAAATCAACCATATTAGGATAAAGGTTAATGGGGCGGGGGCGTGGGAGTGGAAAGGGAGTGAGAACTTGGAATGTAAAAGAAAACAAGAAGCTGTTTGCATGAATGTTGAGATAATCATGTCTTAAATGGAAGAGTCTAATTAACTCAACTCTCAACTCTGAGGTCGAAAAGAGAAAGCAAATCTGACGTTTGCTAGAAAGGCAGCAACCATACTGAAGAAGTCTTTGGAAAACATCCTTTTCCCCCATACTGTTTGTGTTGCAATTCAGATCTTCCCATCTGAACCCTGGGCTGGAGAGAGAATTGAGTCCTTGTGTGAAAGAATGGGTTGGCCACCGGAAGGGGCCTAGGGCAAGGTCCGTTAGATGAAAAACAAAGGCAGAAATGTGTGTGTGGGCAGGAGAATGGGTCTCAGGAGTGTATTTAAAAATCTGTATTTATCGAGAAAGAGGAATAGAAGGCATATAGGCAATTAGGAAGGGATGACGCTTTTGTAAAAAAGAAGGGGTGTGTGTGTGTGTATATATATATATTTATATATATGCAAAGAAAAATGTCTGGCCGGCAAAACATCAAAATATGAATGGTGGTTGTCTTTGGATGTGGATTATGAAGAGTTGTGTTTATTTATTTTATCTGCTTTCCCGCATTTTCTACTTTTTATAAAGTAAACCTGAGTTATTTATGCAATAAGAAAGGATTTAAACAAAAAAGGTAGTACTATCTATGCAAAACACTCATAGCCAAGAAGACCGAAGGGGTCTGAAAGCTGTGCCACGTTTCTTCCCTCTGCTCACCTTTTCCTCCTCATCTCTCCTCCCTCTTCTGCCTCCCAGTTCTGTACATGACTTATTAGCTCACAGTGAGCTGATTGACTGAGTCATTTGCAGTGGAAAGTCACAGACATGACTTGGGCTTAGCTGAAAACAAGAGGGTCATCAAATGATTTAATTGTGGCCGGGCGCGGTGGCTCAAGCCTGTAATCCCAGCACTTTGGGAGGCCGAGACGGGCGGATCACGAGGTCAGGAGATTGAGACCATCCTGGCTGACACGGTGAAACCCCGTCTCTACTAAAAAAATACCAAAAACTAGCCGGGCGAGGTGGCGGGCGCCAGTAATCCCAGTACTCGGGAGGCTGAGGCAGGAGAATGGCGTGAACCCGGGAGGCGGAGCTTGCAGTGAGCTGAGATCCGGCCACTGCACTCCAGCCTGGGCGGCAGAGCGAGACTCCGTCTCAAAAAAAAAAAAAAAAAAAAAAAAAGATTTAATTGTAACCGCCACTTGGGAACATTCTCTACTTTCCACCAAGAGGTTGAATGACGGTTAAAAAGTAATCCTTCCTGAAATTTCGTACTTATATCAGTTTCTCACCTGCAACCTCCACTTCCCAGGTTCAAGCGATTCTCCTGCCTCAGTCTCCCAATTAGCTGGAATTGCAGGCACCTGCTATCACAACTAACCAATTTTTCTATTTTTTCCGTAGAGACGACGTTTCACCATATTGGCTAGGCTGGCCTCAAACTCCTGACCTCAAGTGATCGGCCCACCTTGGCCTCCCAAAGTGCCGGGATTTTCTATTTCTTTGTGGTTCAATCTTGGTGGGTTGTGTGCACATCCAGGAATTTATCCATTTCTTCTAGGTTTTCCAATTTGTTGGTGTATAGTTGTTGATTTTGTAATATTTATTTATTTATTTTTTGAGATGGAGTTTCGCTCTTGTTGCCCAGGCTGGAGTGCAATGGTGCAATCTTGGCTCACTGCAACCTGTGCCTCCCAGGTTCAGGTGATTCTCCTGCCTCAGCCTCCTGAGTACCTGGGATTACAGGCACCTGCCACCATACCCAGCTAATTTTTTGTGTTTTCAGTAGAGATGGGGGTTTCATCATGTTGGCCAGGCTGGTCTCGAACTCCTGACCTCAGGTGATCCACCCGCCTCAGCCTCCTGGATGTTTATAATAGTCTCTAATAATTCTTTGTATTTCTGTGATCTCAGCTGTAAAATAATATATATAGCTTTAGGCATACCCCTTAAGCTCTTATTGTTTCTCTCATCTGTTAAATGGGAAAATTGCAAAATAAGGAGAACAATATTAGCCTAACAATGTTATTGTGAAGATAGAAATACCGAATGTGAAAGTAAAGTGCCCTGAAAACTGTGGCTCACCATACAAACGTTGAGTTAGAGTTCTTGTGAGCAGATGACAGAGAATCCACCAGACTCCAGCTCTCTGAGACACCTGGCACATTGTCCCCTGAAATTTTACTTGCAAAATCAATTCAAATTGGCTTCCATACAGACTCTTCCTCATGAACTGAAAGTCAGCCAAAAGACACTGAACAAAGAGCCGCAGTGATTATTACCATCTCAAACAACAAGCCGTGTTTACCAGAGATGCTGGCTTTAGGATCAACCTTCTTGAAGGAGGTCTTTATGTATTGATTGCGAAGTTTTACCAGGCAGAATTTTAATAACATTTCCCAGGGAAACAAAATTGAAGGACTTTGCCAACCTCCATTACAACAAGAAATTTACAAATGGACTTAAAGGACTGAAGTCTGTTAATCTGATTTCCCCTTCCAGTCCTACCTGTGGGGAGGCTGCACAGTCAGAGGTGGGCAGTGGGGGTCTGCACAGACATTTGGTAGCTTTCACTCTCTGAGCGGGCATCACCTTCATGCTCATCATCACCATTATCAGAGCAGCATCAGTGTACTCAAATCTAGGTACTTCCTTTGGGCTAGATGCTCTACAGATAGTATCTGGTTTACTTTTCATCACTATCCCAATGACACAGGGTCAAAGATCATTCTCATTTTACAAAAAAAATAGAAATGAAGTCTCAGAGCAGTTATGTCTTGCCCATGTGCCTATAGCCGGGAAATGGCAGAGTAGGGATTTATGCTCAGGGCTTTGTGTGCCAAAGCCTGAATGCCTAACCACTCATCTATACCACCTCCCTGGGGGAGGCTGGTTGAGCTCCTTGAGGCTGCAAGGAGCAGATATCTGCAGGCAATGCTCAGTTACCGCAGTTGTTGCAACACTGTCTCTTGGTTGACTCTTCTTAGGGGGATAGTGATTCCGAGTCCTCTGGTTTCACACACACACACACACACACACACACACACACACACACACACACATCATTGTTTAAGACCTGGCTTGGCCTTGTTGGGTCTACAGCTTGAGCTTGAGCATCCTTTTTTTTCTCCGCAAGGACCCAAAAGTCCTGCTTCCCAAAGTAATGTCCCAACTGAGGGCTTGGTGGCCATCCAGTGTGGAGCATTTGATTGGGCAGAGAGTATTCCCTGTCAAGTCATAGAATCACCTAGCACAACACTCTTGGGGCCATTTCTTGAAAGGAAGTCTCCGAATGAAGCTGGCACTTAGAACTTTATGGCCCTCTCTCCCGTACAGAATTGTGGAACCAAAACCTTCAGACAGACCTGTATTCAAATGGTGCCTCTGTCACTTACAACCACATGATCTTGGGCAATGGTGACAAGACCATCATCATTTTTCAGGTACCCATTCAGTTTTTCAACTCTTGCCCCTCTTTTTCCCCAACCACACCCCGGCTCTTGTATTTCCAGTGTCTATTTTTCCAACCTTTGCGTCCATGTGTACACAATGTTTAGCTCCCACTTATAAGTGAGAACATGCAGTATTTGTTCCTGTATTAGTTCACTTAGGATAATGGCCTCCATCTGCATCCATGTTGCTGCAAAGGACGTAATCTCATTCTTTACATGGCTGCATAGTATTCCATGGTGTGTATATACCACATTTTCTTTATTCAATCCACTGCTGATGGGCACCTGGGTTGATTCCATGCCTTAGCTATTGGAAATTAGCTCCATACTTTTAATACATAATCCTAATTATAATCCTAATTGTATTTTTTGTGATTATTTAGTATTTGTCTTCTCCCACCATCCCATAAGCTCACTGAGGGAAAAGTAAGTTTATTTGGTTCACTGTTATGTTCTCTGTACATACAGCCATATCTAGAACATGGGAAATGCTCAGTAATTGCTCACTGGAATGAATTACTGAAAGAAGGGGGTCTGAGGTCAGGTTTTCTGGAAGTAGAGCCTGATATGGGGAACTTTGCACAAGAAACTTATCAAAGAAGGGCTTTCAGAAGAAAGAGAGTGAGAGCAAGTCCTAAGGAAGGATGTGGTCTCAGTCAGAGGCCAGTCTCAGCCTGACCCCCCAGGGGACTCTTGGGTGGGGATTCTCCGCAGGCTCACTGCCTCCTTGAGGCCCCGCTGTTATTCATTGGCTGCAAGTGGCTGGGACGGATGGGAGTGTGTAACCTCCCAGGAGGATATCTCCTGATGACTGAGGGCAGTTCTCCAGAGAAGGGGGCAGCTGTGAGCGTCACTCACAGCATTCAGACATGGGTGCACTCACCTGCACAGGAGATCTGGGTGGGGCACTAACAGCATGCATGACAAATAGAGACATACTTGGTGTGCGGGAGTTATAACCAGACGCTGCCAACGCCCCTTCCATTGGAAAGTTCTGTGACCTTAGGATGTCTATAGGAAACAAGCCCAAGGAGTACAATTCTTTCATCTTGTGGGATTTTTATTAGGCATCACAGAAGCTGGAAAGTTAATAGCCCGCATCTCTGAGTAGCTTGGGCCTTGGCGTGTCTTCTCAAGCCTGAAGCACCTGCTGGCATGGCTTTAGCACCCTGGGGGCCCCCAAACAGCAGATTCCACACTCCAGGCTCCCTCTTCTCTGGAAGAAAGATGGACCTCTCACTCTCTTTCCCTCCCTGTCCCGCAGGTGCTTCTCTCAGCGGTGGCCTGGCAGCGTCCACCAAAGAATGTCACTCTGGCCTGAGGCCCGGCCTCAGACAAAAGCCCTTTGGAGCTAAGCCTACATCCTCTGTCTGACAGGACCCTGCCCGCCTCCCCCACCACCAACTAGGGAGGGCAGCTAAATTCATCCCCCTCAAAAGGATGGATTCCACAGAACAAGGCTGCCTCCCTACTCAGGAAGTAAAACCACTCTGAGCCCTTGATCTCTGCCCTTGGCTCCTGGACAAATAGCCGACTGTCCTCACACAGAGGGCCCCATGGCCCCGAGAGCAGAGGCAGGGAGGCCTGCAGACACATGTGCACTGGGGGCTGCGAGGAGGGAGCCCAGTGCCACAAACAAAACACAAAGCCCTGACCCCCAAACGAATCTTCACACCCAGCTCGACTCTGATCAGGGCTGGGAATGAAACAGACTCGAGTTTGAATTCCTGGCTCTGCTATTTACTAGCAGTGCACCCCCACACCAGTCATTCCCTGAAACTCAGTTTTCACAACTTTCAAATAGAGAGAATAGTATTTACTCTATAATTACGTGATTTGAGGATTAAATGAGATAACATAAAATCTTAGTACAAAGGCTGGCACTTTTTCAGCAATCCAATCTTCTAATACCATCCTATTCCTTTGAACGCCTAAAGCCCCTTGATGGGAGAGCCAACATTTAACCTGCCTGGAATCTTGCAGATGTGTCCACACGCCCTCCTTACTCAAGCTCACTGATGCTGTTCGTTCTTACCCTTCCTCCTCAGGCCGAGTCTCAAACTCTTTGTGATTCTAACTGTTCCTTCTGGAGCTCTGCATGGCTGGCTTCTGGAGGACCATCAGCTGTGATCTCACCTGGACCCCAAACTACAGCCCCCACTCACTACCCATCATATGAGCCACTGAAAGGCCTGGCGTGGTGTTGGAGGACCTGTTTCCTGATTGCAGAGTATCTAGAATGGGATGCCTGTCGTAATGGGATTTTGTTGGCAGGTTGTCTTCCAGATGGCTATGAAGACAGTTTTGCTTTATGCTGCCCAATTCTGGTTGCTTCCTTCCCTAGGAAATGGGAGCCTTCATGGTGGACATGGCCTTACAGATCAACACTGTTGTTTTATGGGTAAAAAGATGGACATACAGAGTGGTGAAATGCCTACAAATCTAGAACGTTACCCAGGCCCAGAGGCAGCTGTTTGAACATAACCATGGAGAGACGTTTCCCCTTCCTGGAGCACTCCCTTCTCTTCCCTTCCCAGCACCCTCCTTCCCTGCTTCTCCATCTGTTGTCACCTTTTCCCTCTGTACTAGATTGAACAGTGTGCCCCAAAAATTCATGTTCACCTGGAACCTCAGAATTTGACCTTATCCGGAAACAGGATCTCTGCAGATGTAACTCAGTTAACGTGAGCTCATACTGGTTTAAGGTGAACCATAATCCAGGCCGGGTGCAGTGACTTATGCCTGTAATCCCAGCACTGGGAGGCTGAGGAGGGAGGATCACCAGAGGTTGGGAGTTCGAGACCAGCCTGACCAACATGAAGAAACCCAGTCTCTACTGAAAATACAAAATTAGCCGGGCCTGGTGGTACATGCCTGTAATCCCAGCTACTTGGGAGGCTGAGGCAGGAGAATCGCTTGAACTCCGGAGGCGGAGGTTGCGGTGAACCGAGATCTCGCCATTGTGCTCCAGCCTGGGCAACAAGAGCAAAACTCCGTCTCAAAAAAAAAAAAAAAAAAAAAAAAGATGAGCCATAATCCAATAACTGGCATCTTTATAAGAAGAGAGAAATTTAGACACAAGCACACAGCAGAAAGGTGGTCACATGAAGACAGAGGCAGAGATTAGAGTTCTATGCCACAAGCCAAGGAACGCCAAAGGTTGACATCAACCATTAAAAGCTAAGAAGAGACAAGGAAAAATTCTTCTCTAGAGCCTTTGGAGGAGCATGGCCCTGCCGAAACCTTGATTCCAGACCCCAACCTCCAGAACAGTGAGAGAATACATTTCTGTCGTTTTAAGCCCTCCAGTTAGTGGTGCTTTGTTACAACAGCCATGGGAAACCTGCGCCCTCTCATCTGGTGCTCTCCTCCATCCCTCCCTTAGTGGAGGAAGAATAGACTCCTAAGACACATGAATTTACACAAACACATTAGGATCAAGGGCCCACAGCTTCAGTATTTGCATTTTTTTTTGAGACAGAGTCTGGCTCTGTCGCCCAGGCTGGAGTACAGTGGCACGATCTCGGTTCACTACAAGCTCTGCCTCCCGGGTTCATGCCATTCTCCTGCCTCAGCCTCCCGAGTAGCTGGGACTACAGGCACCCGCCACCTCGCCCAGCTAATTTTTTTGTGTTTTTAGTAGAGATGAGGTTTCACCATGTTAGCCAGGATGGTCTCGATCTCCTGACCTCGTGATCCACCCGCCTCGGCCTCCCAAAGTACTGGGATTATAGGCGTGAGCCACCGCGCCCGGCCAGTATTTGCATTTTATAGGATGACTTCCACTAAAGGTAATGAAGTAGAAGCAGGACTGGGAATTCTCACAAATGGAGGCCTAGTTACAGCTCTGCAACTCACCCTTACAAAAAAATGTATCATCACCTCCATTTGATAAAGGCAAAAGCTAGGGCTCAAAGAGGCATGAGTGAGGAGGACAGGGTTGTGTGGTGGCTAAGAGTGTAGCCTCTGGCCTCATAGTCAGCCTGTGTCCAGATCCTGGGTACTCTACTTCATAACTGGCCATATGAACTTAGGCAAGTCATTTAACTTCTCCAGGCCTTGGTTGCCTCATCTGTAGAATGAGGATGATAACAATAAAATCTATCTCTAAGATAGATGGGTACCATGCTCACTACCTGAATGAAAGGATTAATTGTACCCCAAAACCTCAGTATCACACAATACACCATTGTAACAAACCTGCACCTATACCCCCAAATCTAAAATAAAAACTGAAAAGAAGTTTAAAAAAGTAAAAACAGAAAAAAAAAATGGAGCTAGGTGTATTACTGGAAGGTTCTGGTAATTTACTTCTGTGGCTCGGCTGCACATCTCTTTGCTCTTTCAACCCTGCAACACCTCTGTAACCACCCCCACTGTATTAAATTCCTTCTGGCTGAAATACCTAGTGTAGTTTCTATAGTCCTGTCTGGAGCCTGACCCATCCATGGGGTATTCAACCTGGACCAGCAGGTCAGCAAAGGCATCTCTGAAGAAATATATTTAAGAGCTCAGACCTGAATGATCAGTAAGAGTTATTCAGGGGATATAACTCTGTCTGTTTGGAAGACAGGAAATAAAGGAACTTATAAATACAAAATCTCTGAAGCAGAAACAGAGAAGTCCTATATGGCAAAAGTAAGTGCTCTAGAAGAATGGAGGGGGGTAAATAAGGGTCCCTCATGCAGGACCTTGGAAAGACACAAAGCATTAAAGAATACTAGGTTGGAGAATGACACAAATAACTGTATTATAATAAGGGTAAAAGGCAGTTATCTTCCCATGTCTACGAAATCTTCCTGGGGTTGAACTGTTCTCATCGTATGTGGCAGTTCCTCCACGGCTGGGATTCTTTCTATCAGAAGGAGTGTAAACCCAGAGACAGTTCTCTAACATGGAATTTTTGTGTAAATAGTAATAATAATGATAAAAGGTGTTTTTCGAGGTAGATGTAACCCCACTGCATGGTTTGGCTGAAGGAAAGCATCTTTCTAAAAAGAATAAATTATGCTTCCTTCGGGCAAAAACAGCCCAAGTGTCTTTGTGCAATGCATAAAATGCACAGCCACAGTGGCAGCCTTTGGAGTCGGGCAGACTCGAATTCAAATGTCATCTCTACTTGCCCTCTTGAGCATTCACCCTAACGTCTTCAAGTTTCTGCTGCCTCATCTGAAAATTGAGGCCTAATAATGCGTGTCTTCTACAGCTCTGGCAAGAGTTACATTAGGTGATACTTGTAAAACATCCAGTTCAGTTCCTGGTGCCTAATAGGTTCTTAAAAATGATCACTATTTTAATTGCTAGCAAGTCTTGTTATTTTGAGTCAAAATCAACCTCCTTGTAACTTCCACTTCAGTAGTGCTGCCCCCAAACTACTTGAGTTCCTCTTCCATGAGAATATTTCTGCCATTTGAAAATAGCTCTCATACCCTTTCTTTGGGATGACTTCATGCTCTTGTTGACTGCCCGGATCAATTCCTAAGCTGTCCTCCCCATCCTGCCCACCAAGGCTCAAGCCTTAACTTTTCTCCTAGCCAGGTCTTCTTTTTGATTCACCAACAATCAAACTGATTGGCTCTTTGGGTTTGTCACGTTGACTAAGCTGGTTTCAAATGTTAATATTTATTATCTTATCTCCTTGATGGTTTTCCTGACATGGCAGGTGCTTCAGATGGAAGTTCGATGTGGTTGTCAGGCTTGAAAGAGCATGTGTTTCCAAGAGTTGGCTTGAACAGGGACACAGGAAGCAAATTTCCATGTTGTGTCATTTTCTGTCATCCTGTGATTACTCACTGGGGCCTCTTCCCTTCTCCACATCCTCTGGAACCACACAACACATGAAAAGAAATGGATGGTGACTTAGACCATAAACAGCATCTCCAACTCCTGGCTGGGCGGAGCAGTGAAAGTTAGCTACCAACCATTTGTTGAATTTGCATATTTTGTGATGTACAGCCCATGACCCTCCTGGTCATCACCCATTCAGGTCATCCTTTTGCTTATTCATTCATTTATTCATTCAGCACTTACTGATTTTGTGCCTATCCTGTGCCGTGCACTATGCATGTATGATCTCGTGCTCTCTGAACATCCATGAGGTGGGTGCTATTACTATCTCCATTGCCATAAATGAGTGATTAGGTGTATAGCTTACTTAAATATCTTGTCTGTTTTTGCACAAGCAGAGTCAAGATTCAAAACCAAACCAGTGATTTTAACCACGATGCTACATGGCTCTTCCTTTTCTACAAAAGAGTGTATATTGGAGAGTGGTTCTCACCTGTTTGTTTCTTCTTTTCCACCAGCAATTCTTATATGTGTTTGGTGGTAGAGAGGATTAAGTGTGAAGTGGATGTAGGTAGGTGGTAAGAAACTTGCCTGCAGTTACACAGCTGTGAAGACTCAAGGCTAAACCCAGGGTGGAGCTCATTGTAAAGAACCTAAAGCCTGGCTGGGCACTGTGGCTCATGCCTGTAATCCCAGCACTTTGGGAGGCCGAGGCGGGCGGATCATCTGAGTTCGAGAGTTTGAGACCAGTCTGACTAACACGGAGAAACCCTGTCTCTACTAAAAATACAAAATTAGCCAGGCGTGGTGGCGCATACCTGTAATCCCAGCTACTCGGGAGGCTGAGGCAGGAGAATTGCTTGAATCCAGGAGGCAGAGGATGCAGTGAGCCAAGATTGTGCAATTGCACTCCAGCCTGGGCAACTCTGTCTCGGAAAAAACAAACAAACAAACAAAAATCCCTAAAGCCTGTGCCTTTTCGTCACTGCATCATGCTGTACCATTCAGCCTGCAGATGTACTCATCCAAGCAACTATCTTTTAAGACAGCCACTATATACCAGGCATTGTGTGGGAGAACAGAAGTCCATCTCCTTTGCCTCAAGACTATTAGATCTAGCGGTGTAAATTCATGTTCCAGAACTCCTTGGGGGATCAGGTAGAACTATTTAGAGAGAGGACACTCCAGATTCAGGATTGAGCATATTGACCACTGCACAGCTCTGGACTGTCCATTTTGTAGGGTGTGTGAACAGCATCCACGTAACTGAAAATGGCAGCCCTACATATCTGCTTTGCAGAAACATTGAGGCAGGAAAAGCATTGCTTAGTCAGTCATTCATCCACCAAAATGTGTGTTTTGAGAGTCTGGACCTAGGTACTATGGGGTTAGGGTTACGGTTAAGGTAAGGGTGAGGGTTAGGCTTGTCTCCACTCTCCTGGAGACTTGCATCTCACTTATAAGGGGAATCGTGTGCAAAGAGAGTTAATGAAACAAGACAGGACAGAAAAGTGAGCAGATGGGCGTGTGAGAAAGGGTACTGAGGTCGGGCACCGTGGCTCATGCCTGTAATCCCACCACTTTGGGAGGCCGAGGCGGGCAGATCACTTGAGGTCTGGGGTTCAAGACCAGCCTGGCCAACATGGTGAAAACCCATCTCAACTAAAAATACAAAAATTATCTGGGCGTGGGGGCAGGCGCCTTTACTCCCAGCTGCTCGGGAGGCTAAGGTGGGAGGATTGCTTGATCCCAGGAAGTGAAGGTTGCAGTGAACTGAGGTTGCATCACTCTACTCCAGCCGGGGTGACAGAGCAAGACGGTCTCAAAAAGAAAAAAGAAAAAGAGCATTGAACTTGGAGTAAGAAGACCAGGCTTCCAGGCCAGCTCTGCCACTAAGCAGACTTCTCAATTTGAGTTGAAGCCTAATGCTTTCCTTCGGTCCTGCCCTTGTGCCTCAGGTCCCTGGTCTCAGGATGGTTTTCCTCTCTCAGCATACACTGTAGACTGAACTCCAGTTGATGAGGTTCTCCAGTTTGACCCCAGGCCCCTCCTCTGGGCAGCCATTTTGGATCTGGCACAGGCAACTTCTCTGACTCTGGCCGTAGTAGCGAGTATCTAAAAAATGGGTGGTGTAGGGGGTACATTGTAAAACCTTAAGGTCTCACTGATGCCCTTGAAATTAAGCCATGTCTTCCGGGTTTGGTGTATGGACATGCACAGGCCACATTTCACTCATGATCCTGTGGGGAAAAGGAAATGTTTTAGGCCAGTTTTTCCCAGAAGCCGGCCCTGAGCGGAGGATTCAAATGTATCCTCCCGGAAGCGCTCCCAGGAGAAGCGAGTAAGGAAGTGGAGGAAGCAGGAGAGGGGAGGGGAAGGTGGGAGGCAAGGGTATGATTCCAGCTGACACCGACACCTCATCGTGATCCCCATGGGACACTGAGTATAAATTGCACCTCCAAGCTTGCCCCACCTGGAGTCAAAGGAACCGTGACCCCATACAGTTTGTACCCCACACCTGGCTATTCCGGAGGGCAACACTGTGAAGAAGGTCACAGGAGTGATCAGGTAGCAGCACCGTCTTTAGAAGTGGGGGACAGGGACAGCCAGATAGCTGGTCAAAAGGTGGTCCTGAGTGGGGAGACCAACAGGGGCCCCCACAGAGTTTCTACTCTGTTAATCTCTTTATTACAAGAAGTGATCACCAACAAGATTTCCAAAAGTAGAAGAGGGGAGACTTTAGTTCACTACTGTGTCTGTGGTCAAATCCAAATTGTTGACCTCCTGTCTTCCTTCTGAATTCCAGCTTCTCACCAGCCCAGATGGCATCCTTTTCCACTTCGATATCAGCCCAAACAAGACCCACTTAGATTGATCTCCAGCAAAAACAAAGCAACACAAAAACACAGCCACATTGAAATGAATTTTGCAGAATCTGTTTAGTTTTTCCCTTCGATATGAGCACATCTGCTTCTCTCCAGACCTCGGCAATCAGTGTTGATTCTATGGCAGTGCCTTTGATGGGTCCTTGTGGCATATTCTGAAAGGGGCTCCTCACGTCCTCCTCACAGAGATAGCTTCCCTCCGCTTACTGTCAATGGCTGATGTAAGATGCTCATGTCTGGATAATAAACAAGGCACAGCAGTTGAGGAACAGACACCTTTTAAGTTAAAAAGTTAAAAATGCCATACACACAGCCCATTGGAATTTAACTTTTAAATATGAAAGTATAATATGTAATTTGTTTATCAAATGTAAGTAAAATAACCAAACATTAATGTGCTAAATTATATACCAATGGTTGTCAACCAGGGACAATTTTCCAGCCCCCGCCCCAGGGGCATTTGGCAATTTGGCAATGTCTGGAGATGTTTTTGGTTGCCACAAGAGGGGAGAAGGATGTGCTATCGGCATATAATGGGTAGGGGCCAAGGGCACTGCTAAACATCCTACAACGCATAGGACAATTAGCACAACAGAGAATTACCTGGCCCAAAATGTCAACAGTGGTGAGGTTGAGAAACCCTGATCTAGACTGTTTTATTTTGGTGTAAATTTTGCATTGGTTCTCTATATTAAGGCCTATTTTCAACAGGTTTGAACTTTCAAAATCCCAGTGTCGAAATATTTCTGAGCACCAATTTGGAGTAAGATGCTGTTGGAGGTGCTCTAGTATTAACCCTCTGGTGTGACTAAATTAGTAACCTCATGGTTCACTCAGCAGTGAATTCCCTCCATCTGAGTTTTCTGAGTTCCAGCATCAGGGTGGGTTACTAGGGCAGTCATTGCAGGGTCCTGCACTCAGAAGGAGGCCCTGGGCTTGGGGTTTAAAGCTGTGCGGTGGCCATTCTGAAGTTGTTAATTGGTCTTTGAATTTGTGTTTTGATAGTGAAGTTTGAGGGGACAGTGAAGTATGCAGCATACTTGATGCCTCAACTCAGATGGGGTCCCACTTCCTGCTGCCTCCCCGCCTGGCTGGAGTGGGTTCTCAGCTGCCCATTCCTCTATCCACACCCAGTGACTGCTGTTTCCCTCTGCCCTTGGCCAGGCCTGAGAGCAGGTTTGGGGAGGGTTGAGTAGGGTATGCGCACCCCATGGACCAAGTCACGGGACGGGCCCCAGGTGCCTGTGAGAGGCTGCCCTCACCCCAGAAGCATCCCTATGCCTGAGGGAGAATGATATTAAATAGTGAACAAAAAATACTATGATGGGTTGAGAGAGAGAGATGATGGAAGAAAAGAAAAAGAGTTTTTTTTTTTTTTCTCTGCTTTTTGAACAAGAGGTCTCATGTTTCATTTAGCACAAGGTCCCACATACCATGTGGCTGGCCCTGTCAAGAATGGATAGCTACTGCTCATCAATGCTCTTTCTTTCTAAGCAAAACTTTTCTGGTGGGGTTTTGGGGTTGCCTTTTATTCGGGAGTCGTGAAGTCTTCCGCAGCAGTGTACAACAAAACCTTTTTGGAGAAGGCTTTAGACCCAACCAGTGATACATCTAACATATTGCTGGAGACTGAATGTATGTGTTGCTTCACGTTGAAAGGTGGGGCCTTTGGGAGGTGATCAGGTTATGAAGGTGAAGCCCTCATGAGCGGAATGAATGCCCTTATAAAAGAAACTCCAGGGCCGGGCGCGGTGGCTCAAGCCTATAATCCCAGCACTTTGGGAGGCCGAGGCGGGCGGATCACAAGGTCAGGAGATCGAGACCACAGTGAAACCCCGTCTCTACTAAAAATACAAAAAATTAGCCGGGCGCGGTGGCGGGCGCCTGTAGTCCCAGCTACTCAGGAGGCTGAGGCAGGAGAATGGCGGGAACCCGGGAGGCGGAGCTTGCAGTGAGCCGAGATCGCGCCACTGCACTCCAGCCTGGGCAACAGCGTGAGACTCCGTCTCAAAAAAAAAAAAAAAAAGAAACTCCAGAGAGCCCCTTCACCCCTTCCACCATGTGAGGACACAGTGACAAGGTGGCCATCTGCGAGCCAGGAAACGGGCCCTCCTCAGACACCAAATCTGCTGACCACTTGATGTTGGACTTCCAGCCTACAGAAGGGTGAGAAATAAAATTCTGTGGTTTGTAAGCCACAAGTCTATGGTATTCTGTGACTGCCGCCTGAATGGACTAAGCAATGATCATTGAATTACTAGATACCAATGTTAACTAGAGAAAAATGAAAAGCTATAGCAAGAACAATAGATTCTCTCTTACCTAGTTGTATATAACTGGGCCACTCATTTTAAGCCTACTAGGATTCTGGCTCTCTTTCTTTCATTGCCTTTTGCATGTCTGGACCAGGTTTTATGCGCTTTGGAAAGGACTTTCTTACAAGGCACTTGGTGGCATGCCTAAGGATCGACAGCAGAGACTTCACCACGCATAGAGGAACAGCTGTGTTTTGTGCCTATCTGCTAATTATGTTTGCATATGGGAGAATGTCGTCTCGTGTGTGGTTTCATTATGATATTCCTCCTGGTGGTGAGGTTGTGGGAGGAAAGACAAATCTTCTGTAGTCGTTAGAGGCTACTACCGTTTGCCAGAGTTCCTGACAAGTGCTGAATGGCTGCTTGGCTTTGATCATGCCTCACTGGCAGGCCATAGTATTCTATATTTTATAGATTAAGTTCCAGAGGCTTGGTGAAAGGTTAGGAAGTTTATTCCGGGTCACACGACCAGGAAATAGAAGAGCCAAAACTTGAACTCAGTCCAGACTGACCCCAGAACATGAATTCTTGCCTCTGTGCTCCTGCACTCCTACCAGCATTCCTGACTGGCCTCCAGCACTCCTGTGTGCACCGTCAGTGACCAGGAGGACCTCAAAGGGTAATCCCAGCACCTCTCTCTCAGATTCTATGAGGCCACCCAGTCAAGTGGACAGTGGAGACTGAAACCCATCCTGTCCTCTGCTCCTTAAGCCTTGATCTGACTTCTCCACCCAAAGGAATGGGCGCCTTTATCAAATTCATCTGCCCACAAGGATCACTTTTTTTTGAATTTATACGGAGGCATTGGATAGATAAGCATCTGTCAAGGGTACATAAGGGCTGTTTCTTCGTTTCACCTTCTTTGTCTTCCTACTGGTTATTATCTACCCTTGGATGCCCAGGACCACAAACATCCAGCAGGACCTTCCTACAAAGAGGCCACACCCTTGATCCTTAGGCCAATAGACTAAGGGTTTCTTAAAGTGTGTGGCCCAAGAACCATGTCAGAATAATCTGGGTGGTGGTTAAAAATTCTAAATTTTATACTCCAATCAGATTGCCATATGCGGGCTTTCTGGAGTTCGGTCCTGGTAATCTGCATTTTATCAAGTTCAAGTTCTTATGCCCTCTAAAGTTTTAGCAAATCTCTGTTTCTGCTGACTGTTTGGGTGAGGGAGAAAGGACAAGATGGAGGAAGGTGAACAAGAAGGCACAATCCATGTTGCTTCCAGGTTCTTCCTCACCAACTTTCCCGTGTGCGGGAAAATGCAGCCCGCGCCTGGGATGATGCAGATCAACTGAGCATGCGCCAGGTGACGTCAATCCAAAGAGATCGAAACTTACCTGGCCACGCCTATGGAGACGCCCCTATCACGCCCTTATCCCGCCCACTGCCCTCCCCCTTCCAGTACCAATGCATAAAAGTCCGCTGTTGGCAGGAGCTGGCGTGACTTCTTAGGCCCCCGCATTCGTGGACCGGAGAACCTCACCCGAGAGCGCAGGCGTGACTTCCCTGGCCCCATACCTGAGGACCGGAGAACCTCGCCGGAGAGTATGTGCATATTTGCAATAAAAGACTGCCGTTTTCTTATGTCCTTTGGCCTCGTATTTAATTATTTAGCTCTCCTAAATTAAGTATTAAATTAAGACAATTATTAAATTAAATTAAATTAAGACACTGACCACTTTGTTTTGGCTTTGAATACACCTCTGTCTGATCCTAAACAAAATCTTGACTCTGTGACTGACCCTCCTGTGACCCTCTTCAATCTACCACGCTCTGTGGGTGTTCAGTCTGCCAGTATCTGCTTTTCCCTCTGGACTCTCCAGGCAGCTAGCACCTTTGCCACTCTGCTGCTTCAGGTAGGGACCCTCATGCTGGTGACATTCTGATTCCTGTGCACCTCAGGCCTTCACTGACTGCTCTGAACCCTTGCACTTGCTTGCCTAACCCTCGGATCTTGCTAACTCCTTGGCAACTTCACTCCCCAGTCCCCTCTGGCCTAGCAGATCAAAGTCCTGGTCTCAGACTCATTCTCATAGTACCTCATGGTACCACTGTGGTCCTGAGCAGAAGTCCCTAACACAAGGCAGAAGGGCCTAGCCTGTCTGGAGGCCTCTGCTCCCTGCCTAGTAGATTCCTTTTCTGTGTCTGGCTCAGGTCTGCCCACAGCCTGTGGTTGGGGAAACATGGAAGGCTCTGAGTTTCTGGTTTATAGATTTTAGGGACTACAGGGAAAACCTCAATTCTCATATATGAGTCATTCAGAGTAAATGTTAGAGCTTGAAGTGCCTTTTTAAAAGAATAAATTAAAGAAGCCAGCAGTAAAAGGATGGATGTTCATATTCTGGTGTTAGATATGTCATTTGGTAGCACCCACAGAAGCCTCATGGTTGAGCTACTCTTCTCTAGGGGAAATGATTTAATTATAATGATACTAAATTATCATGGTACTAACTCATGTGGTATTTTACAGATTTCTTATATTGTATTTTATTTGATCCTCATAAAATACTAATGGCTAATAGTTACTCTGCTATTAGGCATTGCTCTAAGGCTTTTATATATGTTAATTTCTTACTCTCACAGAGAGGCTAAGTAACTTGCTTACAGTCACACAGCTGTGAGAAACTTAGCTAGGATCTGTACTCAGACAGTTTAGCTTCAAAATGTGTGTGTAAGATAAAGTTATCATCGGGCACGGTGGCTTACACCTGTAATCCCAGCACTTTGGAAGGCTGAGGCGGGTGGATCACAAGGTCAGAAGTTAAAAACCAGCCTGGCCAAGATGGTGAAATCCCGTCTCTATTAAAAATACAAAAATTAGCTGGGTATACTGGCAGACACATGTAATTCTAAGCTACTTGGGAGGCTGAGGCAGGAGAATCGCTTGAACCTGGGAGGCAGAGGTTGCAGTGAGCTGAGATTATGCCATTGCACTCCAGCTTGGGCAACAAGAGTGAAACTCCATCTCAAAAAAAAAAAAGATACAACTGATTCACATACCCTCATTTCACATATGGGAAACATGAAGATGAAATAAGTGAAATGAGAGAATCACTGCTGACTTTTAAAGGTGGTGGGATACATAGGGCACATTACTTGATTTTAGTGGTCATGTTTTTAAGGCCAGTAGGAGAACACCTAAGAGGTAGAAGAGGATCATAAAAGTAGGTCTGGAAATCCTGGTAGTAATTTCTATGGTTAGAAAAAAAACCCCATTTATTGATTTGGCTGATATTTTGATACTGTTTTGAGCATCTTTTAAGAACTAATTGGGTTCACATTAATGCATATGTTTATTTAGCTGGGCACAGAAGTAATGGCTTTAATAAAATAGAGCAAAATGGAACTTCTAAAGCAAAAAAAAAAAAAATGCATCTGAAATACAAAACACATTGAATGGTATTAACAGCAGATTAGACACTGTAAAAGAAAATATTAGTAAACTTCAGGACACACCAATAGAAATTAATCAAATGGAAGCAAAAACAAAACAAAACAACAACAAAAAAGGTAACAAAAAGAATAACAAAGACTCAATGACCTGTGTACCTATATTAAATGGCCTAACATAAAGTTAATTGGAATTTTAAAAGGAGAGGAAAGAAAGGAAGGAGAAGAAAAAAAAGACTTAACATTTTAAAAGTTCTAAATTTAATGAAAACTTAAACCCCAAAATCTAAGAACTTAAACAAAATCAAAGCAGGATTAACATAAAGAAAACTACTCAAAACATATCATAATTAAATTATTAAAAATTAATGATAAAGAGAAAAATAAAAAAAATTACACACAGAGGAATAAGTGTTAGAATTTTCCAAACTTATTTTGAAAACAATGCAAGCCACAGGACAATAGAACTGTATATTTAAAGTGATATATAGCTTAAAATGAACTTTTAAAAATATTTTTTAATTTTTCAACTTATTATTCTTACTATCATTGCAATTCAAAGTAACAGAATCAAGACATGCTGCTGATTTTTAATTTACTACTTCATATATTACCTAATGATTTTTAAACTTTTTCTTCCTATGAGATTTAATTCTTACACCATCATCTGCACCTCTCCACATCAACCTCTTAATATTGTTAAAGCACTATTGTTGGCTATATAATTAGTGTTCTTTGAAGTGTTTAAATGCTCCAGTAGTAAGCCATCTTCTTATTTTCTTCTTCTCCCCTGGGCAGTTATCATATCAGAAATACTTTGCCATGCTCTCCCCTTTATTTGTTCCCTGGATACCTCCCTCAAAGACACTTTCATACTTATTCTCTAGTACGTATACGGCAGTTGATCTCCAGACCTGAACCAGGGCTGTCATCCTGGAAATTCTCTTTGTCACACTCTTGGGTTGAAAACACTCTTTCACGGATCCTGGGTTACCTCTTATTTTGCTGGAGCACATCTTCAAATAACTTCCCAAGGAAGCATGACAGACATAAATTTTCTGAAAGTTTTTTTTTAAACTTTCCATTTCAGGGATATATGTGCAGGTCTGTTAAACCGGTAAATTGCATGTCATGGGGGTTTCATGTACAGAGTATTTCATCATGCAGGCAATAAGCATAGTACCTGATAGGTAGTTTTTCAATCCTCACCCTCCTCCCACTCTCCAGCCTCAAGCTGGCCCCAGTGTCCATTGTTCCCTTCTTTGTGTCCATGCATACTCAATGTTTAGCTCCCACTTATCCAGTATTTGGTTTTCTGTTCTTGTGTTAGTTTGCTTAGGATACTGGCCTCCAGCTCCATCCATGTTGCTGCAAAGGACACGATTTTATTGTTTTTTATAGCTGCATAGTATTCCATGGCATATATGTACATTTTCCTTATCCAGTCTACTGTTGATGGGCATTTAGATGGATTCCATGTCTTTGCTGTTGTGAATGGTGCTGCAATAAACATGTGTGTCCTTGTGTCTTTATGGTAGAATGATTTATATTCCTTTGGGTATGTACCCAATAATGGAATTGCTGGGTCAAATGGTAGTTCTGTTTTAAATTCTTTGAGAAATCATCAAACTGCTTTCCACAGTGACTGAACTAATTTACATTCCCACCAGCAATGTATAAGCATTCCCTTTTCTCCAACAAGATCACCAGCATGTTACTTTTTGGCTTTTTAATAGTAGCCATTCTGACTGATATAAGATGGTATCTCATTGTGGTTTTGATTTGCACTTCTGTAATGACTAGCAATGTTGTGTATTTTTTCATATGCTTCTTGGCTGTGCATATGTTTTCTTTTGAAAAATGTGTGTTCATGTCCTTTGCCCACTTTTTAATGAAGTTGTTTTTTGTTTGTTAATTTGCTTAAGAAAATGATTTTTTTTTTTATGAGGTCTCGCTGTGTTGCACTGGATAGAGTGCAGTGGCTATTCACAGGTGTGATTAAAGCACACTGTAGCTTTGAACTCCTGGGCTTAATCCTCTTGCCTCCGCCTCCTGAGTAGCTCGGACCACAAGTTTAGCTGCACTTAGCTGAACAGTGAACTGTATTTTTGAAGAAAATAAAGTCAACCAAAAATCTGTATCTAGGTAAAATATTTTTCAAAAATAAAGGTGAAATAAACAATTTTTAGATAAACAGAAGGTGAGATAATTCATCACCAGGTTACCCACAGAAAAATGAGTATTAGAGAAGTCTTTGGGCTGAAAGAAAATGATAACAAGTTGAAACTGGTTATACAAAGCAATAAAGAGCTTTACAGATGGTATACATGTGAGTAAACATAGACAAATTTTCTTATTTTTAATTTTTTAAAAAGAGAATTGACTGTTTAAGGCAAAAAAGTAGTGTAGATTTTATAATATATGTTCAAGTATGACAACAATAAAATCACCCAAAACAGAAGGGAAAGAAATTAAATATACTCATAAGCTCTTTACATTATACATGAAGTTTTATAAGATGATGAAAGATGGAATGTATTGATTCAAAGATGCATAAGAATGCAAGAAAAGGAAAAAAAGGAACAACATTAGGTGGAATAAATTAAATACAAATAACAAGATGGTTGACTTAAACCCAGCTATATGTATAATTACATTAAATGTAAATGGTCTATACACTCCAATTAAAAGATGTTATCAGACATAGTTTTTAAAATCTAGCAAAATGCTTACAGTTTTAAAAACTGACAATCCCAAGTTTTGGCAAAAATGTGGTGCAACTAGAACTCTCGTATATTGTTAGTGGGAACATAAAGTGGTATAATCACTTTGGAAAACTATTTGGCAATCCATATTAAAATTGTGTGTGTGTGTGTGTGTGTGTGTATATATATATATATATGCTCTAGCAATTCTACTCAATAGAAATGCATACATACATTCACAAAAAGAATGCATGAGAATGTTCATAGCAGCACTTTTGTGATAGCTAAAACCTGGAAACCACTCATATTTTCATCAACACTAGATTAGATAAACAAATTGTGGTATATTTATACAATGGAATATTATAAGACAACAAAAACAAACAAACCACTACCATATGCCACAGCATGGGTGAATTCTACAAAATAATATTTAGTGAAAGAAGCCAGATAAGAAAGCATATACTGTATGATGTCATTTAAATAAAGTCCAAAATCAGGCAAATCTAATCAATTTGGAATGAAGTCAGAACATTGGCTACTTTTTAGGGGGTGGTGTCTAGGAGAAGGCAGAAAGAAAAGTTCTGGAGTGCTGGTAATTTTCTAATCTTTGATTTGTATGGTGGGTACTTGAATGTGTCATTTTTTTGTAAAATTACATCAAGCTGTACAAGTAGGACTTCTACACTTTGCTCTGTTCATGCTATATGTCACTAAAACGTACGTTTGTTTGTTTTAAATAGAGATGAATGGCATTCCAGGCAGGGAGCTAGCATAAGTAAAGACATGGAGGGGGAAATAATGTGATATGTGGAAAATGACAAGTAGCTCAATGTTGCTGGAATATAAAACCAGGAGTGGGTTATAGAAGGGCTAAGGCTGAAGAGGTGTCAGTGGACAGGTGATGGAGGTGTCACACTAACGAGCCTGGAACGTCTGCTGAGGGCAATTAGGAAACACCAGAGGAGCCCAAGCAAGAGCTACATAATAAGATTTAAAATTTAAAAAAAAATTGTGTCAATCCTTGTGAAGGGGGTCCAAAACAGACACAGGGAGATTGGTTTAGATGCTCTTGCAAAAATCCAGATCAGAGATGATGAAACATTGAGTCAGGGCAGTGGTTGTAAGGCTATTAAAAGAGTGTGATTTGAGAAATAGGAGACAATGTTAGTAAGACTTTATTGGATGTGGGAGGCAAAGAAAGCAGAGTTGGGATGATTCTTAAATTTGTAACACAAATGACTGCATGACTGGTCGTTCTGTCAAATGAGGCAGTGAAATCCAGGTGGAGTTCAGGAAAGGGGCAAAAGACAAGTTCAGTTTAGACAGTTTGGACAGGTTCACCAGATAAGGCAGCACTCAAGTCAAGGGGGATTCTTTGGGAGTTATTTTGGGGTGCCCTGTTTCCTGGAATCGATGACCAATTTAAATGCCAGGTCTCTGATGTTCTCTACAATTACTGTTTGGTTTTGTTGCCTTTTCTGGCCACAGTGCACATTTAAGACACAAAGCCATGGTTGTCAACAGCAGATCCAGCAGCACCGCGGCCCTGGGGTCTGAAAGACTTCATCTTGCTTTCCTCTCCTGCTCCAGACAAAGGCCGTCTTGTACACTATCTATTTCAGTCATTTTTATGAGCGCCGTGGAATATTTTCAAGCTATCCCTTTTAAGCATTATCTCTTGGCAGTTAAGAAAATAGATCCATCGCAAGCACTGGAGTTTCTGAAAAGGAGTTTAAAAATAGCTCCGGGTGCTAGACAGCTGCAGCTATTGGGAAACTGAACCCTTGGCTTGCACTTTTGCTGGTTTTCATTTCAGCGTTGCAGCTGGAAATCAGTACCTCTTCCTCTGCTGGAAACAGATGCAAAAGGAAGAAGGCACGAATCAGGGCCCTCTTTTGACTTGGGGTCACACTTGGCAATCTGAATGCTGAGAGGCACCAAGGCAGTGGAGAGAGAGCATGTAAAACTCTTGAATTGGAAAAAGCCTGTACAATAGTATCTTTATATTTGGAAATGAAAATAAAGCTTGTTGGTTTTGTCATGCAAATTATAGGAAGCAAATCAGATAAAATTCTCTTGGCTGGTAAGAATAGGCAGAAAACACATCAACTGATAACACCACAATGCTTTACATGCATTCTTTGACAACGCTATGAAGTGATTGTTATTGCCATTTCCATCTTATGAGTGAATGAGAAAGGAAATTGAAGAAGAAAGTGCCTGGCCACAGAGCCAGGGAGCGGGGAGGTGGGGTTGCCACACAGTCAGGCTCCAAAGCCCCTGCTCCCAGCCATTGCACTCTACCGCCTTTCAACTGGGGATGCATGCAATGTTCATGTTTCTCAAAAGGGAGCATGGGTGTTTAAAAGTAGAAGACTCCAGGAATAGACATGAACAAATCTCTATTTTAAGCCTAGCTATACTATGATGCCACTCAATACATTTTTGCTGAGTAAATGAAGGATTGCATTTTAAATAAATAAAGGAGAACCCTTAGCCTCTCTTTCTGTTTGTTTTTGTGATTGTTTTTCTTTTTTCTTTTGAGACAAGGTCTTGCTCTGTTGCGCAAGCTAGAGTGCAGTGGTGCAAACACGGCTTACTACAGCCTTGACCTCCCAGGCTCGAGTGATCCTCCCACCTTAGCCCCGCAAGTATCTGGGACTACAGGCGTGCGCTACTGCACCTGGCTAATTTTTGTATTGTTTGTGAAGATGAGGTTTCATCATGCTGCCCAGGCTGGTCTCGAACTCCTGAGCTCAAGTGATCCACCTGCCTTGGCCTCCCAAAGTGCTGGGATTACAGGCATGAGCCACTGGGTCTGGCCCCCTTAGTCTCTTTGAGATTTTGTTTCTTTATCTGTAAAATGAATATAATGATACATTTTGGTAGACTTCACAAAACTTCCAAGGATCAAATGAGATAATGAGCTTTTTACAGTAGTGAAATAGCCTGGAAATTCATTCCTAGTTAATTCAACCAGTGGTTATTGAACACCTACTATGTGCTTGGAGCTGCATATATATCAGTGAATTAAGGAAATAGAGTCCCTGCTTATGTTCTATCAGGAGGATATAAAAAATAAACAGACCTACTAAGTAGGTTAAAATTCTGAAGTATGTTATGATGTATCCCTTAAATGATGAGGGAATATGGAAAAAAAAAAAAAAAAAGGTAAAGTGGTGTAAGCATGATTGACATGGGGATGGGCTGGAATCTAAAACCAGGTGCTCGGAATAGGCCTCACAGAAAACATGACGTTGCATTGACATTTCAAGGTGAAGGAGTTAGCTCTGTGGTCATCTGTGAAGAGTGTGGAAAGATGCCTGCTGCGTAAGAGGAAGTCAGTGAGGAGGAGTTCAGGGCTTTGTATGGACTTGAACTCTGCTCAGAAAGAGACAAGGCCCACCAGAGGACTTGGCATGACCTGGCACGTTTTAAGGGGATTATGGCAGCTGCTGTGTTGAGCATGGATGTAGATGGTAACGGCAGGAACAGGGGATGAGACCAGTTCCAGAAGTGAGGCAGGAAGTGTCACCTTCTGTATACATTTCGAAGAAAGAGCCAGTGGATTATGATGAAACTGGAGGAAAAGCTAGAGAATGAGCTCCAAAATCCAAGGAAGGAAGTGGACCAGGGCAGAGAGCGCATTAGATCATATTGACAGATCTGGCCAATGATGGCTGCGGCTACCTGGGAGATTTGCTGTGGTCACTGTTGACCTTGACAAGAGCCATCTTGCTGGGAGGTGGGCGTGGACACTGACTGGAGTGGGTTGAAGGAAGAATGGAAGGAGAGAAACTGGAGGCAGAGAAAAATAGGAGTGTGTTTCTCAAATTTTTATTTTTAATTATGGTAAAATGCACATGAAAGTGACCATTTTAACCATTTTTAAAGTGACCATTTTAACCATTTTTAAAGCACACAATTCAGTGATGTTAAGTACATTCACAGTGTTGTACAACCACCCTCCAGAACTTTTTCATCTTGAAAAATGGAAATTCTACACTCATCAAACAAGAACCCCCATTTCCCACCAGCCCTGGGCAAAACGTCATCCTACTTTCTTTTGCTATGAATTTGACTACTCTAGGTACCTCTTGTAAGGGGAACAGTATAGTATTTGTCATTTTGTGTTTGGTTTATTTCACTTAGCATAATATGTTCGAGGTTCAACCTTGTGTTAGAATTTCCTTCCTTTTCAAGGCTGAATGATATTCCATTGTATGGATTATACTGCATCTTATTTATCCATTCATCTATTGATTGAGTTGCTTCTGCCTTTTGCCTATTGTGAATAGTGCTGCTGAGAACATGGGTGCACAAATGTCTCTTTGAGACCCTGCATTCAATTCTCTTGGGTACATACGCAGGAGTGGAATTGCTGGATGAGGCAGAGAAAAGTTTTACTGCAAAGGGAAGAAATAAAATGGGGTGTAGTCTGCAGAGCAAAGGGGAGACACAAAAGGACTTCTGGTTTTTTCTTTTAAAAGATGTGAAAATGGGAGAAATAGCCTGTTTTCATTTGATAAGACTGGTCTGGGCCGGGCATGGTGGCTCACACCTGTCATCCCAATACTTTGGGAGGCCAAGGCGGGTGTATCACCTGAGGTCAGGAGTTCGAGTCCAGCCTGGCCAATATGGCGACACCCCATCTCTACTGAAAATACAAAAATTAGCCTGGCATGTCCTCCCAGCAAAGCTAAAAGAAAGTGAGTTTCTCCTTTCCAAAGTTCTGTTCCAGTGATCGGTTATCTGTGACCCCAACTACCAGTATCTGTGATACTTTGTCTGAGTCTTCCTCCATGAAGCCAGGGGCGGGGGCAGCCTTACCCAAACCTTACAACTAAGAACAGAGGAGGGATAGTTACCCGAGGAAAGTCAGAGTTTGTTACAGAAGAATGGAAAATGAATGTGGACAGAAAAGAAGAATAGAAGATATTTATTAGTTTTTTATCTTCGTTATAATAATGAAGATAGAGACTCAGAGAAGTTACTCGACTTATAACTAGAGTGGTAGAGCTGGGTTTTGAATTCAATGGCTAGTATTTTTTAAAATTTTTATTTTGAAATAACTATAGATTGACAGAAAGTTGCAAATATATATATGTATATGTGTGTGAGAGAGAGTGTGTATGTGTGTGTGTGTGTATATGTATATCCAAGGAGGGTCTATGTACCCTTCACCCAGTTTCCCACTGAGTATCCTGATGTGTGATGATAGTACAATATCAAAACCAGAAAATTAAGATTGGTGCAATCCACAGAGTTTATTCAGATTTCACAGGTTTCACTTGCACTTATTGTATGTGTGTGTGTGCCCATGTGCGTGTATAGTTATATGAAATTTTATCACGTGTCATTCACGTAACCATCACCATAGATAAGATAGAGAACCATTTCATCACAACAAGGCTCCCTTGTTTTACCTCTTATAGACTTATCTCCTCTCCTTCCTCATCCCTAACCCTGGAAACCACTGATCTATTATTCTCTATCTCTATAATATTGCCATTTCAAGAATACTATAAAAATTCAAAAGGTTACAATATGTAACTTTTGAGATTGGTTTTTTTCACCCAGTGTAATTCTCTTGAGATTCATCCATGTTGGCTGTACTAAGAGTTTATTCCTGTTGATTGCTGCATAGTATTTCATGGGATGGATGTTTAACCATTCACCCATTGAAGGACATCTGGGTTGTTTCTAGGTTTTAGATATTTCCAATAAAGCTTCTATGAACACTCATGTACAGGTTTTTTGTGTGAACTTAAGTTTTCATTTCTCTGAGATAAATGCACAAATGTGCAAATGGTAAGTGCATGCTTAGTTTTATAAGAAATCGGCAAGCTATTTTCCAGGGTGACACTACCATTTGACATTTCCACCAGCAGTGTGTAAGTGATCCAGTTTCTTTACATCCTCACTAGCATTTGGTGTTATTGCTATTTTTTATTTTAGCCATTTCTAATAGTTATATCATAACAACTCATTGTAGTTTTAATTGAATTTTTCTAATGGCTAATGATGTTGAACGTATTTTCATATGCTTATTTGCCATCTGTACATTTTCTTCTATGAACCGTTTATTTGTGGTTTTGGGCCCATTTTGTAATTGGATTGTTTTGTCTTCTATTGTTATGTTTTGAGAGTTCTTTATATAGTCTAGATACAAGTCTGTTAGATGAATATTTGGTTTGCCAATATTTTCTCCCAGTCTCTAGTTTATTTTTTCATTCTCTCTCTTTTTCTTTTTTGAGATGGAGTTTTGCTCTCGTTGCCCAGGCTGGAGTGCAATGGCGTGATCTCAGCTGACCACAACCTCCACTTCCCAGGTTCAGGCAATTCTCCTGCCTCAGCCTCCTGTGTAGCTGGGATTACAGGCATCTGCCACCATGCCTGGCTAATTTTTTGTATTTTTAGTAGAGACAAGGTTTCTCCATGTTGGTAAGGCTGGTGTTGAACTCCCGACCTCAGGTGATCCTCCCAAAGTGCTGGGATTACAGGCGTGAGCCACTGTGCCCGGCCTTTTCATTCTCTTAATAGGGTGTTTTTCAGAGCAAACATTTTAAATTTTGATGAAGTACCAAGATGCCTCAGTTTTTTCTTTTATAAATTGTGCTTTTGATTTTAAGTCTAAGACCTCTTTTACTTAGCCATATGTGCTAAAGATTTTCTCCCATATTTTTCTCTAAAAGTGTTGAAGTTTTATGTTTACATCTAAGTCTGTGATCTATGTTAATTTTTGTATAAGTTATAAAGTATGAGACTTAAGTTAAAAAAAAGAGATCTTGTTTTGTTTTGTTTTTTGCTCCAACACCCCTTGTTGAAAAGAGTTTCCTTCCTTCATTGACTTGCTTTTGCACTTTTGGTATTTTTGGTAAAAAAAAACCAGTTGAGTATATTTGTGTGGGTCTATTTCTGAGTCTTCTATTCTGTTTCATTGATTTGTGGGTTTATCTCTCCACCAATATCATACTACTTTGGCTACTGTAGCTATATAGTGAAACTTAACACAAGGTAGAGTGCTTCCTCCTACTTTTTAAAAAGGTTGTCACAGCTATTTTATTTTCAATATTTTTGCCTCCCATATAAATTTTAGAATAAGCTTGGCTTTGTCTACAAAATCCTTTTGGGATTTTGATAAGAATTGTGTTAAACTATTGATAATTTGGGAAGAAATGACATCTCCACTATGATGAGTCTTCCAGTCCGTGAACATGGTATTTCTCTTCATTTATGTAGGTCTTTAATTTTTCATCAGCATTTTGTAATTTTAATCAGAGACATAGTATATATATTTATACCTAAGTATTTTATTTTCTTTGAAGTGATTGTAAATGTTATTGTTTTTAATTGCAGTTTCCCCATGTTCATTGTCAGAATATACAAATACATTTGATTTGTTTGTGTTGATCATGTATTCTGTGACCTTACTCGATTTAGTTATTAATGCTAGGAGGTTTATTTTAGTTTATGTTTTTTAGATTATTTGGGACTGTATAAATAGACATCATGTCACCTGCAAATAGAGATAAATTCTCTATTTCTCTCTACTTACAGATAAATAAATAAATTCTTTCTTTTCAATCTATATGTCTTGTCTTTCTTTTTCTTGCTGTATTGCACTGGCTAGAGCTTCTACTACCGTGTTGAAGAAGATGTTGAAAGCAGACATCTTTGTCTTATTCCCAATCTCAGTGGGAAAATGTTCAGTTGGCACCATTAAGTATATTAGTTTTGTTTTGTTTTTTTTTTGGTAAATGCTTTTTCACAAAGTTGAGATATTTTTCCTCTATTCCTAGTTCAGTGAGTTTTTTTTGAAAAATAGGGATCATACTTTGCTTTCACAGTGTTGCTGTGATGATTCTAGGTGAAACATAACTAAAAGTTTATGGCTGTTGTAGGCCCTCAAATAAGGTTTAGGAAAGGAACCTTTGGACAACATTAAGGTGAGTCATTACAACTTAAAGTGAAACCTTCTGTAGACAAATTATCTCATATTTTCACTTCTTCTAGATATCTCTTCTGAAGAAACATTGGCTCATGTCCCAGAGATTTATATACAAGGAAGTTTACTGCAACCATGGCTGCAACAGAAAAGCCATTGTGTACCACAGTATCTATTTAGCATTTGTCCATCTTTAGATAGTCTGAATGCCTAAAGATAGACAAATAGCTAAGTAGAAATTGTGGTACATCCATACAATGGAATACCATGGAGTCATTGACAAAACATCAAGATTCTATGGACCAACATGGAAAGAGTGTCAAAGCTGGGCACGGTGGCTCACGCCTGTAATGCCAGCACTTTGGGAGACCGAGGTGGGCATGTCACCTGAGGTCAGGAGTTCGAGACTAGCCTGGCCAACATGGCGAAACCCTGTCTCTTCTAAAAATACAAAAATTAGCTGGGCATGGTGGCAGGCACCTGTAATCCCAGCTACTCAGGAGGCTGAGGCAGGAGAATTGCTTGAATCTGGGAGGTGGAGGTTGCAGTGAGCTGAGACTGTGCCACTGCACTCCAGCCCTGACAACAAGAGTAAACTCTGTCTCAAAAACAAACAAACAAAAAAGACAAAGAAAGAGTTCCAAGACACAAGATTAGGTGAACAAAGGAAGCCTCGAAACAGAACAATTTGATTTTATGTTTATAAATGAGGTAATATATAAATAGGGTTGATAAATTTATACTTATATTTACAATACATATAATATATAAGTATATATTTTTAAAACCCAATCATATATTGTAAACATATTCCTAAGTGCATAGGAAAAGGCCTAGAAGGACTTGACACTCATTTGTTAACATCGGACATCTTCGGGAAATGAATGGGATTGGGTAGAGTACAAACGGGTACAAAAGATCACTTTAAAAAACTTTGTAAATACATTTGGCCTTTCAAAAATTTTTTTACAATGATGATGTTTATGCTTACTATCTGTTTACCTAAATAAGACTCAGATAGTATGGGGCAGGGAGTAGAAATTTCTAATGGTAAAATTTCAGACAATTGTTGTCCATAGTCCCTGGGACCCAGAGTTCCTGAGCTCCATTTGTTCTGTTGCTGGCTGCAATATTAGTTGTATGATTTTGGAGAAGTCACTTTCTCTCTCTAGGCCTCAGATTCCTCTTGTAACAAGGAGATTAAACTAGAGTACCAATGGATAAGCATTTTTATTATTCACATTTAAGCATCTAACCTCTCTTTGCAAATAGGTTTTTGTGTGTGGAAGCCTTATGTATAAAACAGAAGAAAGCATGTCAACAACCCAACCACTTGTGCCCTGGATCCATTTCAGCACTAATATTTTCTGACTGAAGTTGAAGGCAGTGAACCCAAAGCCACCCGTCAGAGCTATATTGCCTCCCAGCTGAGTGAAAAATAACAGGGTGGGCTGGGTGCAGTGGCTCACGCCGGTAATCCCAGCACTTTGGGAGGCCGAGGCGGGCGGATCACGAGGTCAGGAGATCGAGACCAGCCTGGCCAACATGGTGAAACCCTGTCTTTACTAAAAATACAAAAATTAGCTGGGTGTGGTGGCACGCGCCTGTAATCCCAGCTACTTGGGAGTCTGAGGCAGGAGAATTGCATGAACCCAGGAGTTGGAGGTTACAGTGAGCCAAGATCGCCACTGCACTCCAGCCTGGCAACAGAGGAAGACTCCGTCTCAAAATAAATAAATAAATAAATAAATAAATGAGTGATTTTAAGTGACCCACAGAAGCTCAGGAGTGACAGTTGCTCTCATAAAATGTGTCCCTGAGCATTAAGCCCTGGTGTTGGCAGGGTCTGACAGCTCAGGGACCGTTTGAGCTCCAAGGAGATCATTACTGTTTCTAGAGAGTTCTGTGAGGACCCCAGGTCTTTGGAAGAAGTATCCATTTGTGGTTTTTAGGAGAATCAGATCCTAGATCACTGAAGCCACAGCCCATGACCCAGAGCTATAGCTTTACCGCTTTGGGCTACAGCAGGAAGGCGAGGCCACGTGGGGAAGCTGAGGGCAAGAGTAGAGGTCAAGTGCAACAAACAGCATGCTATGAAATATGAGAAAGGATCATAGAATCTTTTCTTCGAAATGAAAAGCACCATCTTGACTTCCATGGAATTGGCTCCAGCCTTCTTTGGCTGTAACAGACGTGATAAGGATCATTTTGCCTCCTTTAGGAGCAGAGCTAGATGTCCCACAATTCTCTGCATTAGTTGAGCCCGTGGATGGTAACAGCCATGGTCTGAGTTATACACAACAGAACATCGCCCAGAAAACAGAATGGGCCCTGTGCTTTTGGGATTCTATTTGTACCTGGTCCGAACTGGGAAGACTCAAACTCAGAAAGAGGGTAGTCCCTGAGAGGGGAAAGGCGAAAGTGCAGGGCCACTCTGGCCCAAGTCTTCTCTGTGGATCGAAGCAGAAGGCAGGAAGCCCGTGTTTTCTACCTCCCTGCCTTTTCCTGCCTTTCCCTGCATTTCCCTGCCCATTTGTGGGATGGAGAGCTGGGGGCCCAGGTGAATGACCTGTTATAGCTCAGGTCCACACTCCTACCAAGGCACACCAGCCTAGAGGGCGGGAGACCTGGGCTCAAGCCCCAGCTGGGCCAGTTTCTCATTGAGGCTAGTCACATGCCTTTCCGGGTTCTCAGTTATATTGTTTTTAAAAAGACCATTAGATTAGATACCTTTAAAGATCCCTGCCAGTAACCCGCAGTGATTCTAGAACTAGATTGTAAGAGCCTGGCAGGGTTCCACTTATTTGGTAAGAGGAAAGGAGTAAGCTATAATGAAGAAATGTTTAAGTGTGTGGAAGCTGGAATTAGATTTCCTGAGTTCAACTCCTGACTCTCCTTTACTTACTGTGACTTCTGGAGCAAGGTTTTTAATATTTCTGAGCCTCAGTTTCTACATTGGCAAAATGAGAATAAGAGCTGTAGTTGATGCTGTTGTTATAAGGGATGCAAGTGATAATCTGCATGAAGCTTCAGGATCCAACAGAGTAAATATTCAATAAGACTTAGCTTATTTTTTTGTATTTCCCCAGTTTAAGATTATAACAGGAACTGGCTAAAATTACTTCTTGATGAAACAATGCCCCTTACCATAGATTCAATTATCCTACAGGCCAAATCATGTGCCCATAGGTTAATTCGTTCATTTAATACTAATTAACCAATACTTGTTGAACACTGTAAGTCTGGCAGGCACTGTGACAGGACTGAGGATGCAAAGGCATCAAGATCTTATTATAGGGCCCGGCGCGGTGGCTCACACCTGTAATCCCAGCACTTCGGGAGGCTGTGGCGGGCGGATCACTTGAGGTCAGGAGTTCAACACCAGCCTGGCCAACGTGGTCTTGTTGGCCATGACCAGCCTGGCCAATATGGCCAACATAGAAACCTCGTCTCTGCTAAAAATACAAAAAAAAAAAAAAAATTGGCTGGGCATGGTGTTGCATGCCTGTAGTCCCAGTTACTTGGAAGGCTGAGGCAGGAGAATAGCTTGAACCCAGGAGGCAGAGGTTGCAGTGAGCTGAGATGGAGCCACTGCACTCCAGCCTGGGTGACAGAGTGAGACTCCGTCTCAAAAAAAAAAAAGCTCTTATGATAGAACTTACTCTAATAAATACTCTAATAAAACCTAATTTGGAACATACCTTACTAAGAAACATTTATGAAGCATTTATGGAGTTCAGAGAACTGTCCTGTTGTTGTTGGAGATTCAGTATGATGAATCATTTCCTCCACAAAGATTTTAGAATTTCGAAGGGGAAACAAACACATACTTATGAAGCAACTTAACATGAATTTCATGGCCTTCTCTCATGATCTCCAGTGGTGACTAATTTGGACATTTGTGATATGCTGAGCATTTATGTGTCATGAACATCTAACTGAACCTCTTGTGGTAGTCACTAGTATTAACTCCATTGCAGCCTGGGTAATATGGCGAAACCCTGTCTCTACAAAAAACAAACAAACAAACAAACAAACACCACAAAATTAGCCAGGCATGGTGGTGCATGCGGTAGCCCCACCTACTTAGGAGGTTGAGGTGGGACGGTTGCTTGAGCCCAGGAGCTTGAGGCGCAGTGAGCTGTGATCATGCCACTGCTCTCCAGCTTGGGTGACAGAGTGAGATCCCATCTTGAAAACAAAAGCAAAAACTTCATTGCACAGAAAAAAGGAATTCACCTGTGAGAGGGTAGGTAACTTGTCAAGGGTCACACAGTTGGCAAGGAGAGGGTTGTCCTCTCTTTAGTATACCCCGCTGTATTAGTTAACTTGAGCTGCCATAAGAAAGCACCACAAACTGGATAACTTAACAGAAATGTGTTGTCCCTTCTAGTTCTGGAGGCTAGAAGTCCAGATCAAGGTGTCGGTAGGGTTGGTTCCTTCTGAGGGCTGCAAAAGAGAATCTGTCCCAGGCTTCTCTCCCAGCCCCTGGTGGTTTGCTGGCAATCTTTGATGTTGGGCTTGTAGAGGCATCACACTGGTCTCTGCTTTCAGCTTCATGTGGCATTCCCCCCGGGTGCGTGTCTGTCTCTGTGTCCAAGTTTCCCCTTTTTATATGGACACAGTCATACTGGTAGAGAGGTCACCCTTATGGCATCATCTTAACTTGATCAACTGAAAAGGCCCTATTTTCAAATAGGGTCACATGCGCAGGTGTCGAGGATTAGGACTTGAACATTTTGTGGTAGGGAGACACAATTTAACACATTCGAGGCTTTGGTGTCTCTCACCTGTAGTTCTTTCACTTCCTCCCTAAGACAGCCTCGGGCAGCTTAGAGTGGGATCTCCTCCTTGACGTTCTAATCAGCTGACAGCCAACTGCTTGTCAGGGGTCCTATGCTTGCTGATGAAGGTCCCAGTGGTGCCAGGCACTCTCCCCATTGAAACAGGCCTGCTGGCATGATGAGAGGGCTGGTAAAGAAGGCACCTCACCTTCTACAAACCAAAGTGTAACAGCAATAAGATTAATATAGCAAAGACTATTTATTGATCAATTATTATCTGCTAGGCACTGAGTTAAGTATTTTTCATGCACAATCTATTTATTCCACACAGCAATCCTAAAAGATAGGAATCACTATCTCATTTCACAGATGAAAAAAACATGAAGCTCATAGAGATTAAGTCCAAAGCCATTGACTATTTGTGGCAAGGAGTTCAAGACCAGCCTGGGCAAAATAGCAAGATCCCATCTTTACAAAAAAATTTAAAACATTTTAACTGAGTATGATGGTGCATGCCTGTAGTCCCAGCTACTTGGGAGGCTGAGGCAAGAAGATCGCTTGAGCCCAGGAGGTCAAGGCTGCAGTGAGCTATGATCACACCACTGTATTCCAACCTGGGTGACACAGTGAGATCCTGTCTCTAAATAATTGGTAATAATAATAATAATAACAGATGTTAGCAAATACTGCTTTACTATGTTGCCTCCTTTCCATGGAGCTTTTGGGTTAAATAACACCCTTTCCCCCTCCCCCTAGTATGGTTGATCTGAGACTCTTTCCAAGCCTTATTAGTTCATATCCTGGGGCTGTGGATGAAGTCAGTGAATTCTTAGAGTGGTCAGGGCAGTAGCCACAGGCAATGTGACCTTGGAACAAAGATGGGCAAGGCCCGGAAGAGGATGCCTGTCCCTAAGGGTCCTTCCAGTGTCACTTTCCCTGAGCTGTGGGACCTTCACACTGTCGCTCCCTTGTGTGGGGACTAAAGTAAGCCCATGGTTTATTCTGGAGGTTGTTCTTGACATTGCTATAATAATACCATTGTTTCCATTGTTCTAGAAAGTGGGCTGGGCCGGCACTGTGGCTCACACCTGTAATCCCAGCACTTTGGGAGGCCGAGGCAGGTGGATCACCTGAGATCAGGAGTTCGAGACCAGCCTGACCAACATGGAGGTACCCTGTCTCTACTGAAAATACAAAATTAGCCGGGCGTGGTGGCCCATGCCTGTAGTCCCAGCTACTCGGGAGGCTGGGGCAGAAGAATCGCTTGAACCCGGGAGGCGGAGGTTGCGGTGAGCTGAGGTCGCGCCATTGCACTCCAGCCTGAGCTTACTCTTTGAAAAAGAGTGAAACTCTGTCTCAAAAAAAAGAAAGAAAGAAAGAAAAGAAAAAAAGTGGGCTGGGGCAGGCTTTCCCAGGGAGTGAGGCCTTGGGCAGTGACTGAGCAAAGGCCGAGAGCAGGGAAAACAGAAACAGGGCTGCTGAGACCCAAACCTAGACTCTCTGCTGTCTCTATCGTGTATTTCTCTGATTATAAAAGTAATCACTGATTATTTGTTTAAAAACACAAAAGTATTTCTTCCTTTCACAATCTTAACTGTGTTGGTGCATAGAATTCTATACTGCTTCCATTCACATATAAAAATTATTAATAATTTATCAAAAAGATCATATGATTTTTCATCTGCTTTGGTCACTTAACGATATGGAGTGTCATGTCCTGTCTCTGCAGAAGGCCCTCCCTCATTCTTCTGAATGATTGCACAGGATTTGATTGTTTCATTGTGTGGATAAAGCACAAATTGTTTAGATTGTTAACGACAGACATATTATTTCCTACTTTTTGTTCTTAGAAACAAGGTTGAAATACATTTTCTTTTTTTTTTTTTTTTGAGACAGGGTCTCACTCTGTCACTCAGGCTAGAGTGTAATGGTGCAATTATAGCTCATTGAAACCTCAACCTTCCAAGCTCAAGGGATCCTCTCACCCCAGCCTCCCAAGTAGCTGGAATTACAGGCATGTGCCATCATCATGCCTGGTTGATTTTTTAGTTTTTGTAGAGATGCGGGGGAGGACGGGGTCTCACTATGTTGCCCAGGCTGGTCTCAAACTCCTGACCTCAAGACTCCACCCTCCTCAGCCTCCCAAAGTGTGGGGATTACAGATGTGAGCCACCACAGTCAGTCAAAATTCTTGTACATACATCTTTGTTTTCTTGCCCAATTATTTCTTTAGGATTTATTGTTAAAGTGAAATTGCTAGGTCAAAGGGCACACCTATTTACAAGGTAAAAATCTGAATGTTCATTTCCAGATTGACTTCCACAAATGTTAGATATGGTAACATTCCCACCAATAGTATTGAGGACTGCCTGTTTCCCCTCCTCTGCCAACTAAGCATTACACATTTAACAGAAGAACAAAACCATGTCTGATTGTAAATTTTGTTTTAAAAATTATAAGTGAAAGTGACTGTATATTTATATTTGTTTGGACATCTATATGTCCTCTTCTGTGGCTACTGTTTTTGTTGTTTCTCGACAGGGATGTCCTCATGGAATCCCCAGAAAGTTGCATCCTTAGTGTGTATCTGGACTCTCTTTACCGCGACAGGGACCCGTGCATGGTTGGCTTTCAATTATCTGGGGAAAAAGGAACCAGTGACCCTGAGACTCCAAGGTCAGTTTTAATCATTCCTTCACGAATTCAGGCCAATGCATTCATTTACTCTTACATTCACTTGGAAATCATTCCTGTAGTAATCCATTGCTCTGGTTTACTCATTAATCATTTTTCAAGTCATTACTGAGCATCTGCTGCTTCGGAAATGCCAGGTCCCAGGGGCGGGGGTGGAGACTGGAAGGGAAACCCTCTGTGGTGATTACTCTCCCTGCCTAGAGGTAGAGATCAGTCCCATGAATGGTGGAATTCTGAGCCACTGGGTAGGAGGAATGGAGGGAAAGACTGACCAGGGAAGGCTTCCTGGAGGTCACCTGTGGGAGGATCAGTAGGATTTGGGTATAAAAAGATGGAAAAGGGTCCCAGCAGAAAAGCAGATCCAGGGAAGAATCCCCTTTACAGGTGGAGGAGAAAAAAGTATAAACTCAGGCAAAGGTGAGAGCTGTTACGTAGCAGGGAACCCAGTTCTGTGGCATGGGTTTGCCAGGCATGGGGGTTTGCCAGGCATGGGGGTTTGCCAGGCATGGGGGTGGCTGCAGCAAAGCCTCTTCTCTTTTTTCTTGGAGACGGAGTCTCGCTCTGTTGCCCAGGCTGGAGTGCAGTGGGGTGAGGTTGGCTTACTGCAACCTCCGCCTCCTAGGTTCAAGCGATTCTCATGCCTTAGCCTCCCAAGAAGCTGGAATTAACAGGCTTGTGCCACCACACCCAGCTAATTTTTGTATTTTTGGTAGAGACCAGGTTTCACCATGTTGGCCAGGCTGGTCTTGAACTCCTGACCTCAGATGATCTGCCCACCTCGGCCTCCCAAAGTGCTGGGATTACAGGCATGAGCCACCGCGCCCCGCCAAAGGCTCTTCTTAAAGGAGGTTAATGGGAGATAATATGAGATTGGCTAGTGGGGTGGGACTTCCTTTGTAACCACCCAGAAACTAGACTAAGGCAGAGCTGTGCTTTAAGAGATTATTCTGGCAACAATGTAGAGGACAGACTGGCAGAAAGACACCTTAGTTAAGACTGTGGCAATAGCCAAGGACAGTAATGAGGAGACCCTGAGTTTGGACACTGATGGGAAAGGCTTGAGGGCTTGGGGAAGTGCGAGAGCCCTGGGCTAAGAAGTGGGTTCCACTGCCAGGCTGCCACTGCCTGTCTGTGAAGGGAGATGGTTTCAGGAGGGTCAGAAGTTCAGCTGTTACATAGCAGGCAATCCAGCTCTGTGGCATTCCACTACTCACCAGCTCCTGTTGACCCTCCACTGGTTTCAAGGTGCTGCTATAGGTGTGGGCCAAATACAGTGAGAAGACATGGTCGCAGGCGACAAGGAAGGCAACCAGGGGTAAGGCAGGACTGTACATGAAACCACTGGAGGAGGAGAAGAAAGGACTGTTGATATATTCCCTTTTTCTACTTCATTTTTTTGACAACTGCAAAACAATTTCATCGTATGGATGCTCCACAATTCATTTCCCAATTTCCCAATGGGTGAAAATTGACAAATTTTTGCTATAAACATGGTTGTCATGGAACTCTTTGTGCACTGAATTTTGATCATAGGCAAGAGTTATTTCTGTAGGGCAGTTTCTTGGTGGTGGAAGAGTGCGTGCATTTTATTTATTTATTTATTTTTGAGACAGAGTCTCGCTCTGCTGCCCAGGCTGGAGTGCAGTGGCATGGCTCACTGCAACCTCCGCCTCCCAGGTTCAAACGATTCTCCTGCCTCAGCCTCCGGAGTAGCTGGGACTACAGATGAGCGCCACCACACCCGGCTGATTTTTTGTATTTTTAGTAGAGATGGGTTTCACCATGTTGGCCAGGCTGGTCTCGAACTCCTGACGCCAGGTGATCTGCCTGCCGTGGCCTCCCAAAGTGCTGGGATTACAGGAGTGAGCCACCGTGCCTGGCTGAGTGTGTGCGTTTTAGATTTCGAGAGCTTTAGCTGAATCACCGTCTGTAAAGGATTCTCTTGATTATTCAGATGACTAAAATGAGGCTCCGGGAAGATGTGTCATTTGCCCTCGGCCATATCAATGATATATTTTTATCACTGTTTGAGTCTAGGTGGGTCTATCTTCAAACCTCTATTCTCTCCATTACTCCACTCCATCAGGCTATCAGTTCTTAAAGCTCTTTCCATCGTGTATTACATTTTTCTTTCCCCACCCTGTAACAATCACCAAGAAAAATCCTACAACGAAAGAGGCCTAAGTACACGCCTCTTTCATTTCTGGGAGACAGAAAAGAAATGGGGAGGCGAGGCTAGATTCCACTCACAGGTAGCTCTGGGACGGGGACAGGGCAGCTCCCCAAGATGAGAGCCAGTGGTGGCAGCTTTAATGTGGTAAAGAAACAAGCTGAGCCTCTGCGGTGGAGGAAACAGCTCAGCCTGAGAGGGATCCCTGGGGGCTTCCTTGGAGAAAAACTGGTGGTTTCCCAGACAGCCTGCAACCTTAATCCAGAAAAATCTTTGATAAGGAGTTGTCAGCTTCCCACGCTTCCCATCAGCCAAATTGCCTGGGATTCTCGGGACACCTCTGCCCAAAGGGCTGAGTGCTGATGTCAAAAGCCCCGTTCCTGGGATTCATTACAATTCTGGGCTTCTCTCCTTTTCTGCTTCTGCTCATCCTCCAGCTTCTCCATACCATCCTCATGGAGACTTGAAGTGACAATTCACAAAGCTGGGAGCCTCCCACAGTGAATTCCAGCCTGTGTTTGGTGCCTGTTGTACATGGGACAGAATTGGATGGTGGGTTGGAGTCAGGCCAGGGCTCAAATCCTGGACCTTTCTCTCTGGAACCCAAGGCAAGTGACTCAACCTCTCAGGATTTGTAAGAGGACACTAGTGTGCCCAGTCATAGAGTTACAGGGAAGATTAAGGGCAATCATCACTATTTTTCATTTTCCAGACTCCCCAGGTTGCAGAGGTGACAGCTTCTGACGTTTGATACAGAGGCCAGTGAAGATAAAAATAATGACAGCATTTATGGGAGGCTGAGGTGGGTGGATCACAAGGTCAGGAGGTCAAGACCATCCTGGCCAACATGGTGAAACCCCATCTCTACTGAAAATACAAAAAAATTAGCTGGGTGTGGCAGCACACGCCTGTAGTCCCAGCTACTCAGGAGGCTGAGGCAGGAGAATTGCTTGAAGCTGGGAGGCAGAAGCTGCAGTGAGCTGAGATCATGCCACTGCACTCCAGCCTGGGTGACAGAGCGAGACTCCGTCTCTAAAATAATAAAATAAAATAAAATAAAATAAAATAAAATAAAATAATGACAGCATTTAAGGACTGCTGACCCTGAGCTAGGCAGTGTTTTAAGTCTTTACATGTATTACATGTTTGTTATCTATTGCTCCATAACAAATTCTCCCCAAGTGTATGCAACAAATGTTAAAATGTATTTTATTTTATTTTCTCACAGTTTTTGTTGTTTTGTGGATCAGGTGTCTGGGAGCAGCTTGGCTGGGTGGTGCTGGCCCAGGGTCCCTCAGGAGGTTGCAGCCAAGATGTCAGCTGGAGCTGCATCATCTGAAGGCTCAACTGAGGCTGCAGGATCCCTTTCCAAGACGATGTCTTGCACGCCTGGCTCATTTGTGCTGGGGGTTAGCGGGAGGCCTCAGTTCTTTGCCATGTAGATCTCTCCAGAGCATTGCTTAAGTGTCCCTATGACATGGCAGCTGTTTTTCCCTACAGCGAGTGCTCCAAGAGAGCAAGGCAGAAGTTGCAAGGTCTTATATGACTTAGTGTTGAAGTCGCACTATGTCATTTCTGCAATATCCTGTTGGTTACACAGGTCAGCCCTATCCAGTATGGGAGGGGCCTATACAAGGCCATAATACCAGGTGAGAATTCCTGGAGCCATGTTGGAGGCTGACTACACATCTATTAACTCAATCCCTGAAATGCATCCAGGGAGGCTTAGAAGAGACTAAGGTGAAGAAGGAGGTACCGAGGGTGGGAGACCAAGAGGAGCAGAGGCAGAGGTTCTAGTGACAGTGCTACACCAGCATCAGCAAGGTGAGCAGGTGCCTTCTTGTCTAATGGCAGTGGTGTCTCCAGTGGAGAAGGCTGGTTAGGAGTGGTTGGTGAGTTATTTCTGGCTGTGTCTCTTCCAAGCCTGACCCTTCAGCCCTGCTGGAGATTCTGTGAGCCACCAAATATATAAAAGGCTTGCCTGCTTAAACCAGTTGAAGAAGGTTCTATTACCTGCAATGAAGATCTGCAATGACAGCTACGAGCTGTTCAGAGCACAAAGGCTCTCATTATTCTTGCAGATCGAACACCATGAGTATGAGAGAGCCATCAGCATAATGTGAACGGTCTGAGTGCCACATCATCTTAGGTGTTATTCGCAAAAACAGAGCACCTGGAATAAAAGAGGCGAGAGTGCATTCCTATCCTGCACTGGTCAGAAGACAGCTGGAATGTCAAGTCTACGGGCTATTTATTTAAGAGAGACAGTAACGGCCGGGCGCGGTGGCTCAAGCCTGTAATCCCAGCACTTTGGGAGGCCGAGATGGGCGGATCACGAGGTCAGGAGATCGAGACCATCCTGGCTAACACGGTGAAACCCCGTCTCTACTAAGAAATACAAAAAATAGCCGGGCGAGGTGGCAGCGCCTGTAGTCCCAGCTACTCGGGAGGCTGAGGCCGGAGAATGGCGTGAACCCGGGAGGCGGAGCTTGCAGTGAGCTGAGATCCGGCCACTGCACTCCAGCCTGGGCTACAGAGCGAGACTCCGTCTCAAAAAAAAAAAAAAAAAAGAGAGACAGTAACAAATTAGAACCTGTCAAGAGGATGGGGCCCAGGATGGTGGCAGAACACAAAACTAAACCCTGAGGCCTAGGAGATGTTTTCTGTGGGGAAGAGAAGACACTGAGGGGGCTGTGGAGCTGTTTCCACATATCTGAAGGGTTCCCTTATGGCATCATGGTGCAGAAGGCTGGAAAGACTCAGGCTCAAATCCTGGTCACTTCCTCTGTGTGGCCCTGGACAGGCCCTGCTATGGTTTGGATATTTGACCCCTCCAACCCCCATGTTGAAATGTGATCCCCAATGCTGGAGGTGGGGCCTAATGGGAGGTGTTTGTGTTATGGTGGCTGATCCCTCATGAATTGCTTGGTGCCATTCTTGCATTGTAATAAATGAGCTCTCACTCTGTTAGTTTTCGAGAGAGCTGGCTGCTAAAAATCCTGGCACCTCCACACTATCCCCTTCCCATTCCTCTCTTGGCATGTGATCTCTGCACACTGGCTCCCCTTCTCCCTCCCATGAATGGAAGCTTCCCGAGGCCCTTACCAGACCAGAAGCCGGCACCATGCTTCTTGTACAGCCTGCAGAACCATGAGCCCAATAAACCTCTTGTCTTTATAAATTACCCAGCCTCAGCTATTCCTTTATAGCAACACAAATAGACTAAGACAGGCCCTTAAGTTCTGTGAGTAACTTATGGCAACAGTAGCATGTAGGAAATGTTTAATGTATATAGGCCCTCTCCTCTTTACCCTTAGCACCCATGAGGGTGTAAGAGACAGATTTGAACTTGGTCTGAAATGGAATGCAAGCAATGATCGCCTGCCCTTGGAGGAAATCAAGTACAGGCTGGGTGACCTACTGGACTGTCTACCCTTATTGAGCACTTTTGGAGGCTGTGTCCATGTTAAGCATGGTACATGCATTTTCTCACTTATTCCTATTGACAATCTTATGAGTAGGTGCTATTATGTCCATTTTGCAGGTGGAGAAACTGAAGCCCGTAGAGATGAAATAGCTTGTGAGCGGCTTTGTCAGCATTTGAACTCAGCCCTCTCTGACTCCAAAGCCTGTGTTTGTAACCATTCTTGGCTGCCGAAGGCAGGGGAGTGGCAAGTGGTGGGCAGAGAAGGTAGGGGGGTGGGACAAATATTAGGAAGAGCTGGCATGGATGTCTTCTAAGACTCTTTCTAATTCAGAGCTTCAAGATGCTTTGGTTTCCTCGAGGCTGTAAAACAAAGCTGCTGGCACAGACTGTGCCTCGGCCCAGCCTCCCAGCCCCTTGCAGAATGTCTGGCACAGCAGCCTGACTTCCCGCTTCTGCACGCCTGGAAGGAACAAGACAGAGAAGGGGCCTCACGGCTCCCCGAATGCCATGGCAGGCCCTCGTAGTGAGGCCCCAGGCGGCCAGCATTGTGCAAGCCGGAGAAGCAGGCCCTGGAATCGTTTCTTTTCCAGAGAATTTACACGCAGGACAAAGAGAGCCATTATCCCCTTGGCTGCCGAGGCTGCTGCCCAGGCCTGTGGCCCAGGTGTCACATGCTGCCGCCATCTCTCAGCCTGCTTTCTGTCTTTGTCTGAGGGAACACAGAGCTTGGCCTCTGATGCCTTCCCTGACACCTCCCCAGCCCCCTCCAGGCCTTGGTTTCTGGCCACTGCTTTTCTGAAATGAACTTGAATCCTGGTAGACTTGGACAAACCTGAGGCAGTTTTGAGGATGATTGGCCAGGCTGGGGCTTTGGGATGCTGCCGCTGTATCCCTGTGACCACATGTGGGCGCAGCGCTGTCAGTGGGGGCCCTGGCACCCTGCATAGTTTACACCAGGCTCCATCAGGGCTTTCCATTGCCTACAAAATAAAGCAGATTTCCTTCGCTGGACCTTGCACCCCGCACGCCGTCTCGTTTCCACGTTCCGATTACGCAGCAACATGGAAGCAGCTTCGGGAGCTTCTCATCACTCTGCATGAACTTCCCACCTTGGTACATTTGCTTGTGCTTTCCTCTTCACTTAGGTGTCTCTTCCCACCTTCTTCAGCGGCTAAGTCTTCCTCATCCTTCAAACCCAAGCTCACGTTTCATCTTCAAGGCCTCAGCTCCCCTCCACTGGGCTCCCTTAGAACCTTCATTTGTTACCTGCCGTGGGCCATGTGGTGTGCTGGTTATGGCAGGGGCCTCTTGAGCCAGACTGCCCGGGTTCAAGTCCTGACCCTGCCATCTACCCACCGTGTAACCCTGGGCTTCAACTTGTTTGCCTATAAGATGGAGATGATTGGGTGCTTGTCAGGATTATGTGAAATCACGCCTGTGGTTAGTAAAGCCCCAGGCACAGAGTGAGGGCTCAACAAAGGTGGCGTTATCATCATTTTAGAAAGCACTTATCAAATGCCCTCGGTGTGTCGTATCTCAACAAGGCCGGGAAACACGAAGAACAAGATGGACGCGGCCTTGCTGCTCAGGGAAGTTTGCAAACGGAAGCCCAAGAGACCTCACAGCCCCTGGGATACGGGTTGTGGAAAGGATGGGTCGAGGGGCTACGGAATCAAACCCAGAGAGGGGAGTGGCTCCAGGTGGGATTCCTGTGTCCCCGTTGTTTGGGACAGATCCTCATCTTCCGTGTAAGGCTGGGCTGAGGCGTTGGTCTTCTGCCTCTCTTCCACCTGTGTTCCTGGCTGCAGAGCACTCATGGGACTTCAGAGGGATCGCTGACTCTCTTGCTCATCACTTTTGTGCCTCTCTCCTGGGTCATCCCTACCGGCACACAAGCATGCAGCACTCTCTCCCCTCTTAAGAAATAAGAGCAGACTCCCGTGAACCTACACCCACCTCTGCTCCTCCCCTCCACATACACACTTCTTGGCTTTCTTTCCTAACAAATTTCCTCTAAGGATGGGCCTATGCCCAGACTTTATTCCCCACCCTCTCAAGTTCTCCTCACTCTACTCCAGTCTGCTTTCATCCTCATTGAACTACTATTTAATACCACGAAGATCTCCAAGGATCTCCATCCTGCCCAAACCACTGGAGAATTTTCATTCTCCTTTTGCTGGGATTTGGTTGTGATTTGATCAGCTCATCCTTGCCTCGTTGTATCGGTTTTCCATTCCTGCAGCAGCAGATGGCCACAAAGTTAATGGCTTAAAACAACACACATTTGGCCGGGTGCGGTGGCTCACGCCAACACCTTGGGAGGCTGAGGTAATCCAAGCAATTTGGGAGACTGAGGTGGGCAGATCACCTGAGGTCAGGAGTTTGAGACCAGCCTGACCAACATGGAGAAACCCCGTCTCTACTAAAAATACAAAACTAGCCAGGCTTGGTGGCACACGCCTGTAATCCCAGCTACTTGGGAGGCTGAGGCAGGAGAATCGCTTGAACCCGGGAGGTGGAGGTTGCAGTGAGCCGAGATCGTGCCATTGCACTCCAGCCTGGGCAACGAGAGCAAAACTCTGTCTTAAAAACAACAACAATAACAACAACAAAACCCACACACATTTATCCTTTTACAGTTCTGTGGGTGAAGTCGGAGATGGGTCACTCTAGGCTAAAATGCAGGCAGGGCTGCATTCCTCTCCGGAGGCTCTAGAGAAGAATCCATTTCCTTGCCTTTTCCGGATTCTAAAGGCTTCTGGAGGCAGCTCATATGTCTTGGTTTGTAGCTCTCTTCTTCTATCTTCAAAGCCAGAAACACCAAATATCCCTGTCCATTGTTCAGTAGTCATCTCCCCCTCTGACCTTAACCAGGCAATATTCTCTGCTTTTAAGTCCTACCTAAATAATGCAGGACAGTCTCCCCATTCCAAGGTCCCTAACCTTAATCACATCTGCAATTGCCTCTTTGCCATGTGAGGTCACATATTCACAGGGTCAGGGAATTAGGACCCGACATCTTTCAGGGGTCATTACTCTGCCTACTCCACTGATTCTTTAAAAACTTTCTTTCCTTTGTTTCTGGAATGCCATTCTTTCATTGCTTTCCTCCTGCTGAACTGGTTTTAGACATCTTTACTGGTCTTCCTTCCCATTGTAATTTATAAATGCCAGAGGGCCTTAGAGCTCAGTCCTCAAGGGTTGTCTATTCACCAGGTAGCAACTGCTCTCAGGCCATTGGACCTATACATATTCTTAGCTCCTTATCTTCAGTCTCAATCTCTCCCCTAGCTCCAGATTCAGACTATCAAAACATCTACTTGACATTTCCTTTAGGAGACACCTCAAAATGTGAATTTTCTCATTTAACACCTCAAATTTAACGTGTCCAAAGATGAACTCTGTATTGTTTCCAAATATTTTCTTCCTCCTTCTCTTCCTCACCTGAGGAAAAACACCACCGTCTGCCTGGAACCAAAAGTCTAGGGGTCATTCTTTTTTTTTTTTTTTTTTTAAAGGAGTCTCATAATCCCAGCACTTTGGGAGGCCGAGGTGGGTGGATCACAAACGAGGTCAAGAGATTGAGATCATCCTGGCCAACATGGTGAAACCCCATCTCTACTAAAAATACAAAAATTAGCCGGATGTGATAACAGGCACCTGTAATCCCAGCTACTCAGGAGGCTGAGGCAGGAGAATCACTTGAACCCAAGGGGTGGAGGTTGTAGCGAGCCGAGATTGCACCACTGTACTATAGCTTGGCTACAGAGTGAAACTCTGTCTAAACAAACAAACAAACAAACAACAACAACAACAAAAAAAAACAGGAGTCTAGCTCTGTCACAGGCTGGAGTGCAGAGACACAATGTCAGCTCACTGCAATCTCCACCCCTTGGGTTCAAGCGGTTCCCCTGCCTCAGCCTCCCAAGTTGCTGGGATTACAGGCATGTGCCACCATACCCAGCTAATTTTTGTATTTTTAGTAGAGACAGGGTTTCACCATGTTGGCCAGGCTGGTCTCGAACTCCTGACCTCAGGTGATCCGCCTGCCTCGGCCTCCCAAAGTGCTGGGATTACAGGTGTGAGCCACCGCGGCTGGCCTGGGAGTCATTCTTGACAACATCTTCTTGTGCTCCACTTCCTGGTGAGCAGCATGTTGACTGTACCTTCCGAGTAGGTCTTGAGTCCACCGATTTGTCATCACTGGCCACGAGCATGTTGGTTTCCAAGCCACCACCTCATCTCACCAGGATTACTGCAACAATCTTCTAAGACCCCTGCTTCCACCTGTGCTGGGCATGGTGGTGCATGCCTGTAGTCCCAGCTACTTGGGAGGCTGAGGTGGGAGGATTGCTTGAGCCTGGGAGGTCAAGGCTGCAGTGAGCCGCGATCGCACTACTGCACTTCAGGCTGGGTGACAAAGCGAGATCTTGTGTCAAATTAAAAAAAAGAAAAAAGAAAAGAAAAGAAGATAGGAGGGAAAGTCTCTGAGGGAAACCGTCTCCATGGCAACCGAGGCCCGGTGGCTGCTCTTGAGGGAAGGCCAGAGGGGGCAGTGGGCTGATGGAGCCTGTGGGGACACCATGGGAGGCAGCAAGTCAGTGCCCAGCCTGGCACACAGCTTAGACCCCGAGACCCCTTCTCTGGTATCCACCTCATTGCTCTGGCCTTGGCAGACCCAGCAGATGGGCTCTCAGCAGGGCCCTGGAACTCAGCCGAGCCGGGCTCTGCTGGCACAGGACAGCTCTCCACTCTTGAGCCCGACAGAGCTCCCCGGACCAGGAAATTCTGGGTCATGAAGCTCAAAGGAACCTTACCAGGTAAAGAGCTACTCTGCAACAGGACTGCAGATGAGAGCCCCACCATGGTGCTGCCTAGTGCGGTAAGATTACTACAACCCTAGCCGGCGGACTACCTCTCCCTGGGCACCTGGAGCATGCCTCACCTTCCCCCTCTGCACCCTCACAGTAACTACGGGAACTGGGCTATTTATCCCCATTTCAAAAATGTGACCTGAAGGCCAGACAGGGTAAGGGTCTTGTTCAGAGTCACACAACCAAGAAGCACTGGATCTGGGGCTGGGCACAGTGGCTCATGCCTGTAATCCCAACTAAAAATACAAAAATTAGGCAGGTGTGGTGGCTCACGCCTGTAATCCCAGCTATTCAGGAGGCTGAGGCAGGAGAATTGCTTGAACCTGGGAGGTGGAGGCTTCAGGGAGCCAAGATCATGCCATTGCACTCCAGCCAGGGCGAAAGAGTAATATTCTGTCTCAAAAAAAAAAAGAAGTGCTGGATCTGGGACTGGGACTCCATAGCCCCCTTCTCTGTTTCTGCTTTATGTCTCATGCACTAACCCCTCCTGGGTATTGGACTCAGGCCCACCTGCATCTCCTCATTAGGCTGCTTGTCACAGAAACCTTTCTTCCCCATGCAGCATGCTACACGGCGTGTCTTGTCCTTTGTGTGCTGTTGATTTTGGGCCATTTTGGAATCACACTTTATCCTACTATTTTGGTAATGAATATACATCACTAACTCTTCTGCCAAATGTCCACTGCGCCCATGCTCGGTGCCAGGTGGGCCATGATGAATAATAACAACGTGAATGCTTACTGGGAAGCGTGTTCTTTGTGCCAGGCTCTGTCCCACGTGCTTCGCGTGAATAGACGCTTTCAGCTCTCACAGCAACCCTCTAGGGTAGGATATTTTGCTGTTCCTATTTTGCAGGTGAGGAGACTGGCTTGGCTTCTAGCTTTTGGACAATAAAAGAAGAAACACGCATTTGTCGAGCACCTGCGAAGTGCCAGGCCCGCACAGGAAGGAGCATCCCCTCCATTTTTCAGGCAAGCAGGCTTAGGTGCAAACGGGAAGTGCATGGGAGAGGCAGAGGCTGCCACTCTCTGCCCCTCACACTCACTTCCCTCCCTCTGACCTTCAAGGCCATTTCCTCCCCCTTTTTCCACCGTAAGTCCTCTGGAGCTGTGTCCACCTCTTAGGTGACAACGGCAAAAACAGCAAAAGGGTGCCCTGTGACATCATTTCCTCTTTGCCCGGTGCATGTCCTCTCTTCCCGTCCTGAAGTTCACTGTGGCGTCTTCCCTGTCTGGGACAGTGCTGTAAGCCCCCCGGCCTGACTCTCCTCAGTCCCTCCCCGCTGACTCAGCACACCCCACATCCCCCATAACCCACCGAGGCCCTGCTATGAATGAATGAATGAAAAGAGGAGGCTGTCCTTGGGGAGGAGTGACTACCCAGTTCCCTCCCTTTCAGAGCTATGTGAGTGATCCAACTTTCAAGGGAAGAAGCATCCTTTTTGGTTAATTTTTAATTTTTGTGGGTACACAGTAAGATATGTATTTATGGGTCCATTTTAAAGCTAAAAATTTACTTTATTACTCCTTTTTCTACTATAGAAGTACTCCATGTTCATTGTTGAAAAAATGAGAAGATTTGGAAAAGCTGTGACTAGGGTGAATCTCTTCAGTTCTGAGCCTTAGTTTCTAAAAAAAATGTCTAGGAGGAAACAAAAATAAGTATCCTAAGCATACAAAGGCTTTGTACTTACAGATCTGCTCATTGCAGTATCATCTGTACCCTTGAGAAATTAGAAACTGCTGCAGGTCCATCAATAAGGGATCAGTTAAAAACTATGGCACATTCGACTGGGCACTGGGGCTCACGCCTGTAATCCCAGCACTTTGGGAGGCCGAGGTGGGTGGATCACTTGAGGTCAGGAGTTCGAAACCAGCCTGGCCAACACGATGAAACCCCATCTCTACTAAATATACAAAAAAAAAAAAAAAAAAAAAAAAAATTAGCCGGGTGTGGTGGTGGACACCTGTAATCCCAGCTACTCTGGAAGCTGAGGCAGGAGACTCTCTTGAGCCTGGGAGGTGGAGCTTGCAGTGAGCCGAGATCACGCCATTGCACTCCAGCCTGGGCGACAGAGTGAGACTCCGTCTCAAAAAGAAAAACAAAAACAAAAACAAAAAACTATAGCACACTCATACAAGGTCCACAAAAAAAGTATAACATGAATCCATATTCATCGAGTTAGGAACTTCTCCTGGACTTGCCATTGAATGATAAAAGCAGCGTTGCAATGGATGTCATGGGCATCTTCTACTTGCCTCTCCTATCCACTCTATGTACTGTTGCCAGTGGACTTCCATGCCCTCTAACTCTGGTTGGGTTGACCAGTGGGAGACATCAGCTCGTCAGAGATTGGGAGAAGAGTGAGGTGAGAGTGTTTATTCCTCTGACTCCATCTCTGCTGGTTTTCTAGGTCTGGTTGTGACTGTACTGAAGGCTACACTTTCTGACAGGCTCTGATTTGCAGTAACCCACTCCTTCTAACTGCCTTTCAGCCCTAAGGGTGTTAATGGTTCTCCCCCATTGCTAGCGCTGATGTGCTACGCTATTCCTTGCTGGTTTTCCTAACCTCTGCCCACATCTATGTAAATAGCTCCTTTATTAAACTCTCCTCAGTTACCCAGTTGAGTATTCCATCTCCTTCTGCCAAGAGCCCAATGAATACAATAACACAGTCCCATGTAGGTAAATTCATATCCGTTCATATATCCAATAAGAGAGGTCTGGAAGAATGTTCATGAAAGTATTACTGTTTCAGTGTGTCGGGATTTGGGTGGGTTTTTTTTTTCTTCTTCTTTTTGCTTTTTCTGAAATGCCTAACCTTTTCTACAATAAGCAAGGATTATCTTTGAGTTCAGAAAACTAAACAAAACAAGCAAAATGGTTGTTGTAAAGGTCAGATGAAAGCAGGACATGACAACTGTTTTGTACATTAGGACTTGCCATTCAAACTTAAAGTCCCAGTGAGTGAGCCAATTGGTCCAAAGATCTCTAGGACGTTTGCACTGAGATCCAATTCCTGATTTCCTCAAGATAAAGGCTGATTTCCCTCCAGTGAGAGTAAATCAAATGTGAACGAACCAGTCCAGCATCCCTGGCTTTTTCATTCCAGAGCATCTCAGCAAATAGTCAAGTTCAGACCAGTTCTTCTCCAGTAGTCTGCCCCGACCTGCCCTCCAGGTCAGTGAGCCACCTGCCCTTCCCAAGCCCCTTAATGTTCAAGGGCAGAGAGGGCCTGATGAAACCCAGGGCAATGAATTTGCAGTGAAACTGCCCCTCTGGTCTCATGGGTCAGCGTGTCTGTGCCAAAGTGAAAGAGATGACTTCCAGAGGAATGCCTTCTTTTTCATAGAACTTGGCAATGAATTAATCATTGTTTATTGGGGCTATGTGATCCTTGGTCCTAGTAATGGTGCTAAGACATAAATCACAGCTCTTTAGGGGTGGGGTTGAGAAGGGGCCCAGGATAGCTCTAAAGCCCCGTTCTTCTAATATGAAAAAAAAATCCTTGTTTTCAGGCGGCTGGGAGTGGACTCTGGGCTATTTATAATCTGCTGCTGCCGAGCTAAGGCATTTCTGCAGCTGGGGCTGGGAGATAATCAGCAGTTTTCTTTTTTTTTTTTTTCCTCGAGCCAGGTCTGCAAAACAGACCCATCTCCCCTGACAGTCCACCCCAGCTCAGGCCAGCCCAGCCTAAGTGCTTTGCCCCAGGTCCTCTGAGCCTGGCCTCTCTCACTTGGCTTTAGATTCCAAGAAAGCAAAGGGTGCATTTAACAGCAGAAAGGCCAAAATATCTCAGCTCAGATTTGAAGGCGAGGATTGTGACCTGCTGGCAGATGGATTTGCCTAGAACTAGCCTGTGGAATGTCCAAGGAACTTGGCACAAAGGGTCTTTCAGAGCTATGGGGAAGGGGCACATGCCAAGGACTCCATTCTTTTCTCTCAGAAGTTGCTCCAGATAGAAAAACAGGGTCCCAGGGAGGGCAAACACCAAGGTACTCCCGTTGTAATATCTTGGCAGGAGAGCAAGCATAAAGGCAACATTTCTGGAATAGGGCTCAGAAGACCTGAGTGTTAACCCTGCTTCCACCACGACAGACTGGTAACATACTAGTGATGAGGGGCAGGCATCTTCAAGTCTTTGGATCTTAGTTTCCTCATCTATAGGGTTCTGGGAGACTTGGATTACTGCTGGCTCCAGGATCTCTAACATTCTAATGAGTTTTGAAATTCACTCTTTGGTTCATCCATTCTTCCTCACCAAGTATTTACTGAGCTCCTACCATGTATCAGGTTGGCCTTGGTATTGTGGATGAAAGGATGCTAAGAAAACCATTGTTCTTGTCTCATGGAGCTTGCTCTCTGGTTGGGGAAAAATATGTGAATTAAATAAACACTATGTGCGCACGTATGTGTATTCCTGGATTGAATACTGTCCTCCTCCCAAATTCATGTCCTTCTAGGAACTTCAGAATGTGATCATATTTGGAATAGGGTCTTCACAGATGTAATTGGTTAAGATGAGGCCATACCAGAGTAGGGTGGGCCCTAAATCCAGTATGTCTGGTATCCTTAAAAGAAAGGGAGAAGAGACATGAAGACAGACACACACACAGGGACAATGACAGGTGATGGCCAAGGCAGAGCTGTAGCAATAAACCAAGGAAAGCCAAGGATTGTCAGCAAACCACTAAAAACTAGGACGAAGCAAGAAAGGATTTTTCTCTAGAGCCTATGGAGGCAGCCTGGCCCTGCTGCTAACACCTCGATATCAGACTTCTGGCCTCCAGAACTATAAAAGGAGACATTTCTGTCGCTTTAAGCCAAAAGTGTGACATTTACTACAGCAGCCCTAAGAAACTTACAAAAATATAGATGGGCTGGGCACGGTGGCTCACACCTGTAATCCCAGCACTTTGGAATGCTGAGGTGGGCAGATCACGAGGTCAGGAGATCGAGACCATACTGGCCAACAAGGTGAAACCCCATCTCTACTAAAAATACAAAAATTAGCTGTGCGGTGCATGCCTGTAATCCCAGCTACCCAGGAGGCTGAGGCAGGAGAATGGCTTGAACCCAGGAGGCGGAGGTTGCAGTGAGCCGAGATCACACCACCGAACTCCAGCCTGGCAACAGAGCTAGACTCTGTCTCAAAAAAATAAATAAATAAAAATAAAAATACAGATGGTTCTCATTTGTCACAGTAGCTATGTTTTATAAAGTCACTGCAAGCACTGAATTTGTGAATAGTGAACCACTGATCCTAGCGCAAATATAGTGTGAGGTTCCTGTGAGCCTCTGATTTCATCAGCCAATCAATATGTAGCCTTGTTTTATGCGTGTTTCTGTTTAAAGACATCTTACTTAATACACATTGTTGATTCACTGACGTTGAATTCAGGACCAATAGCAATACAAGATGCTTGAGTGAATGTGACCTAAAACTCACGTTTCCTCTGTCACAGCACAGCCTTCTCATGCTTATGAACGCTAGGCAGCACTTAAGCACCACGCTTGCGGCCATCTGAAACAACCAATGACACCACCAACAAAAATCATGAAAATGTGGGCCAGGTACGGTGACTCATGCCTGTAATCCCCCAGCGCTTTGGGAGGCTGAGGTGGGTGGATCCCTTGAGGTCAGGAGTTTGAGACCAGCCTGGCCAACATGGTGAAACCTCATCTCTACTAAAAATACAAAAACTATCCAGATGTGGTGGCATGTGCCTGTGGTCTCAACTACTCAGGAGGCTGAGACGAGAGAATCTCTTGAATTCAGCAGGAAGAGGCTGCAGTGAGCTGAGAAAAAAAAAAAATTTCTAAATGTTTTCCTTCTTTCTTTTCTTTTCTTTTCTTTTCTTTCTTTCTTTCTTTCTTTCTTTCTTTCTTTCTTTCTTTCTTTCTTTCTTTTTCTTTCTTTCCTTCTTTCTTTCTTTCCTTCTTTCTTTTCTTTCTCCTTTTCTTCTTTCTCTTCTCTCTTTCTCCTTCCTTCCTTCCTTCCTTCTTTCCTTCCTTCCTTCCTTCCTCCCTCCCTCCCTCCCTTCCTTTCTTTCTTTTTTTTTTTTGGAATCTCTCTCTGTTGCCCAGGCTGGAGTGCAATGGCGTGATCTCGGCTCACTGTGACCTCTGCCTCCCAGGTTCAAACAATTCTCCTGCCTCAGCCTCCCCAGTAGTTGGGATTACAGGTGCGTGTCACCACCCCAGGCTAATTTTTGTATTTTTAGTAGAGACGAGTTTTCATCATGTTGGTCAGGCTGGTCTCAAACCTCTGACCTTGTGATCTACCTGCCTCGGCCTCCCAAAGTGCTGGGATTACAGGGGTGAGACACCGTGCCCGACCTAAATGTTTTTCACCAAATTGTTTTCTAAATGTTTTGCACTAAACTGACCATGAAAAGGACACTTGTTTGAGTATGAGAGCAGAAACAGGAAGGCAAAGTGTCTCCTTGTTGGATCTCAGCTGGGAATGGGTGCATTGGGTGACTCAGATCTTTTGCAGCTCTGCATGTGTCTGCAAATGACCTTGACAGTGGTTTAAGTGTTGATTTTGGAGTTATAAATACATTTTTAGGGATTAGACAAATTCACACATACAGAGCCTGCAAATAATGAGAATAGACTGTGCCCACACACACACATGTTCAAATTGTATGAAATGCTGTGGAAGAAAATAACAGCATATTTTCAAAGACAAGAGAGAACCCCTTCCTTAGGTGGTATGGTCAGGGAGGCCACCAAAATGGTGGCATTTCAAGTCAAGGCTTAAGGGATAGAGAGGAACCAGGAGCACAGGGGAGAGGTCTACCAGCAGAAGGGGCAGCTCGTATAGTCCCAGTGGGAGGATGGACAGCTGCACTTGCGTGGTGAAGTGGGAGTGTGGAGAACAAGATAGGAGAACAAGTATGGAATGCAAGAGGCAAGTCAGGCAAGCGCCTGAGTAGGTCAGGGAGGGCCTGGTAAGATCCTGGGTTAGGATTCCATTCAAGGTGCAATGGGAAGCTTTGGCGTATGTTGGGCAGGAGAGTGAGATGTCCTAGGTAGAGCTAAGGTTTTCTCTAGCTGCCCCGTGGATTTGCCAGGGCAGGGTCTGTTTCCCTCAGCTGGCTCATCTGAGAAATAAATGTGTGATACTCTCAAATCCTTCTTTGGATTTAGAGGGGGTATAAGTAAATGCCAAGTCCCATGTTACGGTGTGGTAATGCTTGTTTGTTCCACTCATAATGGCATTTATTTTTTAAATCAGATCTACTAGGACTATAATGCTTCAAACATGGGAGTAAGCCTTGCATGTGACCACTTCAGCTTCCACAGCAGGAAAAGGGAGGGAGATATTTTTAGAAGGGAGACCTCTCAGTGCCCCCTAAACCACGCTGGAGGCACTGCCTGGCCCCAGAGGACCGCTGGCCTTGCCTATCAGCTTTCATCATGGAGGAGGCGTGGGTGGACCGAGGTACCACAAGTTGCCAGGAATGCCTGACCAGAAACTGCTCTTGGGTGGGTCCCAGAGCTGCCTCCCCTTCACTTGACCCTAGGGCTGCTGGCTTCCTGGCCTTGTGAAATCTTCTAGAGGCAGGAAGAAGCCTGAGTGCTCCCTGACGCCACTTGAGTTTGACTTCATGGGTTTGTCGTGTGCCCCTGAACAAACCAGTTATCCTCTCCATGTCTTATTTCGGTATGCCCATCTAACACTAATTACCACCCCTCCCTGACTACCCCCAAACCTTACCAGAAGAAATGGCATGAAGTTATGGAGACACTTTGAACTCACTGGCAGGCTGTGCACTGTGAGGGGAAAGCACTGTGGCGGCCATTTTCTTTTCTTCCTTGAGAAGGTCCCTTGCTAATCATTGAGACTGGCTGAGTAAGCTCGTTCCTTTACATTTGGTGAGTAAGGAAGCCCCTCATGCTACCTCATCATATTTTCTTCCTCTTCTTCATGGCTTATCAACACTCCCTTCTGTAGGACATGCTGAAGAATTAGTATGAGTCAAGAGGAAGAATGACAAATAGGTGGTATTTCTGGTCTGGAGTTTGGAGGGCAAGTTCAGTCCAAAAGTTAGCTGCTTCAACCGTCATGAAAGGTACAGAAACTCTAGGATGAATACACTTGGTATTTTTATTATTTATTTATTTTAGACGGAGTCTCACGCCGTCGCCCAGGCTGGAGTACAGTGGTGCACTCTCGGCTCACTGCAACCTCCGCCTCCCGGATTCAAGCAATTCTCCTGCTTCAGCCTCTCAAGTAGCTGGGATTACAGTACACGTGGTACTTTAATATGCAAACTGCCTACCTGCTCCAGAGAAGCAGCCTTTGTTCCTCAGTTTACCGCAACACTCAGCTTGTCTGTCAGGTTGTGGGATCCCTGCTATCCAGGAACTGTATGCTGTTGTCCCGGTTCTGACACTTTTCCTCTGAGTCCTTGGACACCTTACCTAACCTCTTGGAAGCTCCTGTCTGTGAAGAGTGTGCACAGACAGCTTCGGTAGCCTGAGAAGCAGCCGTCTTCACTTCCACAGAGCAGGTATTTTATTGCATTATTTCGAGCTTAAGGACTCCAGAATTAGATCCCCAAATATGCCTGAGAAACATTTACTCCCCAGGAGCTCAAACCGAGTAATGAAAACCATCAAAAACAACCAGGCAGCCCATGTCCTGAAGTCACCTATAGCTAGGAGGTTCGGGAGAGTTTTTCCTACTTTCCCTGAGTTATCCCTCCCTTTCCTTCCCTTGCCTTTCTTCCCCAGAGGGCGATGCATGTTAATCAAGGAGCCTGCATTTGCGCAGGTATAGACAATTACACACTTACTGGGTGAATTGCACCTAGGAGGGGACGCCAGTCTGTAAAGCAGAACCAAACCTCTTGCCTTCAGTCCTCAGAAGATCTTCTGGTTAAAATCATCTAAAAAGTTGTTTCAAGTCTCCAGAACAGCTGAGATCAGTAAAAAATAAATGAAGCTTCTTCTGTGTGGGTGCAGGTGCTGCCCTGGGTGCTGGAATGTGGAAATCAGGAAGATCCTGCCTGAGGATTTCATGACAGGTGTGGGGGAGAGAGGCCCGAAGAAGTTACCCCCGGGGAAGGTGACAAGTGCAGTGATAGGATAAATACGAAGTGCAAAGAGAAGATAGACAAGAAGATCAGCTAGTTAAGAAATGTGCTAATAACACCTTGATCAATCATTCCTCCCCCCACCTTTTTTTTTGAGAGTCTCTTTCTGTCAACCCACCCAGAGTGCAGTGGCAGGAACATAGCTCATTGCTGCTTCAACCTTGTGGGCTCAAGCGATCCTCCTACCTCAGCCTCCTGTGTAGTTGGGACTACGTGTATTGCACCACCAAGCCTGGCTTATTTTTTAATTTTTTTTGTAAAGACGGGGTCTCACTATGTTGCCCAGACTGGTTTCAAACTCTTGGACTTAAGCAAGCCTCCCATCTTTGCCTCCCAAAGTGCTGCGATTACAGACGTGAGCCACTGTGCCCAGCCTCACTTTTTTTAAAAAAATAAAAGTTTATGAAGCATCTCAACACAAGATCTCCTTTGCTCCTCACAACCACCCAGTGAAGCAGGCAAGACAACAGAAACTCCCCACCTGTGATAGATGCGGGGCCTGAGATCTCCCAGGTGCCCACGGCAGATGCAACGCACAGCGGTGACCAATGGTAGGGATAACAAGTGTCGCTTCCGTCCACTCAGTACTTCCTGTGTGCCAGGCCTGTGCTAAGCGCCAGATGAACACGGTCCCTTTTCATTCTCATAGCTCTTTAAAACCAGTATTATTATTTTCTTTTTAAAAAAATTGTTAAAAATAAATATGATGTACCTTATATATATTATATAAATACATGTAATTTACCATTTTAATCATTTCAAAATGTCCAGTTCAGAAGCATTAAGTGCAGTCACATTGTTGTGCTACTGTCATTACACCATCCACAGAATTCTTCCTCTTTCCAAATTGAAATTCTACATACTTTAAACAATAACGCCCTCTTCCCCCGTCCCTCTAGCCTCTGGCACCCACCATTTTGCTTTCTGTCTTTATGAAGTTGATCACTCCAGCTATATCATAGTATTTGTCTTTTTGTGACTGCTTTATTTCAATTAGCATAATATCCTCAAGGTTCATCTATGTTGTAGCATATACTGGAATTTCCTTGTGTGTGTGTGTGTATGAACCTCTATAAAGGATCCTTCCTTTTTAAGGTTGAACAATATTCCATGTATGTATATATCCAATTTTGCTTATCTGTTCATCTGTCAGTGAACATTGGGTTGTTGCCACATTTTAGCTATTGAGAATAATTTTGGCTATTGTGAATAATCTGTACGCATGAGTATACAGATATTTCTTTGATAAAGTAGGTATTATTAATCTCCTTTTTACAGAGAGGGAAACTGAAGCTCAGACATTATTAATTTCTCCCCAGTTTATCAAATAATTCATGGGAGAACCAGTGTGTGTGACTCCAAAAATAGGATTCCCAACTATTGCACTATCCTACCACTAAAAAACATGGGTTTTAACATAAAAAATATCTGAGTTCAAGTTTCCAGCTCTGCCACTAACTGACCGTGACACTAAGCAAGTCACTTAATCCCTCTGAGCTGAAGGCTGTTATAAGAATTAAGCGAAGCAATGTGCTTAATTATAGTGCCTGGCACGTAGTAAGTGTTGAATACATACTGGCCTTTGTTATAATTATAATAAGTGGTAGCAAGTGTGTAGGAGAACTGACTTGAGAAGCCAGGGTCTTTGATTCCTTGGCTGGAACCTGCCAGGTGGGCTGCAGGGCTCCTGCCAGACACTGGTTCTTACCAGCTGTGTGGTGAGCTGTGCCTGTGCCACCTTTGTTTGCATCTCATTGGACAGGCAGGTCTGAAGCCTGGACCGGCCATCTACCCTTCTGTACCAACCTAGGGCTAAGAATGTCACAGGCATTGTGTGACAGCAAGGTGTAAAGAAAACAGCACTGTCAGGGAGTCAAGAGTAGGGCGTCCTAACCCAGTGTAGCCACTTAACAGGCCCCTTCTCCTCTCCTCTGGGCCTCAGTTTCCTTGCCTGTAGATCAAGAGTTTTACAGATGCTGATTGCCAAGATCTGCATGTTCTGGAAACTCCTAAGCTATGATCTCCATTTAGTGTTGCCCAAGGCTTGGGTTGTGCAGTCAGACTGCCTGGGCTCAAACCCTGGGACTGAGGCCTGCTTGCTGTGTAACCTTTAGCCAAGGGCTTGTTATCTCTGCAGCCTTTGATTTTTTCATTATCAAAAATGGAGGATAATAACAGAGCTTGTGTTATGGGGCTTGTCTTAGTCTGTTGTGTGTTGCTGTAACAGAACACCACAGGCTGGGTAATTTATAAAGAAAATCAATTTATTTCTCACAGTTCTGGAAATTGGGAAGTCCAAGATCAAGGTGCTGGCATCTGGTGAGGGTTTTCATGCTGCATTATTCCACGATGGAAGGCAGAGGATTACAAGAGTGAGCAAGAGAGGACTGGCCTCACCTTTATAACAACTCACTCTTGCTATTGCAACCCACCCCTTCTACAACAACATTAACCCATTCATGAGGGCACACCCCTCATGGCCTAATTACTTCTTAAAGGTTCCACATCTCAGTACAATCATAATGGCAATTAAATTTCAACGTGAGTTTTGGAGGAGACATTCAAACCATAGCAGGGCTACTGTAGGGATTAAGCAAGATAATGTACCTGGCATAATTCAGTGCTCAGTGAATGCTGGCTGTTAGTATTCTTCTTGTGATGATCATAGTGAATACTTGTTGACTTGTTGACTTCTAGACAAGAGACCAAGCGTGGTACAAAAGGGTATAGTAGAGCCGAATATTATTTACTATCAATGATTCTTGGGTTACCCCTCTGATAATAGCAAAAATAACCTACCTTGAAAGTTGTGGTGGAGACTAAATCAGATAAAAACGAAACGCCACCACTGTGCTGGCTTAACACATGAAAATTGGCAGTAGAATAATTTCTTTTTCTGTTTTGTTTTTGAGATGGGGTCTTGCTCTGTCACCCAGGCTGGAGTGTAGTAGAGCAATCATAGCTCACTGCAGCCTCAACCTCCCAGGCTCAAGCAATCCTCCCACCTCAGCCTCCCGAATAGCTGGCACTACAGGTGTGTGCTACATGCTTGCTAATTTTTTTATTTTTTTGTATAGACATGGGTCTTGCTAGGTTGCCCAGGCTGGTCTGGAACTCCTGGGCTCAAGTGATTCTCCTGCCTTGGGCTCCCTAAGTGCTGGGGTTATAGGCATGAGCCACTGCACCTAGCCAAATTATTTCTATTTTAACGTCTTAGAAATTTGTTTTTCTTATACATTATTGGTGAAAGTGCATGTTGGTGCAATTCTATGACAGGCAGTTAGGCAATAGTTATCAAAACTGTAAACATATCTGCACTTAGACCCAACAATTCCACTTCTAATTACAGATATACAGTTGAAGAGTTATTTATTGCAGCATTCATTGTAAATGTCCAGCAGTTCAGGACTGATTAAACAAGTTGTGAATTATAAAATTATATAGTTATAGGCCAGGCGCAGTGTCTCACACCTGTAAGCCTAGCATTTTGGGAAGCTGAGGCGGGAGGATCACTTGAGGTCAGGAGTTTGAGACCAGCCTCACCAACATGATGAAACCCCATCTCTACTAAAAATACAAAAATTAACCAGGCATGGTGGCATGCGCCTGTAAGCCCAGCTCCTCAGGAGGCTGAGGCAGGAAAATCGCTTGAACCCGGGCGGTGGAGGTTGCAGTGAACGGAGATCACACCACTGCACTCTAGCCTGAGTGACAGAGTGAGACTGTCTCAAAAAGAAAACTATACAGTTATAAAAAATGATAGCAAAAGCTCTTCATAGTCTCTTACAGAAACATCTCTAAGATGTATCATTTACTGAGAAAATTAAGAAGCAGAACACTATGTATCACTATACAAATATTTACCTTTGTTTAAAAAGGACTACAGGAGTCAGAGATGTATAATCCTACCGTATGTAAATATGTTCGTAGGCATAGTTTTGAAAAATCTCTGCAAGGATACACAGTGGGCACCGGGGTTTCTAAGTGACAATCCAAAGAGGGAGACTTTCCACTTTGTCTTTTCATAATTATTTCTTGCAACCTTGAGAACGTATTACCTATTCAAAATATTAAATAAAGTTAAGTTTTATTAAGAAATAAAAAAGTGGCCGGGCGCGGTGGCTCACGCCTGTAATCCCAGCACTTTGGGAGGCCGAGGTGGGCGGATCACAAGGTCAGGAGATCGAGACCACGGTGAAACCCCATCTCTACTAAAAATACAAAAAATTAGCCGGGCGCGGTTGTGGGCGCCTGTAGTCCCAGCTACTCGGGAGGCTGAGGCAGGAGAATGGCGTGAACCCGGGAGGCGGAGCTTGCAGTGAGCCGAGATCGCGCCACTGCACTCCAGCCTGGGCGACAGAGCGAGACTCCGTCTCAAAAAAAAAAATAAAAAAAAAAATAAAAAAGAAGGCAAGAAAGCAGGAAGGAAGGAAGGAAAAATGGAAGGAAGGAAAGGAAAGAGGGAGGGAGAGAGGGAAGAAAATGACAGAAGGAGGGATGTGTTTCTAGCAGCCCTTCTGGACAGAGTAAGGGTGATCTGATGTGTCTGAAGGGCAGCAGGCCTGTCCTGGCTGAGGAGGTGAGCGACGTGCCAAGCATCACTGTGCGCTGGATCTGGCTGGCCTTGAGTGTTTATTATGATAAGGAAGGAGACACTTACCAGACAGAATTTCACACCAGGAGAAGTGGCAGCTTTACCTGGCAGGCTGACTTTTGACAGGGGTGTGACAGTGAGCTTGGACTGCCCTCATGATCAGCAGCTGCCCCCACTCTCATGACCCCCCCCTCAGGCACCCCACCCTCCCAGCAGGGAGTACGCAGGTTTAGCCTGTTGACGCTGCCTGTCCTGAGAAAAGAGAATAACATAAAGGGAAGGGCCTATGGTATTTGTTTCCTTCCATTGGCTGATTTCTTAGATTAATTTATTATGGCAAATGTAAGAATCAATGGTCCAAAGCTCTCAACACGTGCAAGGCAGAGATGGTGATATTCATTCCCTAGGTCAGCACCCCTCCACCTTACTGGACAAATAATTTACAGAACTGTCATCTTTGACCTAGGAGTTTTAATAAGTTCATTCATGATATGAATTTAGAGATGAATAAACAGTTATATAGAGAGGTGTATATTTCTGATCATTATCTCAACATTTAACTTTGAACAAATCTCTCTGCCCAGACTATGGCACATATTACTATTATAATGTTAATACATATGATAATGTTCATTTGTATAACATAAAAATATATGTGGAAAATAGTAATAAATGTAATAGCAATTTACAGTTTGTGTTCACATCTATTATCTTGTTTAATCTTCAAACACCCCTCCAAGGTGGATGTTCAACAAATATTTAGTGAGTGCTCACATGTCCAAGATACTGTGGTAGGTCCTGGAGTTTCAGAGATGCAATGCCATGACCATGGTGTGCAAGGTCTAATCTAGTCACAGTGATCCACACACAAACCAATACAGGCCAAGTACCCCTTACCTGAAATACTTGGGACCAGAGGTGTTTCAGATTTTGAATAATTTAAAATTTTTGAATATTTGCATATACATAATGAGATATCTTGGGGAAGGGACCTAACTTTAAACATGATGTTTACTTGTGTTTCATGTATATCTTGTACACATAGTCTGTAGGTAATTTTACACAACATTTTTATAATTTCGTGCATGAAACAAAGTTTTGACTGCCTTTTGCCTACAGCTCGTCCCATGAGGTCAGGTGTGGAATTTTTCCCTTATGGCATCATGTTGGCGCTCAGAAAGTCTTCGATTTTGGGGCATTTCAGATTTCAGATTTTCAGATCAGAGATGCTCAACCTGTAATGCAACTACAAAGAAATTTGAGGTGATGAAGGAGGGCAGAGAGAAGGGTGCCAACCTAACAAAGCAGTGAGGAAAAGATCAAAAAGGCTTCCCAGGGAAGATGTGGCCTGAGTTGAGCCTTCGAAGTTGACTAGGAAGTGACCAGGCAAAACGAGTGTGTGAGTTGAGATTGGACAGTCAAAAGGACTCCTCACGCTTTGAGATGGGGGAAGGGGACTTGGGAAAGATGAAGGAGGTGCAAGAGGAAAAGATGAATGGAAATAGAGAGAAGCTTTGGAGGGTGGCAAAAAGCTGAGGGACAGAGAGAGAGGCCCACTTCATAGAGGAGGAGACTGAAGCTCACGGAGATGGATCCTGACCACTCTTTAGATCTCAGGTCAAATTGCCCCTCCCCTCCCCTTCCTTTTTGTGTTGTAAGAAGGTCAGGTTGATGTAAACAGACAACCTACAGAATGAGAGAAAAGTTTTGCAAACTGTGCATCTGACAAAGGTCTAACATCCAGCATCTATAAGGAACTTAAATTTTCGAGAGAAAAACAATCCCCTTAAATACTGGGCAAAAGACATGAACAAACACTTTTCAAAAGAAGACATACACACAGCCAAGAAGCATATGAAAAAAATCTCAATATCACTGGTCATTAGAGAAGTGCAAATCAAACCACAAGGAGATACCATCTCATCCCAGTCAGAATGGCTATGATTAAAAAGAAAAAATAACAGATGCTGGCAATCTGTTATTTTTCCGTTGCGGAGAAGAGGGAACACTTTTACACTGTTGATAGGAGTGCAAATTAGTTGATCCATTGTGAAAAACAGTATGGAAATTTCTCAAAGAGCTAAAAGAAGAACTACCATTTGACTTAGCAATCCTATTACTGGGTCTATACCCAGAGGAATAGAAATCATTCTACCATAAAGACATGCACACAAATGTTCATTGCAGCATTGTTCACAATAGCAAAGATATGGAATCAATCTAACTGCCCATCAATTACAGATTGGATAAAGAAAATGTGGTACATATACACCATGGAATACTACACAGCCATAAAAAGAATGAGATCATGTCTTTTGTGGGAACATGGATGGAGCTGGAGGCTGTTATCCTTAGCAAACTAATGCAGGAACAGAAAACCAAATACCACATGTTCTCACTTAGAAGCGGGAGATAAATGTTGAGAATTTATGAATGCAAAGAAGGAAACAATAGACACTGGGGTCTACTTGAGGGTGGAGGGTGGGAGAAGGGAGAGGAGCAGAAAAGATAACTATGGGCTACTGGGTTTACTATCTGGGTGATGAAATAATCCGTATAATCAACCCTCATGAAATGAGTTTACCTATGTAACAAACCTTCACATATACCCCTGAACCTAAAATAAACGTTAAAAAAAAAAAAAGAGTGGAGGTGGCAAACAATGAATCCTGAGTCTTGAGTCCATGTAGACCCAGATAAGGGAATCATTGAGTCAGCATCTAAAAGGGATCACTGGGTTTAGCATCTTTCTCCAGTGAACTGCAGCCAAACGATGGGAGAAATTGGACTCAGTACATCTTAGGTGGCTGTGTCTCACTCCATATTACTCATTTCTCAGGAAACTTGTTAGTCCAAGACCTATTCTTTTGTGCAGAGCCTTTATTTATTGGTTTGGCCTGCTTCCCTGAAGAGTGGTCTGTCTGGTTCTCTCGCCCCAGACACACCAGGGCTGATCCCTCACACATCTGGCTCAACATCACCCACAAGTCTCAACAGGGCCCTGAAAACCGCCTCTGACTCCACAACCCACTGTCCCACACCCTGGGAGGTAGGCTGTGTCTGGGCTTGCTCATGTCTGGGAACAACAAAGTCTGGCCCAAGCCTGTTCAGCCTGTGCCCTGCTTGGAGGTTGGCACGAGCCTCAGATGTTGGGCTCTGGCTGGGAGCATGGCCCCAGGAATTTGTAGAAGGGAAGTCCAGCGGAGCATCCGGGCAGTGGGAGAGGGTTGGGAGTGGAAACTGGCCTCTGCTCCCTGTGGGAGTGTGGAGCAGCTCACAGAACATGAGGCTGTGAGCAAAAAGATGGGGCACAGAATGGTGGTTAAGAGGCCAAGGAGTGTCCCGTGTTGGAATCCCCAAAGCGAACACAGTGAAAAGGACAGATGAATCACTCACTAAGGAGGTGCTCCCAGGAAAGCCCAAGATAGGAGTGGGAGACATGGGACAGGGAAGAGGAAGAGGCTAAACAAAGGAGCAGGCTGACCTGGAACCATAAAAAGGACTCTTCGTCCTTTGGCTGATGAGTGATTCCTGCAATGTCCCAGCAGCAGCCTGACCCTGCAGGGGAGCTCTGCAGCAGAAGCTGTGCCTTCACCAGGAGAAGCAGGGCTCTCACGCTCCCACCGGCTCAGGGCTGCCTCGGGCTCTAAGCTCTCAAACACTTCCTGCTCTGAGTGGGCACAGCAGCTCCAGTTGCTCAAGGGCAGGTCTTGGAAGAAAGTCTTGGCCATTAGCACAAAAAGGTAGAAGCTAAAGATGGGTGCTCAGAGATCGCAAAAGGGAACAAAGGGGATCTGGGACAGGTGGCATCAGACAAAGCTACATTCCTTTGCAGCTGTTTCTACCTCTGCAACCAAGGGTAAATTATTTAATCTTACTACCAAGTTGTCTCAACTATAAAGTGGGGACACGCTTTTCACAGAATTGTTGTGCAAGGTAAACAAGGGAATACAAACAAAGTGCTTAGCCTGGGGCCTGCCACCTATTGGGAATTATTTGTGATGTCGAGCCTGGCAAGTGCTCTTCCAAGTTGACTTAACCTTGGGAATACTGACGATGGTGAAGCTGAGCTCCAATGCCTTGCTCTGTTCCTTATGTTTCTTTCTCTCTGCTGGTAGTTTTCTTCTTTCACTTATCAGACGCCCAGCCTCACTTGCTCCTTGGCATCAGGTGAAATCTCAGGACCTCATGCTCCATGCCACCCACCTGCCCCATGGCGTCTTCACCCTGGGCTTACTCTCCTGATGCATCACAGAGCAGAGTGTCCAAGGGCCCAGGCTTTTGAGTCAGACAATCTGGGTTTGAATCCTTGCCCTTAACTCTTACAGTTGTGTGACCTCCTTGGCAAAGGGCTTGGTCTTTCTGTACTTCAGTTTCCTTATCCGCCTGATGGGGATAATAAGTGCTCTACCTCTTAGAGCCGTCATGAGGTTAGTGAATTAATTTATACAAAGTGCTTCGGACAGGACCTAGTGCTCACTGACTGTTGTCTGGTGTGATCATCAGTATAAAACGGTCCTGGGTCAGATCCACACTTTGTTTACTGCCCCAATTCTTGGGTTTATAATTTTCTGATCAGCCCTTGCTGCTTTTACCCTCCAGCCCTGGCTGGGCTCCCGCCCTTGTCCTGCTTTTAGTCCCTGGAGCTGCAAGATCACTACCTGTTGGAGCCCCAGATGCTCAGCATGGGAATAATAATGAGCATGCGCACAGCTCTGTCTGGTTTTCTACACAGCACATGTCTACCTTGATCTGTGTCTCCTTTATAAATGAGGAAATTGAGGCCCAAAGCAACTGAGCAACTTGCTCAAGTTCACCCTGTCCCCAAGCAATGGAGCCCGTATTACCACCTCTCCATCAACTCCAAAGTCAGTGCTCGCACACACTCCCCACTAGAGACGCAGGCCTGTGACCACAGCACAATTCACCACTTCCTCTCCATCACCTCTGCACAGATCGGCCCTTGCGACAGTGTCTGCCCCACCACAGAGTTTACTGGTTTGCCTTTCCTACTAGACTAGGAGCCTCTGGATGCAGGGGCTGTGTCTTACTCATCTCTCTGTCCCCAGCCCCTGTCACGGGGCCTGGCATGCGGTAGAAGCGAAATATGTGTTTGTTAAAGGGATGAATGAATGAGTGATTCGTCCTTGGCATAAACCCCAGGAGTCAGAGTGGTAGAATATGTGGACATTCAATTATTTTTTATTTATTTATTTTTTGAGACGGAGTCTCGCTGTTACCCAGGCTGGAATGCAGTGGTGCGATCTCTGCTCACTTCAAGCTCCGCCTGCCAGGTTTACGCCATTCTCCTGCCTCAGCCTCCCGAGTAGCTGGGACTACAGATACCCGCCACCATGCCCAGCTAATTTTTTGTATTTTTAGTAGGGACGAGGTTTCACCGTGTTAGCCAGGATGGTCTCGATCTCCTGACCTTGTGATCCACCCACCTTGGCCTCCCAAAGTGCTGGGATTACAGGCATGAGCCACTGCGCCTGGCCGGACATTCAATTTTACAAGATAATAACAGGTGATTTTTCTTAGTGGTTGTACCAGTTCACACTCCCACCAGCAATGTGTAACGGATGGAGTTGATCCCCATCCTCTCCAGCACTTGACACCGTCAGACAGTACATTACAGGTGTCAAAAGACAAAATTACACACATTTAGTTAAATGATCTAATTGGCTTTTATTTGCAACTCATGAATCAGGACAGCGTCTCTTCTACAAATTTAGAAAAGGCACTCTGATGAGCTAAGCAGAGGAGGTAGGCTATATAGGCAGAAAAGGGCTAAAGAAGGCAGCAACCAGGAACAAAAAGCAAATTGGTCATTTCAAAGTTAATTTTCTTATAGGGTTAAAGCAGAGAAGACTTCCTTACGATGATAGCTAAAACTGGCCTGTTTGGGGATTTGGCTATTCCCTTTCTCTCCTGATTTTTCATAAGGTCGGATAAACAGCTTAGTTTCAGTTGGGTGACATGGAACTTTAGTGTATGTGACTTCATTTTGGTTTGGTCTGTTGGGCCTAGTGTAGGAGCTCAGTCCAAATCAATGGCCTCCTACAAACTTTCTTGAACACAGGAGACGGGGCATTTATATATCAGGAGTCACCTCTTCTGAGAAGCCTTCTCTGACCCTCTATGTCTGGATTCGCTGTTCTTCTCCCAGAATTCTGTATTTCCCCATCACAACACTTATCATACTCTATTGCAATTGTCCAATTCTCCTTTCTCTCCTCCTTGAGACTGTGAGCTCCATGAGGGCAGCATGTCCATTCTCTTAACAAATCTTCACCAATATCTACCACTGTCAGGCTCTGTGCTAGACCCTACCATGATTTAAAAAGAAAAAAACCCCATAAAATCCATAAACTAGAGCCAGGTGCGTTGGCTCACACCTGTAATCCCAGCACTTTGGGAGGCTGAGGCAGGCAGAGCACCTGAGGTCAGGAGTTCGAGACTAGCCTGGCCAACATGGTGAAACCCTGTCTCTACTAAAAATACAAAAATTAGCCACGTATGGTGGTGGGTGGTGCCTGTAATCCCAGCTACTCAGGAGGCTGAGGCAGGAGAATCACTTGAACCCAGGAGGCGGAGGTTGCAGTGAGGCAAGATTGCTCCGCTGCATGCTAGCCTAGGGAATGGTGAAACTCCGCCCCCCCCCAAAAAAAAAAAAATCCATAAACTAGAAGAAACTCCAGTCAAGAAGCAATGGGAAAGAGTCATTCTTTCAAGTAAATGGTTGCGTTAGGATGTGGTAAGACCTAAAACTGAGCTGTATCATTAGTACAAAGCCCCATGGGAAAATGAAGAGGTCGTTTCAACCAGCTGAAAGACCCAGGAAGACTTAGCGAAAACATTTGATCTTGGCCTTGACGGATGAAGGAAGAGTGCATTACAGTGGCAGGGTTAGGATCTGGAAAGATATGGAGGTGTGAAGGCATTGAAGGTGTGTAAATAAGTGACACTGCTATCATGTAGCATAGAGTACTGAATAGAACAAGTACTTGGAAATGTGTGTTAAATGAATCTGTGAATGAATGAATGACCTCCATGGCAGGAAAAAATTTGTCAGATCTTACCCTAAAAGATCAAGACTAACTACATGCAGGTCTCAGGTGCAGGATGTAGTGACGTTAATGCTGAGTCTCCCCCCTTTGCTGACTGCCTCAGTGATTCCAATACAGTGCTTCATTGATGCAATCATGATGTAAGTTTCTGCCATTACGTCAAGCTGTTGCTGAAAACGTTACAGGGCTCTCTCAATGCTATCATGTGGCATTGGCATAATCTTGTCTGCAGATGGGTCGCTAACTAGGTGACAAGTCAAGGATATTGATTCCTCCATAGTCAGAGACTAAGTCCACTCTACACTTCTCTATACAAGTGAAGCCACACCTGCAGATTGTTCTCAGTTCTAGGTCCCTAGTTTTAAGATGGACTATTTAACAAACATCATGGTTACCTTCTGTTATGGGTTGAATTGTGTCCTCCATGAAAAAGATGTGTTGGAGTCCTAACCCCCAGTAGCTCAGAATGTGCCTTTATTTGGAAACAGGGTTGTTGCAAATGTGATAAGTTAAGACGGGGTCATGGTGGAAAAGGGTTGGCCCTTGATCCACTGTGGCTGATATCCTTATAAAATAAAGCCATATGAGAGGAAGAGACACACACAGAGGGAGGATGATGTGAAGAGACACAGGTAGAAGATGGAGATGGCCATTGGTAAGCCAAGCAGGAAGGACTGGAACAGATCCTTTCCTCTTAGCCCTCAGGAGGAACCAATCCTGCTGACACCTTGATCTTGGATTTTTGGCCTCCAAAACTGGGAGAAAACAAATATCTGGTCTTTAAACCACCCATTCTGTGGTACCTCATTTCAGCAGTGCTAGCAAATGAATCCACCTCCCGATGTCCCTTCTACCCCTTGGCTGTGGTCATGCAGTAGGAGAGAGTGGACAATTTGGGCATGTGACCTAAGAGATACCAATCAGGGAGAAGCCCAGGATTGTTTTGTTCATTGGTTAAAGAAGAAATATCCTCTCCTCCTCAGAGCAGAATGAGAAACAAGAAGACCAAAAAGCTCTGACTGCCATCTTGCTACCCAAAGGAAAGTCATCTGAAGAGGAAGCCAAGAAAAAGGCTGAGAAAATTACAGAGAAATGGGAACACATCCCTAATACCATCATGAACTTCTGGATCAAAGGCCTTACTTGAAGCCAACCAACATCAATAAACGTCTTTTACTGGTTAAGCCATTTTGAGTAAATTTCCTGTGATAGGCAACTTGAAAGCATTTTAAGTGATACAGACGTTGTCAGTTGAAACACATTTCTTCAGGGAAGGATAATCAGGATGATAAGGGCATATCAGGAAAAACTAGATAAAAGAAAGCTTTAGAGGTGGGCCACATGGGCTGCTTTCAACACAGAAAGAGCTATCGTGAGGAAGGACTTATACTGTGTGGCCCCAAAAGAAGGATTAGGACAACTGAGTCCTGCTGGGAGAGTTCCTCCCCAGCACAGGCAATGAGAGCGTATTGTCAGTGGAGAATTTGAAAACAGTGATAAAACTCACAAAAAGTCTATGTTCTTTTATTAGCATTGCATACTGGAAATTCTGAAAAACTTTAGTGATAAAATGTTCCCTCCTGCTGGAACAGACAGCTCCCACTGCCCCTCCACCGCTTGTTACACCACTGCCAATGAGGAAAAATTATAGGGAGTTAAGTTTCAGCTCTGGTAAAGAAAGATCTTTCCAACAGGAAATAATGGAATGTACTATCTTGAGGTTGATGAATTATCCATCACTGGCAGTGTTCAAATAGAGGCTGGAAAGCCACTCTACTTCAATGTTATTCAGTAGATTATTGAATTCAGTGGGGGAATTACCTTAAATGACCTTGAGACACCAGATGATTTCATGAGCCTCTACAAAGAATGGCAAGTAAACAATTGAGACAAATCTGTTCAGGTTAGAAAAGAATCTTTGAGTGAAAGGAGGGTATTTGCATCTTCCCCATTAGGATGTGAGTAGCAATAAAATAAATAGAAATATTCCAAGGTTACCTGCTTGAGTGCAAATGCCTTCGTGGGCATTGGTAATCAAACTACATGGAGGAAAGTAAGATGTAAAGTCTGTATTTACTAATTGCTAGAGACATGCTGGTTTGGGATCCAGGGGGTGAGCTAAGGTATTCAACTATCCAGAATCCAGAAGGTCATGAAGAAGATCCAAATACTAGTAATGAGATGCCAAAGTGAACATGACCCCATCACACTAACCTAGGGCAAATCATTTAACCCCTCTGCATAGTTCCAACCTCGTTGTGTTGTGGAAACATTAAATGTGTTAACATGCATAAAATCTTTATCTATAAAGTCAGCCTGGCATAATGTAAGTGCTACATGAATATTAGTCGTTATTATCTTAAAGCTGCTACTTTAGTGAGCTGTAAGACTCTTCTGCCCTTCCACATTTCTTCAAACTTTCTTGCTCAGAACGTCAGGACAAAGTTATTTCCCATTCAGATCCCATGCCAGCCACTTAGTAACTATTATACTAATTGGTTTCTTGGAGGCTAAAAGTTTTAATTTTGTGTCATTAGAATATGTTTAATATGACAAGTTATGTATTTGTTCATTTATTTCTTTATTAATTTAAATACTTACTTGGTGCCTACTTTGTTTTAGAAACTGTTTGAGATCCAAGGGATAGAACCATCTGTAAAAATAGACCCAATCTTTGTCCTGAGAAAACTGATTGGAATGGGGCAGTGGGAAGTGGGTATGAGACAGACATAAATTAAAAATCACATGAATGATGGTGACATCACAGTTCTGGTGGTGCTATCATGAAGGTAAGCAGCACTACTAAGAAATTAGGCAATACTCTAATTTCAGCGGGTTGCCCTGAAGTCTGGGATGGGGACTTCTCTGAGCAAGTGGTGCTTAAACCAGGATCTAAAATGCATGTGAGTTAACTAGGCAGTTAGGAAAATTCCAAGCAAAAGCAACAGTGCATTCAAATGTCCTAACACCTATCAACCACCATTTACAAAGTGCCTACCTTGCATCAGATGCTCCTATGAGAACTTTATACTCATTACCTGACCTAAACATCACATCAACCCTTTGAGGTACAAATAAATGGCCCACTTTACAGATAAAGAATTGGGACTCAGAGTGGCCAATAATTGATACAAGGTCACACATCTTGTAAACAGGTTCAATCTTGTCTCAGTTTAACTCCAACACTGTGCTCTTAACTCTGAGAGCAGAACTGTCACATTTGTCTTTCTAACTAAAGACTAAAACAGCGTCTAGCATGTAGTAGATGTTCAATTAACCCTGTTGTATAGACATTGAGCATAATAAAATTGTACTGAGGGGGAAGAAAACCACTATAGGTAGGGATGAAGGATGACTAGACTGTGTATGGAAGGATAGAAAAGGTAAGGTTTTGAGAAGAAGGAACTTCCATGGCAAAGCCTGAATGTGGAAATGCACATGGCCTGAGTGGGGTCACTGCTTGAAACTCTCCTTTGATAGAGAGTGAAATATCTTTGTCATTCGAAATATTTAATACAGTCAGGAAGACCGCTTTGGCCAGCCCTGAAAATGTCATAGATCTAAATGATCTTTCAGACATCTTCCGACCTGAGACTAAACTAATACAAAGTGTCCTCGAAAACAAGTTCCAGAAATTTACCAGTTTCCAAAGCCATTACCTAAGTGGGGATCTAAGTAGAGCGAGGTCAGATGAAGTGAGCTGGCAGTCACTGAAAGAAGCCAGGCAGCATGACAGACATTAGGAAAGTTGGAACCACACCTGGGTATCAGATGACTTTCAAAGCACAGCCTCAAACAAAAGAGATGCATGTGAGCCCCCAGCACAATGCTTGGTGTATAGGTGGTGGTGTTTCTTGTAATTAAGCACCCAATTTAAGAAATCGTTTTTGCCCAATCACTGCCTTTGTTTTATAAAACAGGGCTTTTGCTCAAACTGGTATCCAAGGCATCGAGGAATAAGATTATTTTCCTTTCTTACCAAGAGACTGTTCTTGGGCACTTGCAGGAGTGGATCTGGGCAAGCACCATGATCTCATTCCATCTCCCTTAAGAAGGCAAGGGAAAGTATTGCCCGAGGCCTGGATTTCAGAACTTTTGCGGACTGCAGAGTCTGGAGATGTGCGGTTTCTGGGAATGGATGCCTAAGCCTTTATTTCTCTTCTCTGCAATATGCCTATTGCTGACACCTTAGGGTTCAAAGGGTAAAAAAAAAAAAAAAAAGTGAAAGTCACATTTGTACATTTTGGTCTTCAAAGCACAGAACTGTATACCCTTGTACATTGTGGGCAATATATTATTATACTTACAATATTGCATGAGAGGGTACTATTATATCCTCATCTTACAGATGAGTCAACTGTAAGTTAATTTTGCCCTAGGTTATACAGCTAGAAAGTGGTGGAGCCTGTAGTTTCCTTTTTCTCCTAAGGAAGCATAATCTATCAATTAAGAGCATAGCTCTCCGTGCCATTAGGAACTGGACTCAACTCTTACTAAGGTTCTCCCTCTGGGAAAATTGTCTGTCTTAGTTCTTGGGATACTGTGTCCCACATTCTCCCTTCTGAGTATATAACTGTTCCTTCTCCTCCTTCTCCTTCTCCTTCTTCTCCCTCCGCTTCTCCCTCTCCCTCTCCCTCTCCCTCTCCTCCTCCTTCTTTTTTTTTTTTTTTGGAGACAGATTGTTGTCCAGGCTGGAGTGCAATGGCACGATCTCACCTCACTGCATCCTCCACCTCCCAGGTTCAAGCAATTCTCCTGCCTTAGCCTCCTAAGTAATTGGGATTATGGGTGCCCACCGCCTTGCCCGGCTAATTTTTGTATTTTTAGTAGAGACAGGGTTTCACTATGTTGGTCAGGCTGGTCTCGAACTCCTGACCTTGTGATCCACCTGCCTTAGCCTCCCAAAGTGCTAGGATTACAGGCGTGAGTCATTGCACCCAGGCCTGTTTTTTTTTTTTTTTTTTTTTTGTCAGCTTCTCTTTCTGCCATAAATCAGATGTTGCCAAACCATCTGTTCTCCTTCCTCTTTTCTTCCCTCATTTCTCTATATTCCCTTCTTTTTGGCAGTCTTAGGCAATGTGGCAGGAGGAAGGGTGAATGAAGAATTGCACGCTGGCTCTTTAATCCTTCATTTGGAAATAAGACTTTTCGCTGGACAGAACAAATCACATTCCTGCCCCTAAGCTCAAGAGGGCATGTGCTCTTGAATGTGGAATCAGGTATCTCTTTCGGAGCCATCTCATACATACCAGCATCCTCATCTCTTGCCTCATCTGGAAGACTTCCTAAAATGTATTTCTCATCCATTAGAAATCTCACAACTGATCATGATTCCCTGTTTGCCTTGGCTACTAGGAAACCCAAAGCCAAATTTGCTACCCACCTCTAGCATTTTATAGGACCTATGGAATGAAGATTATGTGTTAACATTACGGATTAAATTTAATTCAATTCTCCTTCATTTTTCCTTTCTCTAGGTTCTCTGTGTTTAAAATTCTGTTGTACATATTTGTATATGCCACTCAAGTTATTTTTAATGCATCAAGTAAATAAGTGCATGCATATATATATATATATGTGTGTACCAAACATCCATACAAGATATTTGGTCCTTAAATTTCATAATAAATATGCATGAGAATTTGTAACTGCCCACTGGGAATCTCCGCTGGGTTGTCCTACAGTTGCCTCAAATGCAATACATTCCAAACAAAACTTATCTTTCCCTTGAATGGTCTTCTTTACTTAAACTCTTCTTTCCACTAATAGCTTAGCCATGTGAGGAAGATTGCAAAAAAAGACCCTCCACCCCTCCCTGTATCCACATCTCATTGGTTTGTCTTTCTCAATTTCCTAACATCCAGTCAAATGAGTCACTGCATGCTTTTCAAATCTGTCATGTGCTTCCCCATTACCATAACTTTGCTCATGCTATTTTCTCTGTCTGGAATATCCCCTACCAACTCTCTACCTGTAAGAATCCTTCTCATTCTTGAAAACCTATCTCAACTGTTTTCTTGTATAATGCCCAGCCTCATTGGTCAACCAGTAGGAGCATTGTTTCCTTCCAATTTTGCTTATTTCATTTGACTTAGTTGACTTTACACTATACATTTCTCATATACTTTTCTTAGCTTCCTAACATTTAGGGAGCTCCTTGAGGGCAAGGATCATGCCTTACTTTGCTTTGTATTTGCAGCACCCTGCTTTTTCTGGCATAATTTTGAATTGCCTTGAGCCTAAATTTCATTATAGGTGAACTTTAATACCTACCAAGTGGGAACACGTGTATGCCTGACTCTCCCTCTCCTTCTCCCTCATCCATCGCATCTGTGAGCTCTTTAAGCATGTACCCCTTAACATATTTTAAATCTATCTTCTCTTCACTATTTCCACTTCCTTGGTTCAGACCCCCATCATCTCTCACATAGATAATTTCAAAATCCCCCTAACCCCTCTTCCTGCCTTCAGAGCTGGTGACTGTAAAATGCATATCTCTCCTCTGCTTAAAAACTTTTCAATGGCTTATCAAGGGCAATGAAATGGAGTCCCGGTTTCTTTTATGGCATAAGAAGCTCTACATAATCTAGCCTGGCTCATTTCTCCTGTCTTAATCTCTCTCAGAATCGACATTTTTTCTGGTCATGCATTCCTTCCCAATCCTAACCAAGGAAATTAGGATTGGCCATGTGTTGGGCATTTACTGTTTTTGTCTGCTTATTCCTCCTCTTCTTCTAGAATCCCGCACTTCTAACAACATAGTTGACCAGTTAGTATACTTCATTTCTGGCTGGGCACGGTGGCTTATGCCTGTAATCCCAACACTTTGGGAGGCCGAGGCAGGCAGATCACCTGAGGTCTGGAGTTCAAGACCAGCCTGGCCAACATGGTGAAACCCCGTCTCTACTAAAAAATACAAAAAAATTAGCCAGGCATGGTGGCGGGCGCCTGTAGTCCTGGCTACTGGGGAGGCTGAGGCAGGAGAATGGCGTGAACCCGGGAGTTGGAGCTTGCAGTGAGCCGAGACTGCACCACTGCACTCCAGCCTGGGTGAGAGAGTGAGACTCTGTCTAAAAAAAGAAAAACACACAAAAATTAGCTGGGTGCGGTGGCGGGTACCTCGGGAGGCTAAGGCAGGAGAATCGCTTGAGGCTGGGAGGCGGAGGTTACAGTGAGCCAAGACGTGCCTCTGCACTCCAGCCTGGAGACAGAGCGGGACTCCATCTCAAAAACAAACAAACAAACAAAAAGAATACTTCATTTCCTTCCGCAGGACATGGTCCAAGCAGACCCTTTCCTGAGACTTTCTAAATGGGGATGTGTGAGAAGAGTTCCTTTCTGTTTTAACTCTGGAACTGAATGTTGAGAATTCAGAGCTGCCCATGTTCTACCCTGTGAAAATAAAGGCAATCAATTCAGGGAGACAAGCAGAAACAAGGCGTCCGGAGCAAGTCCTTCACATCACCCTGGACACTCTGGCCCTGATTTCCACACCCATGCCAGGCTTGTTTGTTCAATTCTCCTTTTTGTTCCAAGCGCTATCCCAGGAGGCTTAGTTACCTCTAAGCATTTGGTTAATCTCTCTCTCTTCTTAGTTAGACTGTAAGCTCCCCAAGTGAAGAAACTATGTTTATTTTGTTCTCTGCTGGATCTCCAGCACCTAAATAAACGTTTACGGTTGACTGCAAGGCAGATCTATGCGGGGAATGAAGAAGAGTATTAAGACCTCCCAGATGGGCTCCTGGAGGCCTGTCCAAGGTGGAACTTCGCATGGTGAGAAATGCAGTTCAGTGGGAAAACAAAGAACTCTCTCATCCTCCCCTGGACTCTGCGGACAAGTGATCAGCTCAAGGTAAGATTTTCTTTCTATGAAGGGCCTGGAACGTTGTACTTCCATGATAATGGACAGACATTACTTTGGATATACTTTCTGATGGGACGATATCATATTATTTTGAGGCTTCAGTTTAGTTCCTCAGAATCCTTCTTCCTCATCTAGACACAAACTTCTTAAGAGTGGATATATGCCCAAGAGAATTGAAAACAGGGCCACACAGAAACTTGCACACAAATATTCATGGCACCTCAATTCATAATACGTAAAAAGTAAAGCGACTAAAACGTCCATCAACTGATGAGTAGATAAATAAAATGTGGTGTATCCATATCATGAAATATTATTTGGCCATAAAAGGGAATGAAGTTTTGATAAATGCTACAACATGGATGAACCTTGAAAACATTATGCCAAGTGAAAGAAACTGGTCATGAGGGACTACATATTGTGTGATTCCATTTTTACAAAATGCCCGTCTCTGGTTTCCCTTCAGAATGAATAGATCTTTTGCCTTTCACTAAAATGTCCAGAATAGGCAAATTCATAGAGGCAGAATATAGATTAGTAGCTACTAAGGGCTAAATGGAAGAGGATGGGGAGTGACTGATAATGGGTATGTAGTTTCTTTTTGGGTATGAAAATGTTCTGCAATTGGATAGTGGTGATGATTGCACAACCTTGTAAATATACTAACACTTACTGAATTATACACTTTCAAAGGGTGACGTTGATGGCATGTGAATTATACCTCTATTAAAAAAATCCTTAAGGGTAAAAAACCAGACTTTCTATATTTCATATCTGAACAAACTCTCATATTTCCTAGTTTTATTATATCTTGATTTTCATTTTTTTACTCTGCTCCTGTGACAGATTACATTTCCTGTGCTGACCAGAGCTTGATTCTAGTGTTTTATTTTTGGTCAAGATATTCTCCTGCAGCCTTGCCAAAGTGGAGATGTGTGAGGCCCAGAGAAATTATTTTGGGGGAGAAAACTGGAATGGGGACTGACTGAGTAACCCATAAGCAAGAATAATCAGACACCTTCATTGGAAGGTGTGAAAAGGAGACCCAGAACACGCATTCTCTCCTTCCCTGGCAAAACTCACAGCCTCAACTCTGCTCTCTGTCTTGGGATCATCAGGCCATGCTCTTTATCCCTGTCTTTCTGACAGCTCCTACAAGAAGGTCCCAACTCCCAAGCTCCATAATTCCTTGATTTTGCCTCATCTCCCACATTCTCATTTGCCAGTGTGTCTTCCAAAATCCATTGATCAATATCAGCAAAATCCTATATAATGTCAAAACCTTTTCTCTAGTTTCTCTAGTTTCCTTCACCCTCTTGCTCTAATCAAGACATGGCACCCTATTGACAGCCACCAGCATTGAAGATCATGTGACAGATGGTACCACCCATTACCTCTTCTGGTTCCAGTCTTTACCAGACCCCTGAGTCCTGTTATGTCCTACAGATTCTAGTTCCTGGCCCACTTCCACTCTCTCCATCACTACTCCTGAACTAGTTCCTGATTATTTCAATGTCCACATAGGTAAACTTTGCAGTGCCCTTGCTTCTCAGTTCCTTTATCTCCTCTCCTCCAAGGATCTTATGTCTCGGCTACCCACCACCATGGTCATACCCTAGGTCTTATTATTCTCAATATCTGCACCATCTTCTATAATCTTAATTTTATTCATCTCTGTCTCCCTGATCACCATCTCTTTTTTCACTCCTTCTGGTGTTCAATGTCAAAGATTCTCTAGCTCCATCAGGATCCTCAACCCATCGATCTTACCAGTTCCAACAATAGGGACTGGTCAAATAAACCATGGTCTATCCAGGAACATACAACACTTGCAAGTATTGACTCTGGAGTTAAACAACTTGGATTCTCCCACGACTCCTGCCATCAACCGGCTCTGTGACCGTGGGCAAACTATTTAATCTTGCTAAGGTTATTTGACAATTCTTATATGAGATACTGCAAGGTAACAAGCATGGTGCCAGATCTATTCGGGATTTTTTTTTTCCTTTTTGAGACAGAGTGTTGCTCAGCTGCCTAGGCTAGGGTGCAGTGGTGCAATCTCAGCTCACTGCAACTACCATCTCCCGGGTTCAAGCAATTCTCCCATCTCAGCCTCCCAAGTAGCTGGGATTACAGGCACCTGCCATCATGCCTGGCTACTTTTTATATTTTAGTAAAGATGGGATTTCATCATGTTGGCCAGGCTAGTCTTGAACTCCTGACCTCGGCTGGTCCACCCACCTCAGTCTCCCAAAGTGCTAGGATTACAGGTGTGAGCCACCGCTGCTGGCCTATTTGGGATTCTTAATAAAGGAGAATGGTTAGTATGTTTAATAAACACTGTATATTTTGCTCAGTCTCACAACTGTCTGTTTCCTTCCAGGAATAGCACCCCAATTTTACTTGAGAAACACCTATTTTCCTGGTGCAGGAAAGGGCTAATCTCCAACCCAGCCCCATGAAATGGCAGCTGAACCCCAGCCTGGTTGGTGGGAGCATTCTAAGACCTGGAAATAGTGACGGATTCAAGCTAAGCCAAGCCAATGGAAACCAACACAGGCACTTTGTGTTACAACAGTTGGAACAAAGGGGTTCTCTACTGGATGTGGGGCTGGTAGGACCTGAGCATGCAGGAAAGTGAGCCCACTTGAGAGCAGCTAACACCAAGAAAAAGGAAGGACAGAGTTAAAGGGAGGCTGGTTCTCAGGGGGTTGTCTGAGTCCTTGGGTCCAGCCATGCTTAAAGTCTACCTCTAGACTTTGTAGCTTCATGGGCCAATGTATTTCCTCAATGGTGCTTGAACCAGTTTGAGTTGGGCTCATATCTCCCTCAGAGTTCCCACTATTCCATTATTATACAGCTGAATATCCTTTATTTGAGCTTATTTGAGATGTCCGGGATCAGAAGTGTTGTAGATTTCAGATTTTTAAAAAGATTTTTAGAATATTTGCATATATATAATGAGATACCTTGGGTATGGGACCCAAGTCTAAATACAAAATTTATCTATGTTTCATATACACCTCATACGCATAGCCTGCAGGTAATTTTGTACAATATTGTATTTACTTATTTCTTTATTTTGAGACAGGGTCTCACCCTATCACTCAGGCTGGAGTGCAGTGACACAATCACGGCTCACTGCAGCCTTGACTTCCCAGATTCAGGCAATCCTCACGCCTCAGCCTCCTGAGTAGCTAGGTCCATAGGTGCCTGCCACTTCACCTGGCTAATATTTTAAAAATTTTTTTGTAGTGATGGGGTCTCACTATGTTGCCCAGGCTAGTCTTGAACTCCTGGGCTCAAGCAATCCTCCCATCTCAGCCTCCCAAAGTGCTGGGATTACAGGTGTGAATCACTGCACGTGGCCATACAATATTTTACATAATTTTGTGCACAAAACAAAGTTTGTGTATGTTGAACCCGGGCGCCTCCCAGGTTCAAGTGATTCTCCTGCCTCAGCCTCCCGAGTAGCTGGGATTACAGGTGCCCACCACCACGCCCGGCTAATTTTTGTATTTTTAGTAGAGAAGGGGTTTCACCATGTTGGCCAGGCTGGTCTTGAACTCCTGACCTCAAGTGATCTACCTGCCCCGGCCTCCCAAAGTGCTGGGATTACAGGCGTGAGCCACTGTGCCTGGCCATTTGCACAATTTTTTAAAAGGAAGTTTCCCACATGAGAATAAGCAGCCATTCCTTGCCACACCTGTGATCAGAGCATGAAATTCCACCTGTCTCAGTTGCCCCTCTCATGATCCTGCAGGGTGTCTTGGACTGGGTGAACCTGTTCTCCATCTGTTCTGTGGGTTTGTGGCTCCTTGGTGTGCCAGACCTTACAACCCTGCACCGGTTCAAATCACAGAACCACCATTTACAAGTTTAAACAGTCCTAGGGCAATGGAGAAGTTCAGAATGGATTAACCATACCCTCTTGGGAGAGGGGCAGGGAGAGTGATATGTGTACAGAGCTTTCAGAAGGTTTTAATCACAGCTGTGGGAATTGTGTGGTGGTGGGAACGGCTATGGGAATATTTACATGTGGTATTATTTTCCAGTTTGTACACAGCACCCTCTTTATTGCTAAGAGTTTTATGTCATCAATTTCCTAGCAGACAAAGGTGCTTTTGCCCACATTGTGAGGGTGGAGAAGCTAGGGATCCGGAAATCTTAAGTGACTCATTGAGGGGTGCACAGCAAGCACTGAGTAGTGATTTAGGGTTCTTGATTCAGTGCCCTGTCTTCATGCCAACTTTTTCTACGAGGGCTGCTGCAGACATGTGCGGGCTGCCTAGAACAGAGCAAAGCCTCCCTCTCCTTCTATGAGTGTGTTGTGAAAATTTACGTCAAAATTATTTTCTCCAGATTTTTACTCTTAGAAACACTCAGCTCTCTCCTACCATCTATTACCACTTATTTGGTGGTAGGAGCCAGATCCATGGTGTGCCTGGCTACCGTCTCTGGCTCCAGATAGGAGTTCCTGCTTGGGAAACTTGCTATTTTGCATACATGGGATCATTTGCATTTTGCGATGGCTTAGCTTATCTCCATTCTAGACATCTTCCTCAATCCCCATCTTGTGTGCATGCAGTGCTGCAGCCTCCTGGACAGTGATCTGGTCCCCATTTGCCATGCAAACCTCCTAGCTTTGAGCTGTGGTCTCATGGCTGGAACACCTTTCTGCACCTTTCTCTGCCTGTTCATCCTACACTTGTGCTTGATAGTTTATCAGTCACTTAGAGGGCTCTCACTCAGTGTCAGGTTGCTATTCTAAGACTTTACAAATAATAACTCATCTCATCTCAAAAGACCCTAATTAGGAAGCTACCATTATTATTATCCCATTTTACAGGTAGGGAAACAGAGGAACAGAAACTTGCTCAAGATCCCAGAGCTAGCAACCACTGAAGGCAGGATTCAAATTCAGACAACTGGCTCCAAAATCCATGCTCTCTCTCTCTCTCTCTCTCTCTTTTTTTTTAAGATTCAAGGGGTACATGTGCAGGTTTGTTACATGGGAATACTGTGTGATGCTGGGATTTGAGCTTCTAATGGTCCTGGCATCCAAATAGTGAACATAGTACCCATTAGGTAGTTTTTCAACCCTTGCCCCCCTATGTTTGGACACCCCAGTGTCTATTGTTGCCATCTTTATGTCACTGAGTACACAATGTTTAGCCCCACTTATACGTGAGAACATGTGGTATTTGGTTTTTTGTTTCTGTGTTAATTCACTTAGGATAATGGCCTTCAGCTGCATCTGTGTTGCACAAGGGACAGCATTTTGTTCTTTTTCATGGCTGCGTAGTATTCCATGGTGTACATGTACCATGTTTTCTTTATCCAGTCCTCTGCTGATGGGCACCTGGGCTGATTCCATGTCTTTGTTATTGTGAATAGTGCTGTGATAAACATATGAGTGCTGGTGTCTTTTTGGTAGAAGAGTTTACTTTCCTTTGGGGATATACAGTGAGATTGCTAAGTCAAATGGTACTAATTTACATTCAACCAAAATAGTATAAGTATTCCCTTTTCTCCACAACCTTGCCAACATCTGTTATTTTTTTACTTTTTAATCATAGCCATTCTGCCTGGTGTGAGATGGTATCTCAGTGTGTTTTTTATTTGCGTTTCTCTGATGATTAGTGATACTGAGCTTTTTGTCATGTTTCTGGCCACTGGTTTGTCTTCTTTCAAGAAGTGTCTGATAATGTCCTTTGCCCACTTTTTTTTTTTTTTTTGAGACGGAGTCTCGCTCTGTCGCCCAGCTTGGAGTGCAGTGGTGCGATATCACTGCAACCTCCACCTCCTGGGTTCAAACAATTCTCTGCCTCAGCCTCCCGAGTAGCTGGGATTACAGGTGCCCACCACCACGCCTGGCTAATTTTTGTATTTTTAGTAGAGATGGGGTTTCACCATGTTGGCCAGGCTTGTCTTGAACTCCTGACCTCATGATCCACCCGCCTTGGCCTCCCAAAGTGCTGGGATTACAGGTGTGAGCCACCATGCCCAGCCACCCACACTTTTTAATAGGGGTTTTTTTTGTTTGTTTGTTTTTTTCTTGTTGAGTTAAGATCCTTCTAGGTTTTGAATTGGTCCTTTGTCGGATTAGTACTTTGCAAATATTTTCTCCCATTCTGTAGGTTGTCTGCTTACTCTATTTATGGTTTCTTTTTCCATGCAGAAGTGATTTAGTTTAATTAGGTCCAAATGGTCAATTTCTGTTTTTGTGCCATTTGCTTTTGAGGACTTAGTCATACATGTTTCATCTACGCCAAAGTCCAGGAGAGTATTTCCTAGGTTTTCTTCTAGGATTTTTGTAGTTTGAGGTCTTACATTTAAATCTTTAATCAATCTTGAGTCAATATTTGTTTATGGTGAGAGGTAGGGATCCAGTTTCATTCTTCTGCATATTGTTAACCAGCTTTCCCAGTACCATTTATTGAATAGGGTACCCTTTCTTCATTGTCTATTTTTGTTGACTTTGTTGAAGACCAGTTAGTTGCATGTGTGCAGCTTTATTTCTGGGCTCTCTATTCTTTTCCATTGGTCTATGTGTCTCTTTTTGTACTAATACCATGTTGTTTTGGTTACTGTAGCCTTGTAGTATAGTTTGAAGTCAGATAGTGTGATGCCTCCAGCTTTATTCTTTTTGCTTAGGATTACCTTGACTATTTAAGCTCTTTTTTGTTTCCATATGAATTTATGAATAGTTTTTCTAATTCTGTGAAAGATGACATTGGTAATTTGTTAGGAATAGTGTTGACTATAGATTGCTTTGGGCAATGTGGACATTTTAAAGATATTGATTATTTTAACTCATGAGCGTGGAATACTTTTCCATTTGTTTGTGTCATCTATGATTTCTTTCAGCAGTGTTTTGTAGTTGTCCTTGTTGAGATCTTTCATCTTCTTGGTTAGGTGTATTCCTAGGTTATTATTATTTTTTTTTTTTGCAGCTATTATAAATGGGATTGCATTCTTGATTTTGTTCTTGGCTTGAACCTTATTGGTGTATAGAAATGCAGCTGATAATTAACTGTACATTGATTTTGTATACTGAAACTTTGCTTAGGTACTTTATCAGGTCAGGAGTCTTTTGGCAGAACCTTTAGGGTTTTCTAGGTATAGAATCATATTGTCAGTAAACAGAGATAATTTGACTTTCTCTTTTTTTATTTGGATGCCTTTTATTTCTTTCTCTTGCCTGATTGCTGTGGGTAGGACTTCCAGTACTATGTTGAATAGAAGTGGTGAGATTGAACATCTTTGTTTTGTTCCAGTTCTTAGGGGAAATGCTTTCAACTTTTGCCTGTTCAGTATGATGTTGGCTGTGGGTTTGTCCTAGATGGCTCTTATTATTTTGAGATATGTTCTTTTGACAGTTTGTTGAGGGTTTTCATCATGAAAGGATGTTGGATTTTATCAAATGCTTCTTCTATGTCTATTGAGATAATCATGTGGTTTTGTTTTTAATTCTGTTCATGTAGTGAATCACATTTATTGATTCACATATGTTGAACCATCCTTGTATCCCAGGAATAAAGCCTACTTGATTGTGGTGAATTAACTTTTTGATGTGTTGCTGGATTTTGTTTGCTAGTATTTTGCTAAGGACAAAATCCACGTTCTTCAACACACCCTGCTTTGCTCCTCCCCTACTCATACTTTTTGTCTTTTGCCCTGTGAGGATGCTCCCCTGATACGTATTTTGGAAATCATCCTGTTTCTGCGGTGTGCTCTCAGAGCACTGTGTTGACCCTACTAGGATTTCTTTGTCTAGCGGTGGGATATGAATAGCCTTGGCTCCCCACCATCTGGGAGTTCTGTACAGACTGGTATTTAAAGCGTTCATCTTTATGTCCACAGCATTCTCCCTTCTGGATCCTCACCTGGTGTTTTAAACACTGGGGATGTGAAGTCTATGTCAGCAAAAATGAACTGAAATCTAATGAATTAGAAGGTTCCATAAAGAATAAACTCTGGCCGGGCGCGGTGGCTCAAGCCTGTAATCCCAGCACTTTGGGAGGCCGAGACGGGCGGATCACGAGGTCAGGAGATCGAGACCATCCTGGCTAACACGGTGAAACCCCATCTCTACTAAAAAATACAAAAAAAACTAGCCGGGCGAAGTGGCGGGCGCCTGTGGTCCCAGCTACTCGGGAGGCTGAGGCAGGAGAATGGCGTAAACCCGGGAGGCGGAGCTTGCAGTGAGCTGAGATCCGGCCACTGCACTCCAGCCTGGGCGACAGAGCCAGACTCAGTCTCAAAAAAAAAAAAAAAAAAAAAAAGAATAAACTCTAATGACAGTCTTGGTGAGATGCTTCTAGAGTTTAAAAAGTATAAAAACATGCAGATAGTTCTCATCCATCTAAGAGATAATTCTCTTCTTTTGAGGATTATTCAGCCTCCTGCTTCTCCTTCCATTTCTTCTGATCTTATAGACATTTCATAGCTTGAGAGAATCATTTAAGAGGATAGAAAGTGATGAAATGTACACGGATCAGAGCAGCTCCATGTCTCACCAGTTCTGTGACTTTGGGTAAACCACTTGAGCTTCCCGAATCCTGGTTTCCTCAGCCATAAAATGGGATCATGATCACACTTAGCTACCTTACTGGAGAGAATTAAATGAGATACTACATGTAGAGCGGCTGGTCCAGGGCATGGTTGATGGTGAAAGCTGCATAAGTGTGATTGCTGTTATCTCTAAGGCCCTGCTGGCAGGATGAGAAGAAAGGAAATGAGACTGACAAATCTCTAATGCATGCTTCTTAATGCCTAGAAAAAGGTAGAAGAGTAAAAGGTTAGCCAGACTGATCAAAATGAGACATAAACTAATTATGAATTTTTTCCCATGTAGTCTTCAGTTCCTTCTTAAATACATTTATTTTATGTAACTATCTGCAGCAGTGCAATTTCCTGAAAGAATCAATTGCCATAATTCAGCAGAACCCATATTTACTCATTCAACACACAATTATTAAGTACCTACTGTATGCCAGTCCCTGTCCTCAAGGAACTCACAGTCTGATGTGAGGGATAGACTTGTAAGTGGATAACTCAAAATAAGAGTTGATTCCAACGATTTACTTTTTCAGTGATTAGAGAATTTACAAGAATGTAGAAAAGGGATAGATCATAGGAAAGTTTTATGTGGGCAGTAAGATATAAGCTGGGCCTTAGAGCAGAGGTATGTCACACAGAGCTCTTGGTGGCAAGCAACAGAAAGCTTCTCTCTGGCTAGTTTAAACAAAACAGGGAATGTGTGAGAAGGGGATCAGAATTGCCAGAAGGCAGAAATGACCAGATTTGGAAAATGGGCAGAACCAAGAGCCATGGAAAATGAATACAAATCCAAGCAGAGAGGTGCAGAAAGAAGACGTCTATTCATCCTCACTGCTACCTAAATGTCCTTGTGTCACTCTCTAAAAACCAAAGTCCTGCAACAGAGTGAATGACAGGATGAGCAAAGTCAGACAACCAGATGCTGGGTGAACCAGGGTGGGGCTAGAAGGATCTTGCCTTTGACTTTAGTGAACTCAGGATGGGCCACTTTTCTTAGTCCATTGGGGCTGCTATAACTAAATACTATAAACTGGGAAGCTTGTAAAAAAACCAGAAATTTAATTTTCATAGTTCTGAAGGCTGAGCAGTCCTAGATCAAGGCAGCAGTATAGCAGATTTGATGTCTGGTGAGGGCATCCTTTCTGGTTCATAGATAATGACTTCTCACTGTGTCCTTACATGGCGGAAGAAGCAAGGAACCTCTCCAGGGCCTCTCTGATGAGGACACTAGTCCTGTTCATGAGGGTTCCGCCCTTGTAACCTAACCATTTACCAGAGGCTCCACCTCCTCATACCATCACATTGGGGGTTAGGATTTCAACACGTGAATTTGTGGGGAGATGCAAGCGTTCAGACTGCATCACTCCTTTCTATCAGAATCAAAGACATGGGGAATTCCCTAAGGGGAGATCAGCATTCTAATAGGAAGGAAATGATGTTGGGTAACAGACAGAAAAAAAGAGACAAAGATCCTTCATAGGTAGGTAGGATTTCAACAGTTGTCAGCTGGAAGGAAAAGCACGCCAGGGATGGAACAGACTCTGTAAAGGTGGAGGAGAAGAAAAGTTCGGGGTTGTAGCCAGAATGGTGGTGTAATGCAGAGAGTGCTATTGAAAAACAGACGTAGGCAGGCTGGGCCCGGATCACAGAGGGTCTCATAAAGGCCACAGTAAGAAGTCTAAGCCCTAGTCTATAGCCAAGACCAGCCAGGAAGTTATTTAAGAAAGTAAATAGTCAGGCCTGCGAGGGAAAACTAGACTCTGGAGCTGTGTTTTGAACCTGTTTTCTCTGCATGTTCACAAGGGTGCTGGCTGAACAGTAACAGCAGTGAAAACTTCAGGGGTAGCACTTTGAAGAAAATGAAGCAGCTCTGTCCGTGGAAGACGTTTCATTGTCCCTATAAGATTGGCTTCAGCAACACAGCCTGAGTCTGAGGGCCCTGCAGGAGCCCAGGGGCAGAGGCTGGGACTCAGAGCAGGACTGGAACTCATGAGATCAGCTTCACAGGGAAGAAATTCTCTTAACTTGCTTCATTTGCCACTGGATTCACATTTCCTTATTAGTCAAGATGCAATGAGACTGAATAACTGTTCAGTTCTCCCTTGGATAAAATCTGGGGTAGTGTTTCACTTGCCCAATATCCCTTTGTGGTAACAGCCCCTCAATATTTTTATTTTGAAGCTTGTCTACCCATTGGATCGTGAGTCCATGAATTTTTAGAAAGTGTTGACTCTATATTCTGGCTTCTGGAAAAGTGGTGAGATGACCTGTACCTAGGTTTGGCCAATATGAGTATTCCATCCTCTACCTACCATAGTGATGGGTTCAGAAATGGACAGGTGGCCCCAGGCAGTCCAGAATGTCAGCTCTGGGATTCTTCTGGAGCCATTGGGAAGCGTTGGGGGCAGTGCTTCTGCATGGTTGCCAAGCAGGTACAAGGTACAAGGTAAAACAGGAGCTGTGCTGGCCACCCTGGCCACCTAATTGGGAGACCCGGCCTCACAGTGAAGCCAGCACAGAGAAACATGGTGCTGAGAGAGGGAGAGACACATGGAGTTCTGGGTCCAGCCCTATCTGGCCTAGATTTTCCAGGGATCCATTTTTAGTTTCCAGAGCCAATACATTCTCCCTCTCCTCTTCTCACTCTCACTCTTGCTCTGTTTTGCTTAGGCCACTTTGAGTTGTTTCTGTTACTCACAACTAAAGGTATCCTAATTCATAAAATCCAGTGGGGTCCAGTACAGTGAAGGAAGGGGGCTTGAGACCTGGGCAGACTCAGTGGGGTGTCTGCTAAGGGAAGTCCGAGGCACCGGGACTGAAGACAGAATCTGGTTCTACTGGGCTCCTGATTCCAACTGATTTAGATGGTTTTGACCGTGTCTCCATCTGGCTGGAGGGTTTGGAGTGTCTGATCACTTTTTTCTTAATATGGTGATGGATTTTGGTGTGTTCTCTCTCCCTGCCATATTTTCTTTATGAACGTGGAGAGCTCAATTTTTTAACTCAGAGGACAAATTAAAAAGAGTGGAGAGTCAGCCCACACAGGGAAAGATATTTTGGGGAATGAGGCCACTTTCCCAGTGTTCCTCAATTCATAGCACTTGAGAGAACACCCTCTTAGTTTTCATTCTGGTCAGTTCTGAATGGTGGCGCAAGGACCAGAACTGTACTCCAGGTGTATTCTGTTTAGCTTGCAGAGTATTACCTTTTTTTTTTAAGTCACTAATGTTTAAAAATCAAAAGATTTCATCTATATTTCTAAGTTATTCGGGGGAAAAAAAAAAGGACTGTCTATATGGGAGCCATTTTCCTACTGGTAGCTCTAGCTTGAGTTGGGCACAGCTGCCCCTGTTAGACAGGTGTGAGCGCCCCCACCCGCCACAGGTGTGAGCTCTCCTACCTGCTTCATTTATTTAGGTCATCTTCATGACACCTAAGCATACGATTCACTGGGAATGTCTCAAATCCCTCTGGACATGTAGACGTGGCTGAACAGCTGTTTGTGGGTTTATGCCACTACTGTGGATAAAATAATTCCCTGGTGCTATGAATAGAAAATTCAAAATCTCTTGGGATTCATCTTATAACATACACACTAATAAACCCCTTTGGGTTGGAGGAAAAGTGGTTAGGTCCATGAGGAGAAGAACTAGGAGCAGACTTGGTGCTCTTTCCTCCTTTGGTTGATTTAATCCTACACCAAAAGAGCTTAGACCCCTGGATCCGTAGTACCTGAGTTAGAAACACACCTCTGCCAGTCATTGTCTGTATGCTCTTGGTCAAGTTCATTAAATTTACTGTGACTCAGTGTTCCTATCCGTACAAAGCACTATATTCTCTTCATCTGTAAAATGCAGTGAATTCTCCTCTTGTAGGATTATTGTGAGGATTAAGTTAGTTAATATAAATTACCTAAGTGTGGTAGCACATGCCTGGGAAGCTCAGGGAGGAGGATTCCTTGAGCCCAGTAGGTCAAGGCTGCAGTTAGCCATGATTGTGCCACTGCTCTCCAGCTTGTGTGACAGAGCAAGACCTTGTCTCTAAGAAATGGAAAAAAAATCAGTTAATACACTTATAGCAATGCCTTGCACACAGTAAACACTCAACAAGTGTTAAACTCTATGTATATATTACGTAATGTTTACATATTTATATGTAAGTTACATATACATTTATAATGCCATATTTATAGAAATATTATGGGCCGGGCACGGTGGCTCACGCTTGTAATCTCAGCACTTTGGGAGGCTGAAGTGAGCGGATCATGAGGTCAGGAGATTGAGACCATCCTGGCTAACACGGTGAAACTCTGTCTCTACTAAAAATACAAGAAAATTAGCTGGGCGTGGTGGCGGGCACCTGTAGTCCCAGCTACTCAGGAGGCTGAGGCAGGAGAATGGCGTGAACCTGGGAGGCAGAGCTTGCAGTGAGCCAAGATTGCACTACTGCACTCCAGCCTGGGCGACAGAGCGAGACTCCGTCTCAAAAAAAAAAAAAAAGAAATATGTATCAGGCAAAACTTTTATGTTCCACATTTGTACAAACTCCCTATACTCCCCCTGCCCCCGCCCCGACTTTTTTTTTTTTTTTTTTTTTTTGAGATGGAGTCTCTGTCGCCAAGCTGGAGAGCAGTGGTGCGATCTCGGCTCCCGGCAACCTCTGTCTCCTGGTTTCAAGCGAATCTCCTGCCTCAGCCTTCTGAGTAGCTGGGACTACAGGCACCCGCCACCACGCCTGGCTAAGTTTTGTATTTTTAGTAGAGATGGTGTTTCACCATGTTGGCCATGATGGTCTCAATCTCTTGATCTCATGATCCGCCCGCCTCGGCCTCCCATAGTGCTGGGATTACAGGCGTGAGCCACCGCGCCCAGCCTTCCCCCGTTTTTTCTTTGTTGTTTTATGTGCTAGTAATGGTGGGCCACGTTACCACATGATGGCATTAAAGGCTTCTCTTTCATATATAATCCATTCATATATAATGTTTGGGGTTCTGAAAATGCTGAAGTTTCAGACATTTCAAAAATAGTTCTTTTCTTAAAAAAAAAAATAGATATGCAAGGTTGTGTGTTGGAGTTGGGTTCCATGGGAAGCTGATTCTGAGATGGAGATTTCTACAAGGGGTGCTCTGGGGATCAATGCCTGTGAAACAGCAGGAAGCAGAATTAGGCCAAAGGAGAACCCGGGCTATGAAACAGTTGCAACAAAGGCCTCAGCCCATCCAGACCGACTTTGGAGCAGGGATAACACTAAAGAGTTGTTCTCAATTGGCAAAAAGGATCCAGGCATTTATAGCCTGACATTAAGCAGTCATTGGATGCAGGCTGCCCAGGGGAGGGTCTATGACCAGGTTGTGGGGGGGCGGTGAGGAACCCTTTCAACCCAGGACGATTGTGGCAGTGGAGGGTGGGGAATGGTATCGAAGAAAAACACAGAGCTGTTAAAGCAGTAAAAACAGATTGTATTCAAGACTATTACCAGTTCTATGGGGTCCAGAAACAGCAGAGAGTGATTAAAAGAGGAGGCAGAACAAGAAGAAGCAACAACCCTCCTGTTTTCCCCCCTGGGGTTAGGTCTGAGCTCATTCAATTCAAACTTGGAATTTAATGAGAAGCTGAAGTTCTGATATTACGTTACACTGGACACTTGCATACCTGGAAATGACATTGTTAATACCTGTAATACCCGAATGTTCCTGGGGAAGCCATGGGATCTTCCCTGGAGATTAACCTGGGGTAGCGAAGAAAAATATAACAGAATTTAAAGAAAACAACGGGGAAAAGGAATTTGCTTTCTTCGTATTTTATCAAATCCTACTCATTTCATTAGCCAGTTTCTCCCAATAAACCTTCATTATTGTGCAAACTGCATCTCAGTTATGTACAACCTGAGATAACTTGATTGACAGTGATTCTGTGTGACTTCATTAGAAAGCTAATGAAGATTCTCTTAAAAAAAAAAAAAAAATCTATTGCAGTAAGGGAAAAGAGACCAGGATAGAACTGGGCTCAATTCCAAATGCAGCCTGGGCAAGTGGGAATGTACAGCCAAGACGCAGGGTGAAGGTCGGTGGATGGGAATTACTAAGAGGAAACATCAGGAGTAAGGGAAATTCTGGCTGAACCAACTGAGCAGACACCACCTGGGAGGTGGAGAGGCTAAGGAACCTGATCAGATATGAAGGGTGGGGGACTCTTATTAACGGACTCAGCAGGGTTCTTGCAAAAACTGGATTTTACAAGGAAGTGCACAGATGGGCCTAGGAAGATTCAGGAGCCTGACTAAAGTTTGGTCTAGCAAGGAATCCGGTCTAGTGGGGAATCTGGCTGAGCTGTCAGTTTTCAACACTTGCAGCGGCTGGCGGAATGATGCTTGGGTCCTGGAGGAGAGGATCTGGATGGTGTACCTCAGACTCCATTGCAGTCCACCCCTGTACCTCTTGGACTCTTCTGGTTTGTATACAGAAGTCAATGAGGTGAGCTACACCCGTGCCACTGTAGCTGGTCCCAAGTAACTGATCCTGATGGCCTCCTTTCTGTGTTATTCCTTCTCAATTTCCCTTGCCCTCAGCTGACATCTCGGCTGATCTGGGTGGCTTACCTGCTGGTGTGACCAGACCCTCATCTGAGTGGTCTGAGCCCCTAGAGACACTGCCCTTCTCAGGCTATGACTGTTGCCTTTGCCCATTTACCTTAAAAACTGGGCAAATGTCACTGCTGTGGTGGGTCTTAGACTCTTAGGATTTATTTCCTGCCCTCTTGAGCATGTGTGTCTCAAGACCTCTCCCATCCTTGCCACTTCTTTTTCATCTGGTCTAATTAACATGATGCCGTCAATACAATGAACCAATGTGATGTTCTTCGGAATGTCTGGACAGACCAGATCACTTTGACAAATATGTGCTAGCTCCTGATACTTGTTTAGCATATCGTTTCATTCCTCTCTATGGGACAAGACCATAAATGTATATACTGGTATCTATTTCCAATAAATGCAAATTGCTTCTCATTCTCCTTTCTGATAGAGACCAAAAAGATGTATTTGGGCCAGGCATGGTGGCTCACACCTGTAATCCAAGCACTTTGGGAGGCCAGGGGTGGCGGATCACTTAAGGCCAAGAGTTCGAGACAAGCCTGGCCAACATAGCAAAACCCCATCTCTACCAAAAATACAGAAAATTAGCTGGGTGTGGTGGTACATGCCTGTAACCCCAGCAACTTGGGAAGCTGAGGCACAAGAATTACTTGAATCCAGGAGGCGGAGGTTGCAGTGAGCTGAGATCGCTCCACCACACTCCAGCCTGGGTGACAAAGCGAGACTTTGTCTCCAAAAAAAAAGACCCATTTACCAACTCAGTGGCAGCCTCCAGTGTGCCTGAGACCAAGCTAGCCGGCTCTAATTAAGATCCGACTTCTGACGCAGCAGCTACAGTTGAAATAACGTCTTTGTAGGAGTCCACTGTCATCCAGCAGGACGCATCTAACCTTTGGAGGAGGCAAATGAGAGAATTAAGTGGAGTCATGGTCAAGGATCATGCTTTTAGGCCTTTAAGGATAGCACTAGCCTCTACTGTCCCCAAGGGATAAAACATTAATTTGGTTAACCACGTTATCTGTGGAGAGGGGGCAATTTCAAGAGCTTCCTCTTGGTCTTTCCCACTACACTCACTCTTACTTCACAAACCAAAGAACCAACGTGGGTGCTCAGTGACTTGCCAAGAATACCCACACAAAGTGCACATTTGGACTGGAGAAGTGGCCACTAGGTTCGTCTGTGGACCCAGTGGAAACATAGTGAGCCAGACTCGATTTATTATCTGGTACCTCGGGCCCCACATCTACCGGCAGGAACATGTCAACCCTTCAGGTCTTAAATATCGATGATATGTTGGACTCTGTGTCCAGTAGTCCTTGAAATATTCAGCTATCTCCCTTTCCCCTGGGTATAATTACCTGAGTAAATGGCCACAGGTCTCTTTGGGAAAGGAGTGGGGAAATCACTGCCAGATACGTTGCCATGGTGTCACAGGACCTTCCTCCTGGGTACTCGGCCTCTCTCTCGGTCAATGTGTTCTGAGTTTGAATATGGGCTTAGTTCTGAAAACTGAGCAGGGGATCTTTACTTTGTATTGGGTTAGCTGCCCTTAACATCCTGATTGTATATTGAGTAGTATCCTTCAAGTCTCTTCGTCTCTCTTGCCCTAAGTATGCCTTATTTTTTTTTGTTTTGACACAGAGTCTCACAATGTCATCCAGGCTGGAGTGCAGTGGTGCCATCTTGGCTCACTGCAACCTCCACCTCCTGGGTTCAAGCCATTCTCCTGCCTCAGCCTCCCTAGTAGCTGGGATTACATGCGCCCACCACCACGGCCAGCTAATTTTTGCATTTTTAATAGAGATGGGGTTTCACCATGTTGGCAAGAGCTGGTCTTGAACTCCTGACCTCAGGTGATCCACCCTCCTCGGTCTCCCAAAGTGCTGGGAACGTAGGTGTGAGCTACCATGCCTGACCCGTATGCCTTATTTTTTTAGCCATCACAACTCTAGATGGGCCACCGCTAAGATGGTCACCATCCTGGTTTGCAGAGACTGTCCCTGTTTTAACATTGAACATTCTGCATCCCTGGAAATCCCTCAGCCCTGGGAAAATCAGAATGGTTGGTCATCCTGGGCTCCCCCAAGCCCTCCTAGAACACAATACTACTTTGCCACTAGTTATAATAATTGCATGGATCTTACTTCTGTTGGTTAAGCACTATCAGGCCTTTATTCTTTTAGGATTCTCTCATTACCAGGAGCCCAGTTTGGTTACTACATCTCCTACCATTAGCTGTGGTCTTCAAATGAGGGTTACCACTGAGCTTCTCAGAAATACCAGCACCCTAACACCGGAGCATTTCTTACCACTTTGCTAGACAGAGCTTCCTCTCTGCAGGAGGTTTTCAGGCCTTAAAAGTGTATCCATTCTAGCACGTCCTCTTCTTGGAGATTTTGACTCCTTCCCAATCTGCCACCATGACCTGGCATTTCTGTCACCTGGTGTTGGCTAGGCTTTCTTGGAGCTTCCCAGGGCCATTCTAGCAGTATGGTAGCACCGTCTTTCACAGTCCTTGCCAGGATGTGAAATCCCACATTATGATAGAGTGCTCCAGTGCTGATAAGCGCTACCTCAGCCAGCTTGACATTCTGATTCTCTGGACCCAGCGGTCTCAAGATCCAGTCCTATTCCCTCTTGCTTCTGAGGGTACGTGCAAACGGTGCAGACCGTGTTCCACACCCAGCTCACTTAGTGGATAATGCTATTCCTCCCTTACCGGATCCAGGACTTTCCTGTCGGAGTTACATTGTGACAACTCTAGTAGCTCCAGATCTGGTGCCAGGAGGGAGGTGGAGGAAAGTCCTGGGGAGAGAGAGTTACAAGGCGGAGGCCTCTGAGTCATCTTGTGAGCGGTGGGGAGGAAAGCCTGGAACAGGGAGGCCCGAGGGCTCCGAGTTATCTAGAGACACTGGCATAGATATCCCCACCGCATCTCAGGGCTCCATTTTTTTCTCGTTAGATCCTAACTTCGCTGCAGCAGTTCTGTTCTATTCAGGAATGTAAACTTCTTGAGAATGTGACTACTTTTATGATTAATCCTTGTCCTTATCCTCAGCTCTATCTTCTCTCCTGGCTTCAAGAGTTTCTTGTATGCTGACAAGAGGCCCTCTGGCTTTCACATTTAGCCTTTAATTGCTGATAAAACACCTTCAGCCTCTTATCATTGAGGGTCTTTTTTCCCCCCTGTTCAAAAGGATCTGTTTTCTCCAACAACAGCCATCCAGTTCTATTGTGTCTATACTACTCTGTCCACATGCCTAGCCTGATCTATTGCTCCCACCTGGTGTATTATCCCAGTTCACCACTGGGGGCGGTGTCAATTGCATTTTTGCACATGACAGGGACTGCTGTTGCTCCACCTGCCACCAATGATGGAGTTCTTAGTCTCTTCCCTAAGGTCATTCCTGGCGCCAACTGTAGCAGGTTAGGTTTCATGGGAAGCTGACTTTGAGATGCAAACTCACTGGGGGAAGGGGAGAATTTCAAGATGAACAACCTCAGAAGGGAAAGAAGCAGGACTGGACAGAGGGAGAAGGTGGCCTGTGTTACAGTTGCAACGAAGGCCATCGGTGGATCCCACAGGGATCTCTGGAGCTGGGATGGCCCTGCCTTGCAGCAAAGGGAGATAAGCATTTATACCCCTTCATTGACCAGTCACTGAATGCAAGGTGCCCCAGGAAGGGAGGGTAACCTTAGCCAGGTAGCTCTCTTTGTGGGGTAGGGATGGGGCCACACGACACTCCCAGCATCTCTGGGCATGAGGGCCTCAGTCCCAAAGAGAAAATCTGTATAATGCATCCCAGCCTTGTGCCTACTGAATGTGCTGAAGATGAGGGAAGGCAATATTGAGGACACTTCTGAATTTAGAACCGGCGAGATCTTCCATTTCATTCACTTGAACTCATGCATATTTGGTCACTGTGGATGTAATAGTGAAAAAGCCACATCTCAACTCTAGAGGTGCTTCTGGTTTGGTGGGAGAGAATGGCCATAAAAAGATCAAAAGGCCAATAATATGGGAATTGCTGGGTCTACATTCTCATTTTATAGAAGAGGAAACTGAGTCTCAAGGAGGCAAGGTCACTTAACAGTGTCTAAAATGAGTTGACAGCAGGTGTGAACCGGGACCCCAGCCTCGCAATTGTCAGGCTAGGGCCTTCACCCCAGCCCCACATTGTCCCTGTTATGCTTTGAAATTGTTCAAGGTCACTCACATTTTAAAATGCAAACAAAAGAAAATAATTAAAGCTAGAAGAGGAAGGATTCCTCACTGCAATTCAGGAAAACTCACTTTATAAGCCTGGATTTTCTATTTGAGTTCTCATCATTGATTCAATTTGGATTCCCCTAATGAGGAGTCTAATCTAATGATCCATTTGAAGTTATTTTCTATCATTACTGAAAGCTGAAGAACTCTACTGGACAGGTAGGTTAAAGGGGTTTAATCTGTTGACTTTCAAAATTTGTTTCATTCTGAATACTTGGGTGGGGGACAGTAATTTTTGAGCACAGGCTATCTCTTATTATGAGAATTGATCAGAACAAACTCTGCTTCCTGCTTTGTTGTGTGAACATTACCTGGAGCCGTTTTCCTGGTAATCTTGGCTGCCATCTTGGAGAGGTGAGATCATGGAGCGTGGGGGTGTGAGAGAGTTTTGTGCTGTGGGCAATGACAGCTTTTCTGGATCGAGGTAGCAGAATCAGAAAAACACCCCCAGGCAAATGCTGGCAGTATCTCAGAACAGTCTGGGTGGTCACATGGGGCCTTGGCAAGCCGCGCCCCACGAAGCAGAGGGCTGATAGGATAACTGTGCTGATGTTGGCCACACCAACCTGCTGCTGAGGTTTGGTTTGGGGTGAATCACCCCTATGGCTAGAATAATCCGCTCAAGCAAATTCACCCACTCATTGTTTTGTTCTCATCTGCATGTTGCCAGCTTGGACAAAATCTAGGCTCCCTCTTTGCCATGCTCGAGCTCTCCAGAGTCTACACTGCCACTTCTGAAGGGGTTCGAAGCAGCTACAACATGAAAACCTTTTCTTCTCGCCCAAGATGCTTGAAATCCCACCATAATCAATCAATAGACCTGGAATCTCACAAGTGATTGTCCCTTTCTTCAAGCTCTTAACTTCTTCTGCCATATCTTTCCTTCACTGCCCCCCAAAATTTTCTACCCTTCTCCATCATAGGGCTTATCAACATTTTAATTGAGTGCTAAGAATCTAAGAGTAAAAGCATCTCAATTTTAGGCTTTATTTTTTACTTATGTGTATGTGTTTTTCCTATGGTCCAAAATTTATATAATGCATTACATAGTAAATTATAGTTTATATATTTATAATGATATAATAGATACATAATATATTTAAATTATTATAATGATATAAACTATATTTCATATATAGTATATATAATAAATATTATATCATTTTTATAAATATATAAACTATATTATATAAATAGTATACTATAAATAAATATAAATATGGATATTTATATAATATGTGTTGTGTATTTATTTGGAACCCAGTGTTAGCACTCAGCTGAGCTCCCACATTAAGTGCCATCAACATGTTAACATGTCAACATGTGCCATCAACATGTTAACTCCTTCTGTGTAAAGATGCCCCAACTTCCCCAGCTTGAGGTGTTCTCTCCTGTGTGTAGTCATTGCATCGTGTATGCACTTTGAGTGAACACTTAACCACATTGTTTGAATTATTTCCCTCTTTTTATATCTTTCCCACTGAACTGAATTCCTTTCACTTACAATCGATTACATTACTCAGAATATCCTTATGACCTAGTCTAATCCTCAGCACTCGAATGACATTCAATAAATGTTTGTTGAATGCATGAATCTAGAACAATGCCTGGCTCATAGAAAATGTTAAGCAAGTATGTGTTAAATAATTTGTGAATAAATAAGGAAGGAACAAATTAGCAAGCATACACTGGACACAAAGTGGGTCAGTCCCTTCCAAAGATTTGCAGAGCTTTGATGAGAGAACAAATTAAGGCTCACTTATCATATGCCTAAAGAATTAAAGCTACACAGTAAGTTAACTAACAAACTGTTAAATAAAATGTTATCTCCTCCTGCCTTTACAAATACATATTTGGAACCAAAAGTCAACAGATACATGAGAAGTTACATATTTTATGTGACTAAAAGTAAGCAAAATGGCAAAGATATCCAAGTCTAATTAATATTGCAAATGTTTATTCTGTAGATAAGCTGATAATATTGGGATAAATAATAAAGGAATATGAATAATTCATAAATTATTACATATCTAGTCCATACCATTTAATTTTTTTGCCTTCATTTCAGCAAAAGCACTGGAAGGTTTTTGGGGGGTTATAATTAAGTTTTTCACATAATTTATTTTCTATTGATAGTAACATCAGATTGCATAACCTTTCTTGGATCACTGAAGTTTTTAGATATTTTTATAAAGAAATTAATTTCAAACTGGAGAAGCACAAATACACAAGCTTCTGTATACAGGAATATTAAGTGTAGTGGTTTATTGCAGGTAGTGGTTTACAGTGACAAAAGTAGAAACATGGATCCATCACTATGGGAATGGCTGAATACATTTTGGCATAGTGGTACTGTATTAGTCCATTCTCACATTGCTAGAAAGAAATAGCTGAAACTGGGTAATTTATAAAGAAAAGAGGTTTAATTGGCTTAAAGTTCTGCAGGCGGTACAGGAAGCACAGCAGCTTCTGCTTCTGGGGAGGCCTTAGGACGCTTCCAAATGTGGTGGAAGGCACAAAAGGGAGCCAGCGTCTCACATGGCAGGAGCAGGAGGAAGACAGAGAGTAGGGAGGTGCCACACACTTTTAAACAACCAGATCTCAGGCTGGCACGAAGGCTCAGGACTGTAATCGTGGCACTTTGGGAGGCCAAGGTGGGAGAATCGCTTGAGCTCAGGAGTTCAAGATCAGTTAGGGCAACACGGTGAAACCTCATCTCCACTAAAAATATAAAATTAGCCACGCATGGAGGCACGTGTCTGCGGTTCCAGCTACTCAGGAGGCTGAGGCAGGAGAATCACTTGAACTAGGGAGGCAGAGGTTGCAGTGAGCCGAGATCGTACCCCTGCATTCCAGCCTGGGTGACAGAGTGAGACTCCATCTCAAAAAATAAAATAAATAAATAAATAAACAACCAGATCTCATGAGAACGCCCTCACTATGCAGTACCAGAGGGGGATGGTGCTAAACCTGTTCATAAGAACTCCACCCTCATGATCCAATCACCTCCCGCCAGATCCCGCCTCCAGCATTGCGGATTACATTTCAACACGGGATTTGGTAGGGACACTGATCCAAACCATATCAGGTACCATATTGCAAAGCTACTTAAAAGAATCAGTAGGAGCTGGATCAGTTGACCTGGAAGAATTTCCATGAGGTATTCCTGAGAAAAGCCGTATGTCAAGAAGTGTGTATAATCCATCATGTTTCTGTAAAATAGACAATGCCAAGAACTTATTCATGTGTGTGTATTTTTTACATATTTCTGTATGATTTATTTTAAAAGGGAAGAAATCACATGATTGTTCACCTGGATTTTCTGTGAGTGTGGGGAAGGCTGGTGGTGGTAGTGACGCAGGTGTAAAGGAGACGCATTTATGAAAAGAAAAAGCAAAAACTGGTGGAAAAGAGAACTCCATGCTTGATTCGATCTCAACTTTTCAATATTTATATGAAAGACAGGAAATGAGAGGGAAATTTACATCTATATTTACTGATATATAGGTATGACAATAGATACCTAATTGTTCAAACAAGTACTGTGACATTATTTTATTTCATTCACAGTGACTCAACAAACTAAAAACCTTGTTTCTATGTGTGTATACTTTTAGATAGATGATCAAGGAGAAAGATACGGAAAGGCATGTTCCAGGCCAGTTAACACTAGTTCCCCCAAGGGACTGAAATGAAAGATGGAGCAAGAGAAAGATAGTTTTTACTTTATATACCTCTGTTTTGTTTCACTTGTTCCAAAATCATGGAACAAGTAATATATTACCTTTACAATTTGAGAATAACAAATCCAGATATTTTTAAAACTGGAAGTCCATTAGAGACCTGGGCTTCTGACCTGAAACTGCCACCTATTATCTCTATTTCCTTGAGCTAGTTCTGTAACCTTTTCAATTCTCAGTGTTCTCCTCTACAAAATGGGGATGATAGCCTCTGACTCATAAATAGGAAGATAAATAAATTCATCCAATGAAAAAAGCATGGTACCCAGCAAATAGGAAGTACTTCATTAAGTGTTCGCTGTTATTCTTTTTTTTTTTTTTTTGAGACAGAGTCTCGCTCTGTTGCCCAGGCTGGAGTGCAACTGTGCAGTCTCACCTCACTGCACCCTCCACCTCCTGGGTTCAAGTGATTCTCCTGCCTCAGCCTCCCAAGTAGCTGGGGTCACAGGCACGCACCACCATGACCAGCTAATTTTTGTATTTTTAGTAGAGATGGGGTTTCGCCATGTTGGTCAGACCAGTCTCGAACTCCTGACCTCAGGTGATCCAAAATCTATCCTTGGCCTCCCAAATTGCTGGGATTACAGCCGTGAGCCACCACGCCCGGCCTATTATTACTATTACTATCATTATTGCTCCTCCTCCTCCTATACTACAGCAAGAGTGCTTGAACCAGATGTAGGGGAGATAGCAGCTGGAGAGCATAACAGAGGCACTGACATGTGAGCAGCTAATGAGGCCTTTTACAAGACATCTGTGACCACGCTGACAGATAGAAGAAAGCCGTTGAAAGCATCAAGGTAGTTAGATAAAGCTGAGTCTGAAGTAAGTAAAACATTGTTATGGAATCCTTGGGGTGTTGCTTTTCTGGCCAGAAACCTCTGCAGCCAGTGGCACCTTTGCCTGACTTTTGCTTAGGCCCACTGGGCTCTTTCTGCCCACTCGGCCTGGCGACTTACATGTATTTTTGTATTTTGTGTGTATATTCATATCTATCTATCTATCTATCTATCTATCTATCTATCTATCTATCCATCCATCCATCCCCCACAGTGAAAATAATCTACAGGATAGGTAAATAAATTAAGGCATATTCATGCAGTGGGATACAATACAGTGATGAAAATGAACTAATTAGAACTACATGAAGCTATACTCATGAACACAATTTGGGTAAAAGAAACTGGAAACAAGAATACACAGGGTTTTTGACAGCAGTACTATTTTACAATCCCAACAAGAGTGCACAGGGTTTCAGTTTCTCCACATCCTTGTCAACATTTGTGATTTTCTGGTTTTTTGATAGTAGCTGTGAAAGGAAAACAGAAACTTGGGCCAGGCGCGGTGGCTCACGCCTGTAATCCTAGCACTTTGGGAGGCCGAGGCAGGCGGATCACAAGGTCAGGAGATTGAGACCATCCTGGCTAACTCGGTGAAAACCCGTCTCTACTAAAAATATAAAAACAAAAAATTAGCTGGGCGTGGTGGCAGGTGCCTGTAGTCCCAGCTACTAGGGAGGCTGAGGCGGGAGAATGGCATGAACCCAGGAGGTGGAGATTGCAGTGAGCCGAGATAGCGCCACTGCACTACAGCCTGGATGACAGAGTGAGACTCCGTCTCAAAAAAAAAAAAAAAAAAAACAACAACAACTTGGTACCCCAATTCCCTCTGCCGAAAGGAAAAAATTAAGCCGAAAGCTGAATCATGCAAGAAGTTGCCTTTTCTTTTGTCCCTAAGCAGAGGTCTACAGGTAAAATGTTAAACATCTCCACAGCCAGCTACTCTGTGCTCACCTTATCTTATGTAAAGTTCTGATATTCTGAGCACGAGACATGAATACATAATTGACTATTCCCCAACTTGCCGCTTTTCTCTTGCAACATGTGGATTACCATACCCTTCCTCTTTCCTCTGCAGCCCACTTTTCCCCTTTAAATATGGAAGCCCTCAAATTCACCTTTGAAGAAAGGCACAGACCACAGACTGCTTCTGGGGTTGTGTGCTTTTTTTCTTCTGGGCATGTCCTTAACTTTGGCAAAATAAACTTCTAAATTGATTGAGACCTGTCTCAGATACTTTTTGGTTTACATAACCATCCTAACGGATGTGATGTGGTATCTCATTGTGGTTTTGATTTGCATTTCTCTAATGATTAGCGATGTTGAGCATCTTTGCATGTGCTTATTGGTCGTTAGTATATCTTCTTTGGAGAAATGTCTATTCAAGTCACTTGCCCATTTTGTAATCAGGTTGAGTTTTTTTAGTTGTTGAATTGTGGGGGTTCTGTATATATTCTGGATATCAATCTCTTGTCAGATATATGATTTGCAAATATCTTCACCAATTCTGTGGGTTGCCTTTTTACTCTGTTGATAGTGTTGTTATTGTTGTTGTTTTCGAGACAGGGTCTCACTCTGCCACCCAGGCTGGGGTGCAATGGCATGATCTCAGCTCACTGTAACTTCCGCCTCCCAGGTTCAAGCGATCCTCCCACCTCAGCCTCTCCAGTAGCCGGGATTAGAGGCAAACACAACCACACCTGGTTGATTTTGTATTGTTAGTATAGACAGCCTGGCCGTGTTGGTCAGGCTGGTCTTGAACTCCTGACCTCAAGTGATCCACCTGCCTTCGCCTCCTAAAGTGCTGAGATTACAGGCATGAGTCACTGGGACCAGTCAATAGTATCTTTTGATATACAGTTTTTTTCAATGTTCATGAAATCTAATTTGTCTATTTTTTCTTTTGTTGCCTGTACCTTTGGTATTATGTCCAAAAAATCGGTGCTAAATCCAGTGTTATGAAGTTTTGCCCTATGTTTTCTTCTAAGCATTTGCATACTTTCAGGTCTTACATTTAACCCTATTTTGAGTTTATTTTTTCATATGTTGTTAGGTAAAAGTCTAGCTTCATTCTTTTGCATAGGGATATCCAGTTTTCTCAGCACCATTTGTTTTTTTGTTTAGTTTTGCTTTTTTTTTTGTAGAGATGGGGTTCTTACTTTGTTGCCTAGGCTGGTCTCAAACTCCTGGCTTTAAGTGATCCTCGTGCTTCAGCCTCTCAAAGTGCTGGGGTTATAGGCATAAGCCACTGTGCCTGGCTCCAGCATCATTTGTTGAAAAGACTGTCCTTTTCCCATTGAATGGTTTTGGCACCCTTGTCAAAAATCATTTGGCTAAAAACGTAAGGATTTTTTTTTCAGACAGAATGTCATTCTGTCACCTAAGCTGGAGTACAGCCTCAACCTCCTGGGCTCAAGGGATCCTCCTGCTTCAGCCTCCCACGTAGCTAGAACTACAGGTGCACACCAACATGCTCAGTTAATTTTTAAAAATTTTTTGTAGAGATGGTGTCTCACTATGCTGCCCAGGCTGGCCTCAAACTCCTGGGCTCCAGAGATCCTTCAACCTCAGCCCCCCAAAGTAATGAGATTACAGGTGTGAGCCATGTACCCAGCCATATGAGAGTTTATTTCTCACAAAATTAAAAATAGAATTACTATATGATGCAGCAATGCCATTTCTGGGTGTATACCCAAAAGAACCGAAAGCAAGATCTCAAAGAGATATTTGTACATCTATGTCCACAGAAGCATTATTCACAATAACTAAAATGTATAAGCAACCCAACTAACCATTGACAGATGAATAGATAAGCAAAATGCGGTATACACATACAATGGTATATTGTTCAGTCTTAAAGAAGAAGGAAATTCCAATATATACTACAATATTAATGAATCTTGAGGACATTGTGCTGAGTAAAATAAACCATTTACAAAAAGACAAATACATATTATTTCACTGATATAGTCAAAATTATAGAGACAGAAAGTATTAATAGAATGGTGGTTGCAAAGGGCTGGGGATGGGGTAAATGGGGAGTTGTTATTCGATGAGTACAGAGTTTCAGTTTTACAAGATGAAAGGAATTATGGAAGTGGATGGTGGTGATGATTGCAAAACATTATGAATGTATTTAATACCTTTGAATTGTACACTTAAAAATGATTAAGATGGTAAATTTTATGTTATATTTTACCACAATCACAACAAATATTTAAAATGTTTTTAACAAAAGAATGCACATTGTGTGCTTCCATTTGTATATAATTCAAAAACAGGCAAAAACTGACCCATGGTATTAGAAACCAGAATAGGGGCTACCTTGGGGAGGAAGACAAAGATAATGATGCGGAAGGAGGGCAGAGGGACCTAGAGAGTATCACTAAGGCTCCATTTCCTGACCTGAGAGGTACAGGTAGAGGATGTACATTACCTGTGGTGATTCACTGAGTATTTTTGATGTATGCACTTTTCTGCGGCATGTTATAGTCCAAGAAAAAATATAAAGGTTTTTAAAAATAGAGAAAAATAGACTCTGAGTGAAGGCCTGAGGAGGTTTCCTTTTATAGCTCCTCATGTTACCATTGAAATTGAAAATTCGGAAGAGCCAAGGTCAGGTACCCAACAGAGAGGGTGTGGTGGCTACAATTAGATCTGCAGGAGAATAGGACTTGGGAGAATGGGCTGGAAGCAGAAATCTAGTCAACAGCGGGAAATGCCCATTCAAACCAGAATGGAAGGTACAGCCCAAGGTCAGAGGTTGGCAGGAAGGAAAGGCTGGGCCACCAAAAGACTGTGTAGCACGTATTAACTGAACATTCTATTGAGGAGGTGCAGGAGGTGCAGGGGTGCCTGGCAATGAGTGACACTAGGGCTTATTGCCTAGGGGCCAGAGCTGGACCAGGGGGTTGCAACCCAAGGCAGCTAGTGAGGTGTGTTCAAACCCACGTTAGTGTTTACCCAGGAATGAGCTGGGGAAACTGAGATCTGCTGGCACATTCTGAAAGAGAGGTAGGAATAAAAAACGGGGTTAAAAACCAAAGAGTAGGCGATAAGACCTGGACTGGGTGGGGGGATTAGTAGAGAATTAAAAATCTGAAGGAACTGTAGTCAATGTGTTACAGTAGGTAGCTAGTCAGACATGAGCAGGGAAAGAGAGCCCCTGCTGACCCCAACTAGGAATGTCAGGTGAGCATCAGGTGATGGTCAGGCAGTTGTTAACTGTCTCTCTAAAATAATAATTGGTTGCAGCCAGCGCCAGGGAAAGGCAGTTTCCCAATAGATAGAAAAAAACCCGAAGTTGGTGATCAGCAGCTTCCCGATAAGATCTCAGGAGTTGGGCAAGTGGACTCAAGCATACGTGCTAAGAGGCAAAATGGCAGAGTTTAACTTGTATATGACCTTCTTCTAGGAACATTCGACTGGTAAGGGAATAATGCCTCAAGCGAGCATGTGTAAAACTCCAGTAAACACATTGCACATTCTTCCTTCTCAAGTGCTGGCAGGCCACTGCACATGTGGACAGCCCACCTCAAAGGAAAAATGGGGTGGAGAAGTAACGCAACCCTGGAAGCATGCCAGCCTGTAAGACCCCAAGTCAAAGGTCAAACCACGCACTTGATCTCTCAAGCCACCCAGCTGGCCCTCTTCTAAGTGTACTCTACTTTCTTTCGTTCCTGCTCTGAAGCTTTTTATAAACATTCATTCCTGCTCTAAAACTTGTCTTGGTGTCTCGCTGTGCCTTGTGCCCCATGGTTGAATTCTTTCTTCTGACAGACAAGAATGGAGGTTTCTGAAGACCCCTGTGGATTCGCTGCTGCTGACTTACTTTGGTGCCGTGTGCCTTAGATAGATTTCCCTAGTGGTAAGGCAACTCTACGCCTTGCCTTCTGCCACTGGAAGTATTCAACCCCCGTATGCTGTTTTCTTCTCCCTCTTGCTGTCCTGCTTACTAACCAATCCCCAGAATGATTCCTCTCAGCCACAGTGGCTCTGCTCCCCTTGGCTGATCTCTCCCCTCACCCTGATATGTGGTTCACAGGGGTGGGAAGGACCCTGGAGTCTACACCAAGTAGACCTGAGACACTATTGGCCCTCCTGGACAGGAGGCTTGTGAGAGTGGTGGGGCTAAAGCCTAACACCGTGCAATGTCTGCAGTTTTCTCTGCTTTTTCAACCAAAATCGGCTCTTTCCCAAAAACCCACACCACCTATTTTCCTGTTTTCTCTGTGTGTATTCTGAAATGGCCTTACACAACACCCACTGGATCATCCCCCTCAGGGTAAGTCTGCCTCTTCTCTGTTTTCACTTTGCATGCCATGTGACTTCCTTCTCTGCTGCTAGCTCATTGCTGGGACAGGCACTAATTGCAACCCAGGCTCTGCTGGCTCCTTATGACTTACCATATGCTTTTTATTCCTGTTATGTCCCAGAGCCCAGTTTGCCAGTGGCTTTTGAAGCAACTTGTCCACCTGTATAAGGTCTCACTCTGTGGCCCTTTAAGGACCCCGTCTACTTGCTTTTTTTGAGTTAGCACTGCTTTGGGAGGAGGAGAAATTCTTCCTTGCCATTTATGAGTTCTTACCCCCAAGCCCCAAGTCCTCCAGAGGTTTTTCCTTTACGTCAAGAGGACAAATAAACATTGCCCTCTGGAATCCCAGGGCTGCCGTTTTTGTGAGCACATGAAGGCTTTCCATGAATATTCCTCTCGCTTCCTCCCACTTCCTCCTGTAGCCTCCATTTCTCTAATCACTTCCACGCCCTTTTCAATATACCTCAAGACCTTCAAGATCATATTCAAAGGGAGGGAAGTCCAGCCTCCTTGCAGCAGTTAGCTGAAAAACAAGCTTCTCGTCTACTTAAAGAACATGGGAAATGGGTATCTGAGAAAAGAGATAATCATTTTGTTGCTAGAATGCCAAGCAAGAGTCACTATAAGGTCATGGAAACTAGAATATAGGCCAGCCCGAGGCCACAGGTGCAAAAGACCTAGAGGACAGAGATGAAGGTTGGTCCCAGTCTATCAGATTACCATTAGAACAGAGATGAAGGCCAGGTTAGGGGCACATAGTAAGACCAGTTTATTCCAGAACCCCAAGGATGAATGGGGATGGGGCCTGTTCACTCCGGTATCTCCTTTGTTCTGAAGTGGGTAATTGTGATGAGATGGGAGGTTAAGGGTATATAGTAAGACCAGTTCATTCCAGAACCCTAGGGATGAATGGGCAATGCCTGATTCAGGATAACAGGAAAATAAGAAGGGATGCCTTCTTTTTCCTTTTTTTTCTCCTCTATTCTCTCTTCGCAGATGGGTAATCATGTCTCCATACCACAGGACATGCCCCTCAGATGCATCTTTCCCAAGAACTGGGAAAAGTTTAATCCCCCATGCCTTAAAATCAAAACCTAGTGATATAGGAGTTAAAAAGAAATTGCTTAGGCAGTTAGTGAGGATAAGAGAGTCCTCAGTAAGGTTTCCCTTTTAATGAAAAGCAGCCCCCAAATCATTTCTTTTCTAACAAAGAGCAGTCTGGAAAATCGAGCTGTAGACATAGATAAGCAAGTGGAAGCTTGCACAGGTAAATGCCAGCAGCTATACCAATAGGAAAAGGCTACCTGGGGGCCAGGTATGTTCAACATGAAGGTTCCCTCTTCCCTTTTCTTTGTCTCCATGTGCGCAGTAAAAAAAAACAGGCAACATGGCACCAGCCAGGTAGAGACACCATCTACATAATGAAAGATTAGGGTGGGATGGCCAGCCTCTTTGCACTATATAAAGGGTACACCTGGTCTAACCAATCTCTTGTGCCCCATGTAAATCAATTCCTCGAGCTCATCTCTAAAACCCCGTGCATTTCACCGTGAAACTGGAAGACTCACTCCAGAGCCTCTCTTTCTCTGCAGGAGAGAGAGCTTTTCTCTTACCTATTAAACCTTTGCTCTTAAACTCACTTCTGTTTGTTCATGTCCTAGATTTCTTTGACTTGAGACGATGAACCTCAGGTAGAAAAGAAACAAATTCTGTGTGAATATATTTGCTAAAATTAAAGTGGTATTATTCAGTTTATCCACAAATTATATATTGAAATAAAAATACATGATTTCCTTACAGCAGTGTTCTGCTCTTTTTTTTTTTTTTTTGATACAGAGTCTCTGTCACCTAGGCTGGAGTGCAGTGGCACGATCTCGGCTCACTACAAGTTCCACCTCCCAGGTTCATGCCATTCTCCTGCCTCAGCCTCCCAAGTAGCTGGGACTACAGGCACCCACCATTGCACCTGGCTAATCTTTTGTATTTTTAGTAGAGATGGGGTTTCACTGTGGTCTCCATCTCTTGACCTTGTGATCTGCCTGCCTCGGCCTCCCAAAGTGCTGGGATTATAGACGTGAGCCACCGTGCCTGGTCAGCACTGTTCTGCTCTTTAACAGAAAATTGTGAAGGGTTATAAAAGGTTTATGAGAATCTTACCTTATGGTCAAACTGATTAAGATTGAATAGATTTGTCTATAAGGTTTTATTAAGAACTGGGTTTGACATCAATAGTATGCTGATGCAAAGGTAAAATCCGGCTTTCTTTGGGTATTTGTATAAATGTGTTATTGGTATGTATTCCAAAATTATTCAAAACTCCTATAATTCTGATATGACTTAGTATATGTTAGCAGTAATAATTCTTATGTTAAATTATTGTGTATAATTCTTACATTAAATTATGTTAACTAATTACCACTGAGGTAACAAATTTCCTTGTTAATTGTGTCTTTGACTGTGGATCTCCTAAGACATTTTGTCATCCACAGACAATTGTTGCCATGTTTTGATCCTCTTTAAAAGATGGTTTTATAATCAGCTATAAAATTCTGACAGGTGCTGGTGAATGCAGGTTTCTGATAACTCTGGAGGCTGTTACATTAAAATGGAGATAAAAGAACTTCCAATACTCTCTTGGAAAGTTAATGTGTTCATAAATATCAAGCAGAACAGGAATTAACTGAAGTAATCTTTTTAAATGTTTACTTAAAGCATTGTTAATCCTTTATTTTTCAAAGTCAAGAAAACTTTTCTTTTGAGCCATTTACAGCATTTAACAATTGAGTACTCTTGTAAACAAAATTTGGAGCATATTTGTTTCTCTCACCTGATTTATCCAGAATTTGGAAACTGTTTGTGAGTATTCCTATCTTACGGCAATATAGTTATTTGCGTAAGTTCAAAAAGAATCTGTTTTCTTTCGCAACAGGGCACAACTGGAGAAACTGGTTATTTTACCTAGGCATGGACCAGAATGGTGTGCTTTCCTTTAAGGAATCAAAGTTGACTTATAGACCCAATAAAAGCCCCTTGGGAAGACTGGCCTCATATCTTGTCTACACAGTAACTATATAGGGTTCCTGACCTGCAGTAAATAAAGAATGTCACTTTCTGACAGTCCCAGGAGCTCCAAGTTATCTCAGGGTCTCAAGAGGAAAGGAATTTACCTAACTCATATAGGTATTTAATGGCACAAACCCATAGCTGAGCTTAAGGCTTTAAAAAGTTTTATCTGAGGCTGGGTGCAGTGGCTCACAATTGTAATCCCAGCACTATGGGAGGCCGAGGTGGGTGGATCATGAGGTCAGGAGATTGAGACCATCCTGGCTAACATGGTGAAATCCCATCTCTACTAAAATTACAAAAATTAGCCAGGTGTGGTGGTGGGCACCTGTAGTCCCAGCTACTCAGGAGGCTGAGGCAAGGAATGGCGTGAACCCAGAAGGCAGAGCTTGCAGTGAGCTGAGATCACGCCACTGCACTCCAGCCTATGCAACAGAGGAGACTCCATCTCAAAAAAAAAAAAAAAGTTGTATGTGAGATTCCTTGTGGAGCAAAGTTTCATCAAAGTCAATTTTAAAAGAAGCCTGTATGGCAAATAATTATTCTTGTTGTGCTTTATGTAAATCATCAGGCCAAGTATAATAAGACTAAAGCTTATTTTGCAAGCAAGTCAGTCCTATCATAATTTGTTGTTAATAAAAATGAGGGCTGGAGACAGAAAAATTATGTTTCGAGAACTATGTTATACTTGTTATTAGATTCTAGTCTCATCAGTTGTTTCTGAGTTTTTGTCTGCAATTTAGACTAACCTTGCTTATTCTTGTGAACCAACTAGTGACTGCAGTCCAGAAGAAACAAGAGGGATGGGTAATGTAAAAATCTGGATCAATATGGTAATTCTTGGCCCATATTAGAATCAGCTAGCAACGTTATGCACTCAATTAGCAGGAATTACTATAGCCACCAGCTACCAGAGCATATTGGCAGCCTCGTGATTTTTTCGAGCTGTCCTCATGCCCTTTTTCATTTTGAAATTCTTCCAAATCTAATAACCTGATATGTCTCCTCTTACTTCAGGCCATCAAGCTCCAGATGATCCTCAGTGAGGGCTGCCATCTTCTCAGTATTTAAGAGTCACTCTTCTACAGGGGACTCCTAGACTGTCCATCAGTGGACATGACAGAGGCAAAACTCTGCCCGTCTCCCATAGACTTGACTGAATACTACTTTCACCAACCCAGGGAGCCGCCCTGCCCTGACAGCTAGCAAGAGGCCGAGACCCACAGAACAACGACCTCCACTCCTCTGTCAGCAGGAAGCAGTTACAAAAGACTGATCTTCATCTATTTTCCTGATTGAATTAGGGTCTTGGACTCTTGGAGGGTGGTAAATGTTATAGTAGGTAGCTAGTCAGACATGAACAGGGAAGAAGAGACCCCCAACTCCACCACCACCAGTAATGTCAGGTGACCATCAGATGATGGTCAGGCAGTTGTTAATTGTCTCTCTAAAATAATAACTAGTCTCAGCCAACACCAGGAAAAGGCAGTCACCCAATAGGTAGGAAACACCTGAAGATAGGGATCAGAAGCTTCCTGATAAGATGTCAGGAGGTGAGCGAATGGGCTCAAGCGTGCACAGTAAGAGGCAAAATGGTAGAGTTTAAGTGATATATGACCTTCTAGGAACATGCAAACGGTAAGGGAAGAATGCCTCATGTGGGCATGTGTACAACTCTAGTACACACACTGCACATGTGGCCCCTCCCAAGCGCTGGGAGGTCACTGACAGTGCAGACAGCCCACCCCAAGAGAAGAATCAGGGGGAGAACTAATGCAATGCTGGAAACATGCCAATGTATAAGACCCCAAGTCGAAGGTCAAACCACACAGTTGATCTCTCAAGTCACCCTGTTGGCCCTCTTCCAAATGTACTTTACTTCCTTTCTTTCCTGCTCTAAAACTTTTTAATAAACTTTCACTCCTGCTCTAAAACTTGTCTCAGTCTCTTCCTCTGCCTTATGCCCCTTGGTAAAATTCTTTCTTCTGAGGAACCAAGAATTGAAGTTGTTGCAGAACTGTACGGATTCACTGCCAGTGACAAATGAAGCTGATGTTCACAGCTTGCCCATGTTGGCTTGGATGAAGGAAAGCAGGACATGGGTATCCAGGTTTCTTAAGATATAGGGTCAGGGGGTAAGTCTATAGGACTGTCATATGGATAAGATTTGCTGTTTGCCCAGTGGTCAAGTCTTAAGACAGAGAGCCCCAAACCCAACCACCAATACATAAGAGGGTTCGGGTTCAGAGTCAGAGAGACCTCGGTTCAAATCCTTGCTTTGTGACCTAATTGCTAGGTGAGTTTGGGCAAGTCATTTACTTTTCCTGCAGCTTTGTTTCCTCGTCTGTAAAACTGACATAACAATACTTCACAGTTGATGTGAGGAAGTTGATGTGAGGAAGAAATGAAAGGAATTGCACACAAAAGACCTGATGTAGACTAGCTACCATAGTGGTAGCTGCAGCCTCAAATACCAGTTTCTGTGAGTATTAGTGTTAGGCACTGTGAAATCTATTTTGGCAACTTTGCTGTGATTTGGAATCTTTCCCAATTCTTGGCTGTTCTTGGTATAGAAGAGTTTTCTGGACTAAGTGGCCTCAGCCTAGTAAACTGTGATTCTGTTTTGCCAGTTAGGCCTCTGTTAAAGATTAAACAGATTATCAGGCACTGTTCCTGATTGCCCTCCCTCGAGGAAGGAACTTTTTGTTTAGAGTAGTCCCTGCCTTCTAGCCAGGGAGAGAGGAGCTGTCATGGAATGACCAAGGCTCTAGGTTTTTCATCCTCTGCTGCCTCCTTTGGCCTCTCTGTAGCCCCAGCTAGGTGAAGTCAAAGTGGCCTTCCAGGTTCCTTAGCTCCCTTCTGAATTTCCCTACAGAATTCCACAGCTAGCACTCTGGACCTAGCGCAGACTAATAATTATCTTGCGTGCCACACCCAGCCTTCCTAAAGACCTCTTTTTCCTGCCTTCTCACTTGAGTCTCTGAACTCCCCCCTGCGCTATCTACTGTCAGCTTCTGGCTGAGCCCCATAAGAAAGCAGGAACTCACATAGCCTCCTCTCACCCACCCTCAATCTTGCTGTGTATTTGCTAGCTTGTTTACTTTGGACAGCATGATCCTTCAGGCTTTCATCTTATTTCACCAGCTCATTTAACAGGTGTTGTGCCCAGAAGGTTCAGAATAATTCTGGGTGAAAACACAGTTCTTAATATTCAGGCACAGAACTACAGTGACCATGATTTTAAACTTAGATTGTGTTGGTATATTAGTCCATTCTTGCACTGCTACAAAGAAACACCTGAGACTTGGTAATTTATAAAGAAAATATGTTTAGGCCAGGCATGGTGGCTCACTCCATAATCCCAACACCGTAGGAGGCTGAGGTGAACAAATTTCTTGAGCTCAGAAGTTTGAGGCTAGCCTGGGCAATATGGCGAGACCCCATCTCTACAAAAAATACAAAAATTAGCCAGGCATAATGGTGCATGCTTGTAGTCTCAGCTATTTGGGAGGCTGAGGTGGGAGGATTGCTTGAGCACAGGAAGCAGAGGTTGTAGTGAGTTGTGTGTGTCACTGCATTCCAGCCTGGATGACAGAGTGAGACCCTCTCTCTCAAAAGAAAAAAAAAAAGAAAAGAGTTTAATTGGCTCGAGTTCCACGAGCTGTACAGGAAGCATGATGCTGGTATCTGCTCGGCTTCTGGGGAGGCCTCAGGAACCTTACAATCATAGCGGAAGGTAAAGGGGAAGTAAGAGCTTCACACAGCCAGAGGAGAAGGAAGTGGGGGAGGCGCTACACACTTTTAAACAACCAGATCTTGTGAAAACAAAAACAGCAGTAGGGGGATGTTAGAAACTACCTCCATGATCCAATCACCTCCCACCAGGCCCCACCTCCAACACTGGGGATTACACTTCACTATGAGATTTGAGTGGGGACACAGATCCAAACAATATCAGTGAGTTATTTGTTTTATGACTGTGTGATAGGAGTAACATCTGTGCTTCTCCATTACTCCATTTTCCTGTAACCATTTGTAATATTATGATTATATACACATGTGTTTTTGTCCACGGTCCCTGGCTCATATCTCCCATAACCCTTGTTACAGTCTTTTGTTGTAATGTTGGGGTGTTTTAGGCCTCAGAAGCAAGCCTCAGGAAACAGAATCTCTGACCTTCCCCTGTCTCCCTTTTACCTGCCCAAAGCAGGACTCTAATCTGATTGTGGCTCAAAAGATCCTCATTTCAGAGAGGAGAGGGTCCTGCCCCATACTCTGCTACACAGAGAGGACAGGAAGAATCTGGACAGGACTTGCTGGGTTTCCACACTCAGTCTACAAGTATGAGATCATACTCTTTTTGTCCAATCACATTTCCACAGGTTTGCCAATCATTCCTGTGTAATGAAGCCTCCCGAAAAACCCAACAGGGTAGGGTTCAGGAGCTTCCAGATAGTTGAACACATGGAGTTTCCTGGAGGGTGGTCCCCAGGGAGGGCTTGGAAGCTCTGTGCTGCTTCCCCCATCCTTTGCCTATGCATCTCTTCATCTGTATCCTTTCTAATACCCTTTATAGTAAACCCATAAATGTATTTCCCTAAGTTCTGTGAGCCACTCCAGCAAATTAGCTGAACCCAAAGACAGGGTTGTGGGAACCCCAAAGTAAAGCCAGTCAGTCAGAAGTTCTGGAGGCCCAAACCTGTGACTGGTGTCTGAAGTTGGGGGTGGTCTTGGGGACTGAGCCCTCCATCTGTGGTTTCGCAAGCTGCCACTAGGTAGATAGCATCAGAATGGAATTGAATTAGATAGCATCCGAATTGAATTGAATTGGTGTCTGCTGCAGAATTAATTGCTTGCTTGCTGGTAGGGAGAAATCTTCACATATTTTAAGAGTCACAGAAGTCTTCCGTGCTAGCTGTTGTTTTGGAGGTGAGAGTGGAGGAAAAACATCGTGTGAAGAGTTTTTCCTAAACATCTTCAGCTGGCCTCCCCTCACCACACACGGTGTCACGCAGGCCATTACCTGTGGCTGGCAGGACCTTCCTGCTCTACCTCTGAATTAATGCTTTGTAATTCCTAAAAGAGGGGACTGGATGAGCTCACCTTTTCATCTTTTTCCCTTGGTCCACATCGTAAGGAGTTGCTCAGAATGTGGACTGGCTGCCTTGCATCCAGTACACACATCTAATCCAGTCGGGTTCAGGCGGAAGTGGCAGGCTCAGTTGGAATAAAATATGGCTGCTGTGGTGCCCCCTTCAGCAGAGTATTCAATGTCACAGTTTCGCCCTGTAGGGGCATTGGGTATGAGCCAAATGCTGGTCCTACTGCAGGGTAAAGTGCAAACCTGGATTCAGGTTGTGGCTCTAAGTCATTTAACTTCTCTGTACCTCAGCTTTGTCATCACCACACCTCCCCTCTCAACTATCTAGAGTCATTAGGAGGCCTAACTAAAATCATATGTGAAAGGGCTTGGACAATTTCTAGGTGCTTCACAAATGTAATAATACCGACACGTTTCTTCAGTACCAAGACACACATTTTTTATTGCATTAAAAAAAATCAGAATCCTCTCCCATGCTCACCAGTTGTTGGCAAAATTCAGTTCTTTGTAGCTGTAGGGCTGAGGCCTTCAGCGCTTAGAGGCCACTCAGTCTCCTGCTATGTGACCCTCTCCATAACACGGCAATGTGCCTCTTCAAGGTCAATAGGAGAGGGTGTCTGCAGCTGGAAACCTCTCAGACTTCTTCCATCTCTGACCTCTGAACTCTTATTTGACGAGTTTACCTGATTAGGTCAGGTGCACCTAGGATAATCTCCCTTCTGATTAACTCAAAGTCCTCTGATTAGGGGCTCTAACTATATCTGCAAAATCCCTTCACCTTCATCATATAACATAACTTAATCAAAGAGCAAAATCCCATCATACTCTCAAGTCCTATCTACCTTAAGAGGAGGGGCTTAATTGGAGTGCATACACCAAGGGTTAGGAATCTTGGGGCCGTCTTAGAACTCTGCTTACCACAGTCACTAAAACTCTAGGAAATGTGGCAGAATTATAAGGAACATTTATTATGACTTCCAGTTTCCTTTTGTATCTTCCTGTACCACCTGACAGCTGTGCCTAAAGTGACTCTCCAGACACCTCTAGTAGAAAACTTATTTTTTAAATTCTTTTTATAGCCTTTCCTCCATTTCCTTCAGGTCACAGGGTGGCAAATAAATTTCATCTTGCTCATCAAACCTGCTGATAGATAGTTGCTGCCTAGTGTCGCCAATGAGAAGGATTGTTAGATTGCTTTTGGGGGGTTCCTCAGAGAATTAAGCCCTAATACACAAAGGTGCTGAGTGTAATGGATTAACTTCCCTCTTGTGCATCTACAATGGGACTACTTATGCAGCATAAATTAGTTGTTCCTGTTCTCTGATTCAGCTGAGGAACGCTGGTTGAGATCAGGCAGGCTAATCAGTTACTGGCATCTGCCGTGGGGGCTAGCGAGGGGAGTGACAGCACAGGTGTCGCGAACTTGCCATCCCTGATCCCCAGCTTTCGGGCTGTGGTGCGTCACCATCCCAAACCCACCCCTCTCTTCAAATGTCTCCCAAGGAGATTCCAAGACCTCTACTGCGCTGTGTACAGAAAACATAAGAGAAAGGATCCTTCTAATAGATTGTTGCAAAAGTAATCGCGGTTTTAACCATTAAAAGTAATGGCAAAAACCATGATTACTTTTGCACCAACCTAAAATAAGATCTGATAAGCTAAGACATCTCTCTCTTTGCAGTTACTTGCTGTCTCCACTGTGCTTTTCACTCTTCCTCCTTCTTCCAAATGTTAGGAATATGAGTCCAATAAGAAATACATCCATAAAGCAAAGGCATTCTGGTGACCCCTGTGTGCATCATGACTGTCCACCCAAAGCCTGGCATCGCCTTTAGGAGGTCCTTAAGACACAACTGTCAGTAATGAGAAAATCTAGACAACTTCAGTCAAATCAGCAGACATCATCCTTACCTCTTCTTTAGCCTAAACCTGGTTACACACTTTTCCATGGTTAACAGTCAAGCTTATTTACACTGACTCTCTTGTAAATACCTAGGGTGTTTGTCTCTGTCTTCTACTAGCCTGAGTTTCTTGAGGGAAAGGGACTTGTTCTCCTTTTAATCCCTGCTGCCTGGCATAGGGCTCAATTCATAGTCACCTTCTGGTAAATTCTTAATGGAATGAACACATTAATGAATGAACTTAACAAAAATTTATTCCAGGTACCCAGGACGAAATAGCCTGTTTGGTTTGTCTGTTTCTTTCTTAATAACATCCAAAGATGCTACCTCTCTCCTCCCTTTATCTTTATGAGACAGTCTGGTTAGATGGCAAGGAAAAGAAAAAGTGGGAAGAAGGTAAATGAATTACACCAGGATCAGAAAGGAAACAGATAATGCTAGTGATTGTTCTTGTCAGCTTGTAATAGGCTGGATATAAATACACGTTAGAGAAGAGGAAATTCAAAACAGATACAGGGAAGCAGGTTCGAAGCTTTGAAGAATAGTGTGTTCAGAACCTGCTTACTCAGGCAATTAGATCATGACCCTAGGCAAATCATGTTTCGTTTTGCTGTCATTGTTTTGAGATAAAATTTTGTAAGCCCGGGAGCCCCACCCCTTCCTGCTCGTTTCTTTAGGGAAGAGATTGTCTATCAAGGGGTGAGGTTTGGTTTAAGGATAAGGGCTTTCCCCTTTATCTTGAGCCCAGGTTGTTGGAGAGGAGGACTGCCTTTCTTCTTGGTGGCCCCCTAATCCCACCTTTTGTGCTAAACCTTAATTTTTGAAACATTCATGAAACATAAAACCCCAGATTATAGCTTTCATTAGACCTACCATGGACAACTTAAATTGATCTTGTTGTTGTTAATGTAGTTGTTTTCATCTAGGAAAAAAAAGTCAATAACACACAGATTGGTATTTTGAGTTCAGGAAAATGACTTCCTTTGCCCGTGGCAACTTGTAACCAAAGGACTCAAAGTCCTTTATCCTGCTATCCTGTGAACTAGAGGGTAGCTACCGTAGACGACAAGATGGAGCATGAAAATTGTGCTTCCTGGAACTCCAGGGGTTCGGAAGCCGTCACTGTGCAAGGGAAACCAACAGCCTGATGCTGGTGTCTGGTTAAACTCCACACCAGAAAGACAGGGTTTGCAATGGGAAACGGAGGGGCAAAAGTCAAGTGCTTGGCTATCATGCGGCTAGCAAGCTTGGCAAAATGCAGGACACAGAGAGAAATTGTTAAGAGCCCAGCCAGCTCCTGCAGACCTTATGTTGCTGCCCTGCACCTCCATGCGTCCTGGTCGCCTGAGTGCTGTGTTCCAACTGTGGCAAATGCCACTGTCCCTTGTTCCTAAGAGCTCCCAGGAAGAACTCTGCAGGCTCAGTCTTTTTTAAATGGCATGCAGAGCGCACTTAATGGCTAGTTCATGATGTCACGCACGTCCGTGTGAAGAGACCACCAATAGGCTTTGTGTGAGCAATAAAATTTTTTAATCACCTGGGTGCAGGTGGGCCGAGTCCGAAAAGAGAGTCAGCAAAGGGAAATAGGGATGGGGCAGTTTTATCGGACTGCGGTAAGCAATGGAAAGTTACACTTAAAAGTGGTTATCTATTGCCACCCGAGGAGGGGGTCACAAAGTGCATGGTGGGGAGATCATAAGACTCATTGTCCAGAAGAAGAATGTCACGAGGTCAATCGATCGATCAGCTGGGACAGGGCAGGAACAAGTCATAATGGAATGTCATAAGGTTGGTCAATCAGTTAAGACAGGAGCTGTCCGTTTCACTTGTTTTGGCACTTTTTGGTTGCCTCAGGCCATACGGATGTTTACGTACAGGCTTGGGCTCAGAAGCCTGACACATGAAGCAAAGCACTTGCTTACATCTGTTATCCTCCTCTACAGGAGACAAACTTGCATATTTTATTTGTTTGTTTGTTTTTAGATCTAGGGTCTTGTCTGTTGCCGAGGCTGCAGTGCAGTGACATGATTGTAGCTCACTGCAGCCTTGAATTCCAGGGTTCAAGCGATCTCCCCAAGTAGCTACGACTGCAGACATATGCCACCACTCCTAATTTTTTTAAAAAAATACATATATGTTTTTAGAGACAGCATCCTGCTATTTCCCAGGCTGGTCTCGAACTCCAGAACTTGGGGGCCCTAGCCATCCTCCCAAGTTGTTGAGATTACAGGTGTAAGCCACTGCACCTGGCGGTTGTGTATTAGATATTTAGATGTGCGGATACAGTTGTGTATTAGATATTTAGATGTCTAAATACATGGGCTCCAAGTCCCTGATTTATTTCTAGAGCAACTGGATAAAGGGCTCAGGAAAACTTCCTCAGCTGGCTTGTGGTGCTAAAGAAAGATTTTTCTAGAATGGAGTCCAAATTAATGCCCAAATGCCTTCTATGGCCAGGCTGGGAATAAGTGAGAGAAGAGATGGGGGAGATTACAAATTCAGTTATTTGTGTTTTTGTAGAAAGTAAAATGTTTCCTCTTCAAAGTTTCCCTTCTTGTTAAAGAATAAATCATAAGTGTTAGAAATAATAGCTTTTTTAAAGACTAATTTTCTTCAAGCCTCCTTGCTTTGTGCTAACAACTCTTTGTTAAGCCTTATCCTGTGTAACAGTTGGACATGATCACAGGCACATTCCAGTTCAAGCTTATGCCCCTTCCTTATTTGAAAATGTTATTGCTTCCTTAAACATTTTGTAAGCAACTTCCTCTCCTTCTTTTTTCTTCTCTGCACTTACCTATTTAGGAAAGTTTTAGGCTATTAGCAAACCGGGTGTCAGTTTAAGACTGTGAGGTCCCACTCCAGCCAACAGATACAGGATACAACAGTAAGGACAACCCAAATGCAAAAGGATAAATATGCTTTTCCTTGGTTCAGGGGTGCTCTTACCATCATTCCATCTGTAACTAAGCACCCTTTCTGCAGAAAGTAAAGATTGCCTTGCTGAGAGATCTTTTGTCTCTGTGCTGACTTTTCTTCAAGGCACCAATTATCTATTTCTAACAAATTTGGTGACAATTATACGGGGATACATTCTCCTTCAGGGGTGTCTCTAGTCCCCTTTCATGAGGGGGCACCCCAGTGCCTCTTGCAGTGGTCTCAGGGGTAAGGGTCTGAGACCCACCCGGTGTGACGAATAAGCAATGCGGAAAGAAACTGGCCAGCAACTTGGGGTGAAGTATCCTCACATACCACGGCGAGTACTCTGTGCACAGACCAAGGAAGGAAAAGCCAAAGGAGCCAGTAAAGTACTTCCTTGGTGGTCAAATTCTGGATGTGTGTGTGCGTGAATGATCACAGACAACCCTGCTTGCAGTATTGTGTGGATGGTTACAAGTCCTACCGCTGGATGGAATGAGTGGGTCCTCTCTGCAGTTCCATAGCTACCCCATATGGCTTAGGGCAGATCCTGCTGTGGGATTTATACTGGCATGCCAACACTAAGAGGGGCCTAATTCTCCCTTGGGGGAGTGGCCAGAGAGGACAACATAAGTGGGAGGTGTACAAGGGACCTTCAGAGGGGGAAAGGGAAGAAACAGGTCAACCTCCCAGGGCAGGCAAGGCAAGACACTCCCTGGTTTGAAGGGTTGAGACTTCCAGGGCAGGCAAGGCAAGACACCCCTTATTTGAGGGGTTGAGCCTTCCAAGACAGGCACAGCAAGATACCCCTGGTTTCAGGGGTTGAGCCTTCTGCTAATTTCAGGGATTGAACCTCAAAAAGAGGTGAGAAATCCGCACCGGGGGGATTTGAACCTCAAAGAGGTGAGAAATCCCCATTGGTGGGAGTTGAACTGTTATAGGTGGGTCTTTGTTCTTAGAGCTCCCAAGATGGTGGATGCTGCTCCCAAGATGCGGACAGCTGTTCCCAAGATGGCAGCAAGCCTTTTGTTCTCTGACCTGGGGTTCTTGGACTTACGGATTCTTGGGCCATGTGGTGAGTGTTATAGGTCTATTAGAAGCCATGGGTCAAGGAAGAGAACCGTGGAAACCAGTGACTAGTGTTCAGCTCAATTAGGATGAACCCGGGCATTTAGCCATGCAGGAACAATGACTAGCCTCTAGCCTGAATGGGAGCGGCAATGGACACCTCACTAGATCAGAAACACAGTGGACACCTTGCCAGATCCGGAGGGGGGAAAAACAACAGTGGGTCTGCGATGGCAGCATTTAGCAGTGGGTGGACAGCAAGCAAAAGTTCAGCTTGAGCCGGAACAAACACGGACCAGAAGAGTGTGCAGTTGCAAGATTTAATAGAGTGAGAATAGAGCTCCCATTCAATGGGAGTGGACCCAAAGGAGGTTGCCACTGCTGGCTCGAATGCCTGCATTTATATCCCAATCACTGTCCCTCCCCCTGTGCTCTCAGGAGATAGATGATTGACTATTTTTTTACCTCCTGCTTTTAGCCTAATTGGTATTTTAGTGAGCTCTCTTTACTATCTGATTGGTCAGGTGTAAGCTGAGTTACAAGCCCCATCTTTTAAAGGTGGGTGCGGTCACCTTCCCCAGCTAGGCTTAGGAATTCTTAGTCGGCCTAGGAAATCCAGCTAGTCCTGTCTTTCAGTCCCACCTCTCAACAGGAAAACCCAAGTGCTGTTGGGGAAGTTGGCCGACGACCGCTCTAACTGCTTCCTGCTGAATTGGGGCGTAGTAGGGGTCTTGCAGTTGAGATTTCCTTGGAAGGGGTGCCTTCGATGTCATCAACATCGGAGCATGGGCTAGTAGGCCAGTCCAGGGGTCTGTGATTGATCTTAGTCATAGATTGCATCTGGGGCTCCATTTGAAGAATAATTTGTAGTTTTACAGCTTCAATTCTGGAAGAGACAAACTTAACAAGGAGGTTAAAGATACAGGGATTGAAATGTATGGCCTGAAGTGCAGGGGCATGTGGGTGTGGGTGGTGAAAGTGGGGTTTCCTTTAGAAAAACTCCTATATAATGGGGCATCAATATTTCCAGGAAGCTGTGCTCTCTATAGAAGCTCTTGGTAAGGGGAGCTACTGGTATTACAGTGGCATGGAGGAGGTGCAGTGAGAGTGCAAGAGGGTAAGAGAACAGTAAAGAGAAAAATATGACAAGGGAGGGCCATGAGGGTCTATGATTCTAGTTACTTTCCTCAGGGTTGTCACTTGAAGAGCAGATGCAGGTCCTCTAGCAGTTCACAGGAATAACTAGTGTTGTCTCCTGGAGTGAGGGGATTACTTTCAAGTATTCCATTATTACTGACCACTGCACACCCCGCCTTTCAAAGTCCTTTTTCTACAAAGGAACTTCCATCAGTATACAAGGTGAGGTTGGGATCAGTCAAGGGAACCTCTAGAAGGTCCCCTTGAGTGGCGTAGGTTTGAGCAATTACTTCTTGAGAGTTATGTATCTTTTCTTCATTGCCTGGAAGAAATGCGGCTGGTTAAGAGTTGCACAAGTGTGCAGTTGCAGCACTGGCCCTTCAAGTAACAGAGCCTGATATTTAAGCAAACTGTTGTCTGACAGCCACAAGTCTCCTTTAGCAGTGAGTATGCCATTCACATCATGAGATGTCCACACAGTAAGGTCTCTTCCCTGTATCATTTTAACTGCTTCAGATACTAATACTGCTACTGCTGCCACTACCCATAAACAGTGAGGCCAACCCTTTGCCACTACATCAATCTCCTTACTCAGATATGCCGCGGGTTGCAAGCTGGTCCCTTGGTCCTGTGTAAGGACTCCTAGAGCTATTTCTGTCTTTTCTGTGACATATAAACAAAAGTCTTTCCTGTCCCCAAGCTTAATACTGGGGCTTGGGTTAGGGCCTTCTTTAGGGCCTGGAAAGCAGCTTCTGCTTCAGGTGTCCATTCTACTAAAAGGGTATTGGCTTTCTGAGTTTCCTTAATTAGTGTGTATAATGGCCCCTGCTTTTGCTAGAGTGTCTCTCCCTAACACAGGAGTGGGGCTTTCAGGCAAAATTAGAAAGGCATGTGAAAAGAGTAAAGTTCCCTAGTCACAACTTAGTGGCTAGGAGAAGTATCTAGTGACTGGCTGTCCTAGGACCCCTCGGATAGTGACACATCTGGAGGACAGTTGTCCGGGACAGGAGAGTAAGACTCAGAAGGCCATGCCAGTGTCCAGGAGACAGTTAACCTCCTGGCCCTCAATGACCAAGCATACCTGGGGCTCTGTGAGGGTGATGGCATGGGCTGGAGCTTGCCCTGAGCACCCTCAGTCCTGCTGCTGGATCATCTGGTTGGTGACTTCTGACTCAGAGGACCTTCGTCCCCTGGGGCAGTGGGCCTTCCAGTGATTGCCTTGACATAAGAGGCATAGATGAGGGGGCAGCTTATTTCTATTCAGACAATCTTTTTTAAAGTGTCCTTGTAGACGGCACTGGAAGCAAGTCCTATTAGGCATTCGATTTGCCCAGACTTTCCCTTTTCCAGAGCCTCCAAAGTCCGCTTGCCTGAGGGCCATGACTAAAGCGGTGGCCTTTTTTTTTTTTAATCCCATTTGTCCCGTTCCACCTGCTTCTCCTGATTTCTCTTATAAAAAACCGAGGTTGCCAAGTTCAATAGGGTTTCTAAGTTTTGCTCTGGGCCTAAGGTGGACTTTTGAAGTTTTTTCTAATGTCTGCAACTGAGTGAGTGATAAACTTATCTTTTAAGATCAGGTGGCCTTCAATAGAGTCAGGTGACAGAGAGGTGTGCTTCCTCAACGCCTCCCTTAGTCTCTTCAGAACGGCAGTAGGATTTTCTTCCTTTCCCTGTGTTATAGTGGACATCATTGAATAATTTATAGGCTTCTTCCTAGTTTTCCTTAGTCCTTTTAGTACTCAAGTTAGCAAATGTCTGCAGCACCAATCTCCACGTTCTGATTCTGCTTCCCAATGAGGGTCTATACTGGGAACTGCCTGCTGGCCAGTGGGGAATTTTTCTCTTTCCTCTGTTGTCATCCTATCATTGACCTGACTGAGATACGAGAGATCGCCAAACTCTCAAGCTACAGTTACGGTGGCACTTCTCTCATTTGGGGTTAGTGTCTGATCTAGCATTAACATTGTATCTCTCCATGTCAGATCAAAGGATTGTCCTAACCCTTATAAAACATCAATATAGCCATCAGGATTATCTGAGAATTTACCTAGGTCTATTTTAATTTGCTTCAAGTCTGAGAGGGAAAAAGTTACATGCACTCTGGGCCAAATTCTCCTCCTCCCACCACTTGGAGAGGCCATAATCAGGGAATATTGGCACTCTGTGGTTCATTGTTTACCCCTTTTTCTATCTCTTTCTGGACCATTTGGGTTGAAGGGGGTTCCTTATTATCTGGGGAAGGAGCCAGGGAAACACCGGAGTAGGGAGGTAGACTCTGAGGGCTTCCTGTAAGGCATAAGTTACACTTTTTACATAATTGTGAGTTGTTTCTTAATAAAAAGAAAGTTTGCACATATGGCACTTCACTCCATTTGCCCTCTTTTCTACAAAAGAGGTCTAGATGTAAGATGGTGTTATAATTTATACTTCCCTTGGGAGGCCAGGTTTCTCCCCCTTGAAGAGGATATTGTGGCCAGGCGGTACTGCAGAAGAATATAAGTTGTTTCTTTCTTAGCGTCTGAGGGTCAAATTGGTCCTAATTCTACAGAATACATCTTAGGGGCATTTTTGCCTTGAGGGGAACGTTTTCCATCTGGAAAAAGAACATAGGGATGGCAGCACCCCTAGTCATTTTCTGATAAGCATTAATCTCAGAGCATCCTCTATGGTCCTAATGCTTATTCCTTTCCAGGGTGCCCGACCACCCATAGACCTTAGTTATGCTCACTGATGTAGCAGTCCTGCACCTGTTTTCCCACATTTCTTGACCACAAAGAAAGGTGTCCGGGCTGCTGGATTCTAGTGGTCCTTTACCAGCATGCCCAACATTGCCTTTGCGCTCACAGGTGAGTTCTAGAGCTGGGCTGGGTTCCTGAATATTTGATAACAAGCCAGTTCCTCCATCAAGATGTATTCCCAGTAAACAACAGTTCTTATGCAAATTCATTTCAGAAGGTGTAGGTAACCTTTTAAGTTAGGATTGAGATAGAGTTTTTTTTTGAAGATGATAACCATTTTTTCCAAAGCGAACTTCCTTTATGTCTGTGGACTAGACTGTCTAAGGCCACAAGATTAGAAGTTAGGATAATACAGGTTACACTGTTAACTTTTAGCAAACTTTACTTTTGTTGAAAACCTTGTAAGTTTGGGATTTCAATTATCCTTTGCTATTAATAAGACCTTGTTTAGTCCAAATTAACTTAGAATTGGTATAGATGGTTTTTGATTATGCAAGGACTTTAAGGCTTGGCTGAGCGCAAACAGCTTGCACATTTGAGCAGACCATTTATTAGGCAATTTTCCTAACTCTACTTTTACAAGAGTTTCCCTATCAATTACTGAATACCCACTGTGTCTTTTTTTTCTCAATCGCCCGGGAGGAACGATCTATCGCCCCGTCCTGAAGGGAGTTCCTCCTAGGTCTGGTTGGACCTTTGTATGGTCATTAAGATTTAAATCCCCTGTTAGGAAATCTGCTGGGTTAAGGGAATTTTTGGTGGTTAATGTTAAATCATCTTTTTCTAACAGAATAGCCCTATACTTTAAGATTTTTGAGTTAGTAAGCTACCTTTTTGCTTTTTTTTTTTTTTTACTTAGGATACTTCTGAACTGGTGAGGTGTGCTCACAATGAGGTTTTCTCTAAAAGTTGTTTTTCTGCTTTCTTCTACTAGCAAAGCAGTTGCTGCTACAGATTGAATGCATTTGGGCCATCCGTGGGCTACTGGGTTAAGGATTTTTGATAGGAAGGCTACGGGTTGTCAGTGGTCTCAGTGCTTTCGGGCTATGCCCTTGTTTCCACTGACAAGTTGGTATTGGAGTGTTATAGGGTCATGGAGAAGACCTTCAATGATTAATTATAGGTTCTAAACTTACCTTGCTTTTAAAGGAATAGGGTACACTGTTTTTTCTTTACTACCTCTATCTCTCTTTCTTTCTCTCTTTGACTTTGACTCCCTCTCTGTCTCTCTCTCTCTCTCCTCTCTTTCCCTTCTCTCTCTCTCTCTTCTCTCTCTTTTCCCTCTTTTCTCTCTCTCTTTCCTCTCTCTTTTTTTGTAGATGGATTTTGGGAACACAGCAGGAGGCCGTTCACTCATTGCCCCCATTTGCCACTATAGGAATATGTGCCTCCCTTTACTTTACTCAATTCGCTTTCATCCTAATCTATTATGTTGTCACAGACCTAGTTCCAGTTGTTAAAATACTGGGTTATCAGTTCTAAGGTCCTGGCCAAGGAGCCAAGTCTTGGAGATTGTATTGCAGAGGGGTAAGCTGGGTAGAAATTGGGGGAGGAGAGCATCTTACACAATGGGAGAGCAATCCTCCTAGCCATTTACAAACTTGGGACCATGGCTCATAATAGAACTTGGGGCCCTGGCAAGGGTGATGGGGAACGAGTCCCATATAACTGCCCATGTTGAGAGCTATATACCTAAATTGGGAGGGGTACCAGGGACAAGACTCCCTGGGTTCATAGCATAGATGCCTAAGGACACAGTGTAGAGCTTCCCTAGATCCCTTTGGAAATACAACTTGCTCTAATACTTGGGAGAGGAAGTGAAAGTCTGAGGCATTAGTATCTAGGAGGCAGGGATCGGAAGAAGTAGATTCAGAGGTCAGGAGAATTTTGGGGCTACACTTTCAAGAAAGTTGTGGTCAGGACCCAGCAGGTATGGGTCAGAAGGAGAGATGGGGCGCACGCATGGGCGACTGTTGAGTAGAGACTTCCGGCTACACCATGATTTCAACCGGCCAATGCTGGGAGTTTGGGACGACAGCTTTCTGTCTCTAGTCGGCCCTTGGCTTCCCCCAGGAAATTGTGAAAGCAGAAGCTGGTTCCAGGCAGACCAATGCTCCCAACCCAGAAGGGCTGGGGTTATTAGAAAGTCTTTTCCCAGGAAGCTTCACACCTGAGTGTTAAGTCTGGTGGCTATGCTAATCATTTTTAACTGGCCAACAGGTGCCTGGTATTTTCCTCCAATTTTTTTTTTTTTTCTTTTGAGACAGAGTCTCCCTCTGTTGCCCAGGCTGGAGGTGCGATCTCGGCTCACTGCAAGCTCCACCTCCCGGGTTCAAGTGATTCTCTTGCCTCAGCCCCCCGAGTAGCTGGGATTACAGGCATGTGCCACCACACCCAGCTAATTTTTTTGTATGTTTTAGTAGAGATGGGGTTTCACCGTGTTAGCCAGGATGGTCTTGATCTCCTGACCTCATGATCTGCCTGCCTCGGCCTCCCAAAGTGCTGGGATTACAGGTGTAAGCCATCACGCCCAGCCTATTTTTCTCCAATTCTAAGGAAGGATAGGACAGAATAGCAAGCAAAAGTGGTTCAATATTACTCACCACTTTGGAGAATCCCCATACAGTTGCCACCAAATGTTATAGGTGGGTCTTTGTTCTCAGAGCTCCCAAGATGGTGGCGGCTGCTCCCAAGATGGCAGCAAGCCTTTTATTCTCTGACCTGGGGTTCTTGGCCTCACAAATTCCAAGGAATGGAACCTTGGGCCATGTGGCGAGTGTTATAGCTCTATTAGAAGCCATGGGTCACGGAAGAGAACCATGGAAACCAGCGACTAGTGTTCAGCTCGATTAGGATGAACCTGGGCACTTAGCCGTGAAGGAACAATGGCAAGCCTTTAGCCCAAACGGGAGCGGCAATGGGCACCTCACCAGTCAGAAACACAGCAGAAACCCTGCCAGATCGGGAGGGGTGAAGTCTATGGCGGGTCTGCGACAGCAGCATTTAATAGTGGTGGACGGCAAGCAAAAGCTGAGCTCGAGCCGGAACAAACATGGACCAGAAGAGTGTGCAGTTGCAAGATTTAATAGAGTGAAAACAGAGCTCCCATTCAACTGGAGGAGAACCAAAGTAGTTTGCCACTGCTGGCTCGAATGCCTGCATTTATATCCCAATCACTGTCCCTCCCCCTGTGCTCTCAGGCGATAGATGATTGACTATTTCTTTACCTCCTGCTTTTAACCTAATTGGTATTTTAGTGAGTTCTCTTTACTACCTGATTGGTCAGGTGTGAGCTGAGTTACAAGCCCCATGTTTTAAAGGTGGGTGCAGTCACCTTCCCCAGCTAAGCTTAGAAATTCTTTTTTTTTTTTAATTTATTTTTATTTTTATTTTTTCAGACGGAGTCTTGCTCTGTCGCCCAGGCTGGAGTGCAGTGGCCGGATCTCGGCTCACTGCAAGCTCCGCCTCCCAGGTTCACACCATTCTCCTGCCTCAGCCTCCCGAGTAGCTGGGACTATAGGTGCCCGCCACCTCGCCTGGCTAGTTTTTTGAATTTTTTTTAGTAGAGACAGGGTTTCACTGTGTTAGCCAGGATGGTCTCGATCTCCTGACCTCGTGATCCGCCCGCCTCGGCCTCCCAATGTGCTGGGATTATAGGCTTGAGCCACCGCACCAGGCCAGGAATTCTTAGTCAGTCTAGGAAATTCAGCTAGTCCTGTCTCTCAGAACCTCACACAAACCTGTGATAGTGAGAAAAATATTCAGAAGTCCCCTTTTCCCTTCTTCTCGGGAGAAGAAAGAGGCTAAGCTCCACTCCTACTGGTCCCTCCCCTAGGGGAAGGGGAAGGACAGGGGAGAACAGCAGCGTAAGTGGCTAGCAGAGGCAAAGGAAAGACCAGCAGAGAGGAAAGAGAAACTGGGAGAGGAAGTCAGAGAGAGAGAGAGAGAGAGGAGAGAGAAGTAGTAAAGAGAAAACAGTGTACCGTATTCCTTTAAAAGCCAGGGTAAATTTTGAACCTATAATTGATAATTGAAGGTTTTCTCCATGACCCTTTAACACTCCAATACTGCCCGTAAAGAAGCCAGATGAGTCACACCAGTTAGTGCAAGACCTTAGAGCTATTAATCAGATAGTCCAAACTACCCGACCTGTTGTTACGGTAATAGATTTAAAAGATGCCTTTTGGGCTTGTCCATTAACAGAGGACAGCCAGGATCTATTTGCGAGTGAGAAGACCCTCACTCCAACCGAAAGTAGTAATACCAATAGTCTTAGCCCAAGGGTTTACGGAGTCTCCAAATTTATTTAGTCAAATATTTGAACAAGTCATTTAATTAGCAAAGGTAAATGGAAAATTGAGCTTGAACGGATTGAAAGCTCAATTCTTGCCTCTGCCAGAGACTAAACAAGAACTTAGAAAATTTTAGGATTAGTTGGAAGGTAGACTCTTATGCCCTAAAAACAAAACCCTTATACAAAAACCTCACACAAGACAGGCCAAACCCCCTCATTTGGCAATTACCAGAAATCCAGCAGGTGGAAAGTTTAAAACATCTGTTAGTAACTGCCCCTGTCCTAGCTTTACCCTCCTTGAGCAACCATTCCACCTTGTTGTCAGTGTAAACAAGGACGTAGCCAGAAAGCACTGAGGCCACTGACAATGCGTAGCCTTCCTAATAAAAAATCCTTAACCCAGTAACCCGTGGATGGCCCAAATGTATTCAGTCTGTAGTGGCAACTGCTTTGCTAACAGAATAAAGTAGAAAAATAACTTTTAAAGGAAACCTCATTGTGAGCACACCTCACCAGCTCAAAACTATCCTAAGTCAAAAAAAAAAAAAAAAAAAAAAGCAGAAAGATAGCTTACTGACTCAAGAACCTTAAAGTATGAGGCTATTCTGTTAGAAAAAAGATGACTTAACATTAACCACTGATAATTTCCTTAACCCAGCAGGGGATCTAAATCTTACTCTACAAAGGTCCAGACCTAGGAGGAACTCCCTTCGGGACAGGACAATAGATGGTTCCTCCGGGGTGATTGAGGGAAAAAGCTACAATGGGTATTCAGTAAGTGATAGGGACTCTTGTAGAAGTAGAGTTAGGAAAATTGCCTAATAATTGGTCTGCTCAAATGTGTAAGCTCTTTACTTTCAGCCAAGCCTTAAAGTACTTACAGAATCAGGAAGGAGTCATCTATATCAATTCTAAGTTGATTTGGACTGAACGAGGTCTTATTAATAGCAAAGATAATCAAAATCCCAAACTTACAAGGTTTTCAACAAAAGTAACGTTTGCTAAAAGTTAACAGTGTAACACGTTAACTTCTAATTTTGTGGCTTTAGGCAGTCTAGTCCACAGACATGAAGGAAGTTCACTTTTCTAAAGAATGATTATCATCTTTGGGAAAAAAAAAAAAAGCGGAGACTTTATGTAAAAAGAATGTTATATGGTAAATTCTTGTCCTAAAATAAATTAACTGGTTGTTTAAAGAAAGGGATGTTTACAAGTCAGAAAATTGAGACATGTCGAAGAATTGTCTGTGATAGAAGTTGTAAAAGGGAATTTATGCAAGAAATGTTGTATAATTTAAAAGTAATTAGGCCTCCTGAATGTAAAATTATTGAACAGTTTATGTGCAAGATGTGTAAGGAAAGAAGGCACTAAGTACTATAAAGTCCACTGCTGATGTGTAAGGAAAGAAGGCACTAAGTACTATAAAGTCCACTGCTGATGTCCCCGCATTTAAAACAAAAGATCAGTTTCTCAGAAATTATATACTTGATTTATCTTCCACTTTTCTTTCCCTCAAAACTAAAAATCTTTTAGCACAGGTACCACCCCTAGAATTTCCAGTAAAGCAGCACTGAGGATCACATTCTCATCAAAGGGTGGAAAGAAGGGAAACTCGAGCCAGCCTGGGAAGGACCCTACCTTGTGCTGCTAACCACTGAGACTGCTATTTGTACAATGGAAAAGGGATGGACACATCACACCTGAGTCAAGCAAATGCCATTATCATCAGAATCATGGGCCATTGTTCCTGGATCAAGCCCTACCAAATTAAAGCTAAGAAAAGCTTAGTCTATCTGTCTTTTCCTTTCCTTTCCTTACCCAGTGCTTTCATCCATTACTATTCCTACCACTAGCAACTCTAACCCCACTTTAGAGTGTTGCTATGGTTTAGGAGCAGAGGACACTGGAAAGGATCCTATAGGCTTCCTTAAGATGCACTTCTTTCTCCTCTCCTGCACCTCCTACAACTGTCCCTTTCCCAAACCTATGAAATCAAACTATGCCTTGCCTCATGCCAAATTACAAAAGGTCTCAGTAATAGAAATAGGAGACCTAAGGCAAACCATAGCCATTGAAACAGGGTATAAAGATGTAAATGCCTGGTTAGAATGGATTAAATATTCCATTCGCACTTTAAACAAAGGCAACTGTTACGCTTGTGCGCATGGTAGGCCAGAGGCCCAGGTTGTCCTCTTTCCACTAGGATGGTCCTCAGATCAAGTGGACATGGAGTGCATGGTAGCTCTTTTCCAAGATTCTACTACCTGGAATAACGAATTGTGCCAAGCTTTTTCTCTGCTATTTCCCCTGAAGTTCAACACCCTGCAGGTCAGCCCCCAAGGACCATCCGGCCTCCATCTTCCAAAACCAATTTTACCTCATGTCTCCAACAACAAGGGGAAATATTTGGCATTCCTTGGAGACTTAACAGGATGAAGTCAAGCACTTCCAAGAGCTGACCCATCAGTCTGCCCTTAGTCATTCCTGAGTTGATGTAAGGTGGTATTATGGAGAACCTTTACTGGACACTCTGCCAAATAGTTAGGGCAGTACTTATGCTCTAGTTCAATTGACTGTCCCTTTTACTCTGGCATTTCATCAACAAGAAAAAGAAGAAAAAGAAAAAAGAAAAAAAAATGTGGCCTCAATTCTTACCTTTTTAACAACTATTAAATCTACTCCTTCTTCTTAGGTTATGTTGTACCCATACATCCAGGAGTTAATCAAAACAACTAAGCCAAGACATGTTAAGCAAGTTTGAAGAGGAAAACTATAAAGTAAAAGAGGAGGGAATTGTAGAAAGTAAAAAGTTTCCTCTTCAAAGTTTCCCTTCTTGTTAAATAATAAATCATAAGTGTTAAAAATAATAAAGACTAACTTTCTCCAAGCCTCCTTGCTTTGTGCTAATAACTCTTTGTTAAGCCCTATCCAGTATAACTGTTGGACATGCTCACAGGCACAGTCCAGCTCATAGCTTATGCCCCTTCCTTATTTGGAAATGTTATTGCTTCCTTAAACCTTTTGTAAGCAACTTCCTATCCTTTGTTCTTCCCTGCACTTACCTATTTAGGAAAGTTTTGGACTATTAGCAAATCAGATATCGGTTTAAGACTGTGAGGTCCCACTCCAGCCGATGGATGCAGGACAGAGCAGTAAGGATGACCCAAATTCGTAAGGGATAAATATGTCTGCTTTTCCTTTGTTCAGGTGTGCTCTCACCATTGTTCCATCTGTGACTGAGCACCCTTTTTGCAGAAAGTAAAGATTGCCTTGCTGAGAAATATTTTGTCTCCATGCTGGCTATTCTTCATGGCACTGATTATTTATTTCTAACAATTTTGGTATTTCTAACAATTTTGGTATTTCTAACAATTTTGGTACTTCTAAGAGTTTTTAAAATCATTGGCCAATGAAACTAAACAGTGCTGTGGATGGGCCATCTTTTGTTGCCAGGTGTGATTCTGTGAAATATTATTTGGTCCCCTTTCCTAGCATACAACTCCTAAAATCCTTGGAATCTCCAAAGTACTGTCTTTTTTGTATGCTAGTGTTGACTGATAGCTTTAGGGAAAGACCAAGGCATTATTAGAGGGTTGGGCTCTCAGCCACACCCCCCAATCTCCTGGGAGCAGGCAGGGCTGAAGGTCAAGTTGACCACTAATGGCTAATGGTTTAATCAATCATGCCTATGTAATGAAGCCTTCTTAGAAACCCAAGAGGAACATGGAGGCTCCTGGAGGGTGGCTCACTGGGAGGCCATGGCAGCTCCGAGCTCCTTCCCTCACACCTCGCTTTGATACAGGAGCTAAAAATAAATTATTTAGGCAGTTAGTGAGGGTAATAGAGCCCTTGGTAAGGCTTCCTTTTTAACAAAAAGCAGGCCCTAAATCATTTCTTTTCTAACAAAAAGCAGCCTGAAAAATAAATAGAAAAGCAAGCTAGAAGCTTGCACGGGTAAATGCCAGCAGCTGTGCCAGTAAGAAAAGGCCACCTGGTGGCCAGGCATGTTCAACATGGAGGCTTCATCTTCCCTTTTGTCAACCACATGTACAGTAAGGAACAGACAACATTGTGTTGACCAGGTAGAGAGCCCACAGCCATAATAAAGATTAGGGTGGGGTGGCCAACTTTTTCACGTAAATGGCACACCTGGTCTGACCAATCTTTTGGGCCCTACATAAATCAGACACCGCCTCCTTAAGCTTATCTATAAAACCCTGTGCATTTCACCACAAAGCCAGAAGATCCACATGGGAGCCCCTCTCTCTCTGCAGGGGAAAGAGCTTTTCTCTTTCTCTCTATTAAACCACCACTCTTAAACTCACTCCTGTGTGTCCACATCCTTGATTCCCTTGGCGTGAGGCAGTGAAGCTCAGATATCACCCCAGACAACAACGCTGCTTCAGCCCTACACATCTCTTCATCTGCATCCGTTGTGATGTCCTTTATAGTAAACTGGTAAACGTTAAGTGTTTTACTGAGTTCTGTGAGCTGCTCTAGCAAATAATCAAACCCAAAGAGGGGATGCAGGAACCCCAACTTGAAGCCAGTCAGTCAGCAGCTGCAGAAGCTGGGACTTACGACTGGTGTCTGAACTAAGGGGCAGGGGCATTCTTAGAGACTGAGCCCTCATCTTGTGAGATCTGATGCCATCTCTAGGTAAATAGTGTCAGAATTGAATCAGAGGATACCTGGCTGGTTTCTGCTGCCAAATTGATTGCTCACTTGGTGATGGGGATGACATTTGGTCACAGAAGTCCATCTGTGTTGATAATTGTTGTGGTGTGAGGGCAAGAGACACCACCAGGCCAAAAGCATGCAATCCCCACCCACGCGGTCCCCTGGTAAGGTTGAATGTGTTGTGTTTCCCCATATGGCCTTGGGTCAGGGATTAGGGGGTCACACAAACCCTCCCCACTCACAAGCTCCACCCCTTCAGCCCGGTTTCACCCACTTCGTGACTCTGGACAACTCTGGCCCTCTCTGAGTCTCAGTGTCTTCATTTGTAAAATGGAGATTACACCCACTGCATAAACTCAGTGTGTGAGGATGAGGCAAGATTCTGCATGGAAAGCATTTGCCACTGTGCCTGACACACATCAGAGATGGCAAGGAAACTGTGAGCCACTTGCACACACCAAAACCCCAGTAAAAAGTAGCCCCAGACAACCAGCCTGGTTATGTCTGAAACCTCCCAGCTGCAGCTTCCACACCTGCCTGGCTCTGCACCTCCTGATCCACTCCTCGGTCTCTTTGGTTCCAGCCCCCTGCTTTCCCCTCTTTCCCAGGCCCACACTTGATCCTGGGACTCCACTACAGATTCAGCTTCTCTGATTTTGCCTCTGTCCTCCAGATCCATCTAGAGGTACCTGACTCATCCCTCAACATATCCGGAATGAGCTTTGCTGTCTCAAGTCTAGGTTCTGGGGGGCCCAGGCTGAAGCACCCATCAGTCGGGGAGACACTTGTGCAATTGAAAACTGATTAAAAATTTGCTGTGGAGCTCTGCTCATAGGGCCCTTCTTGGGGTCCCACCAGTGACCAAATTCTATGGCCTTAGAATCTTCACAGGCACTGTTTCCTGGCCTATTTCATCTGACTAAACTCTACTCATCCAGTAAACCCCAGCTTAAATGTCCCTTCCTCAGAGAAGCCTTCCTTGACTGATAATTAGAAACCAGTCCTCCCCTGCTATATTCTCAGGAAAACTCTATGCGTGTTTCTTTCATTGCATTTATTATAATTTGTACTTAGTATACTTGAGTGACGATTTGTTCAATATTTTTCTTCCTTTATATTTATTAGGATACACATATAAGAAAAACTCCAAAAGACAAAACAAGTTTATTTCCCTCTCACATGAAACTTTCGTTTTGCCATTCCCCATGTGTCACCTTATTCATAAGATCTGAAAGAGCTCACCTCAATGTCCTCATTCCTGCCAGTGGAAGGGATGGGGGTGAGGGGGTACGGGGAGGATAGTCAGACCCTTTTCCCTTAAGGGCTGGAGCCAAAAGTTGCCTTTGTCACTTTCACTCAAATCCAATTGGTCCAAACCCAGCCACAAGACCACATGCAGCTGAAAAGTTGGCTGGGAAATGTAGCCTTTATTCTGGGCATCTATTTACCCGGCTGCCAACCAGAGCATCTATTAGAGCAGAAGGATAAGCAGATGTCAGGAGACAGCTCATGGACCTCTGCCTACTACACCCTGATTGTAAAAAACCTGACTGTGGGGACCCCACTTCTTTCTGTCAAGACTTTACCTGTACTCAGTCTCAACCGCAGTGCTTCATCCAGATGAGAGCTGGGGTGCCTTGGGGTAGATGACAGTGGAAATTTAGAGAAGTGGACAGGCTTAGGATCCAAGTTGGAGGTGGGACTTTCAGATAGATATAAGTGTTACAGGACATAGAAAGAAATTATTTAGGCAGATAATGAGGGTCAAAGAGTCCTTGGCAAGGTTTCCCTTTGAACAAAAGCAGCCCCCAAAATTATTTTTTTCTAACAAAGAGCAGCCTGAAAAATTGAGCTGCAAACATAGATAAGCAACATGGATGCTTACACGGGTGAGTGCTGGCAGCTGTGCCAATAGAAAAGGGCAACCTGGGTGCCAGGCATGTCCAATATGGAGGCTCTATCTTCCCTTTACTTTGTTACCACGTGTACAGTAAAGAAACAAGCAACACAGCACCTATCAGGCAAAGAATCCATCTGCATAGTAAAAAATTAGGGTGAGGACAGCCAAAAATCCATGATCTCTGCAAATGGCACACCTACTCCTAACCAGCTCATCTATAAAACCCCCTGCATTTCACCGTGGAAGCAGAAACTTGTTTGGGACCCCTCTCTCTGCAGGAGGAAGCTCTTCTCTTTCTTTTGCCTGTTAAACCTCTGTTTTTAACCTCACTCCTTGTGTGTCTTCATCCTTGATTTCCTTGAGCGTGAGACAATGAACCTCAGGTATCACCCCAGACAATGAGGCTGCTTCATAAGCACAAGTACCTGTGGAGGACAATAGAAAGGCACCCTCTTGTATTATTATTTGCTTTTTCAAGCATGTATTCCTTAATTACCCAACAAAACTCTAAGCTGCTCAAGCTGGAAATCAAGGTAGAATATAAACATGGGTCCCAATCTCATTTCTACCATTTAACTAGTTGTAGGAACTTGAGCCTCAGTCTTTTCATCTGTAAATTGGGGATTAATATACCACATTGTGGGATGAAATGGGCTAATTCTGACATAAATATAAATGCTGAGCACAGTGCCTGACATATATTAGATACTCAATACATAAATTGGAGCCTCTACTGCTGCATAGCCCCTCACCCATCCCAGATCCTAGTGCAGGGAGTATCAATCACTGTTTGTTGATGGCAGGATATGCAGGTATATGGGGTAATCGTTATGCTCTGAACAAAGCCATCCAACATTTTCTCCAGAAGGATTGGTGTCTGCTGGATCCCCACTGGACTTCAGGTTCATAGTGATGCCTTCTTCACATGCTCCTCTTTCCCAGGAAACAGCTTCTTCCTGGATTGGACCCTCTGAGTTCTGTGGAGACACCCATGACTCATTATCATCGACCCAGCACCCATGCTCAGTTCAAATGTTACGTCTTTTCTTAAGCCTTCCCTGGCCTTCTTCCCACTTGCTCCTGCCCAGGAAGACCTAGAAGAACCAGTCACTTCCTATATACTCTTCCTGCTCCCTGCTCTTGTATCTATTTGAGCGTTTACCTCACTGGTGACAGGGGAAGATCTGGGGCTGGTTCCATTTGGTATCAACCGAGTACAGCCTGTGAGGCTCTTCCTTCCACCCTTTAATTACTCAAGGACTCGGGCCATTAAAAGAAGGTTGTCTGTGCAAGATTAGTCAGAATGTGATTGAGCAGAACCTTGCAGGCACACATGGGCACCACTTTTGCTAATTATCAGAGGGCAGCATGCTGGTTGCGAATGAGGTCAGATGCCAAGGAGAAAATGTGCACTGTAGCTCCCAGCATAGGCAAAGTGCATTGCTCAGAAGTACAGAAATGGCACAGGCTGCAGGTGCTAATCAAGTTTTCAGGGAACCCTCTGGTTCTGACATTGGACTCTGTTTGCTGGGATGGAAGACAGGCAGATCTATGAAGACTGATTCAGCACAGCTCTGCTCTACATGGTTTCTCTAGGCTCGGACCCTTCATTCTGGTCTCCCCTCCATCCCACTGACATTGCCCCTTCAGAGTTCCTGTAAAGACTCTTTTCTAGTCTCAGAGGAAGAAAGTGAAACTTTACCCTGTCTCACCTTGTAATATCACAACTGTAGATCTCATCTGGGACAAGCTTTTTCCTCAACTGCAGATCTCATCTGTGACAAGCTCTTCCTTCCTTCCTTCCTTCCTTCCTTCCTTCCTTCCTTCCTTCCTTCCTTCCTTCCTTCCTTCCTTCCTTCCTCCCTTCCTTCCTTCCTTCCTTTCTTTCTTCCTTCCTTTCCTTCCTTCCCTCCTTCCTTTCTTTTTTCTTTCTTTCTTCTTTCTTTCTTTTCTTTCCTTCTTTCTTTCGTTCTTTCTTTCTTTCTTTCTCTCTCTCTCTCTCTCCTTTCTTTCTTTCTTTCTTTCTTTCTTTCTTTCTTTCTTTCTTTCTTTCTTTCTTTCTTTCTTTCTTTCTTTCTTTCTTTCTTTCCTTCTTTCTTTCTTTCTTCTTTCTCTCTTTCCCTTTTTTTTGTTAGATGGTATCTCACTCTGTTGCCCAGGCTGGAGTGCAATGGCATGGTCTCGGCTCACTGCAACCTCTGCTTCCCGGGTTCAAGCAATTCTCCTGCCTCAGCCTCCCGAGTAGCTGGGATTACAGGTGCATTCCACCACACTCAGCTAATTTTTGTGTTTTTAGTAGAGAAGGGATTTCACCACATTGGCCAGGCTGGTCTTGAACTCCTGACCTTGTGATCCACCCACCTCAGCCTCCCAAAGTTCTGGGATTACAGGTGTGGGCCACCACACCTGGCCAGGGACAACAAACTTTTAACAAGACACTTGAAAACTTTTTCTCTAATTCTTCTATATCATCCCTTCACTGAGGCACAGGGGCAACTTGTTCAGTTATCTGAACGAGGAAGGAGTCACAGGCAGCAAGAAGCATGAGTGGGTGCTTGGGGGAAATTTCAGTTAAGAGTTTGAAGATCAACTGCATTACACTGTCATGTGAATGTTTACTCTCATCTTACTCTGCAACTGACAGCTCCTTGCAAGCTGAAACTGTGCACTAGCACTATTATCTTTACATGCAAGACCTCTTTGGGACATGTTTTTTGAAACACCACATCAATAGACCATAAATGTGAATGAACTTCCTTTGTTAGAAAATCATCATAACTTCATTAGCCTCTCCGGGTTCAAAGTTAAAAAAAAAAAAGAAAGAAAGAAAATGATCGTAACTTCCATTTGTAAGCACTTTACAGATTTGTCTTCATGACTTTATTTAATCCTCAAAACAATCCTGCTAAGGAAAGATAGGCATTACTATTTCTTACTTTATGTAGGGCTGAGGCTGAGATCGAGGTCTGCTTGCTTCATAGCCCATGTTCTTTCCATTAGGAGGAAGAACAGGAAAAAGAGGTGGGAAGGGTATGTTACCATAATCAGAATCCTGGATTCCCCGATAGCATCTTCGGCCAAACTTGGAAGTCAAGTCCCTTATTTCAGGGTCACATGGAAGCCTAGGGTGGGTGAATAACCTGAGAAAGTATGCTAATGCTGGATAATGCCTCACTGGGTCACAGTGGCTGATAGGAGACTTCAGTGATTTAGCAAAGAGTTCTCCAACATTTTTGTCCCCTCACATTCGTGAAAATTACTGAGGCTCTAAAAGAGCTTTTGTTTATACGGGTCGTACAGATCGATCTTTGCAGTAGTAGAAATTAGAATGGAGGAAATTTTTTCAACTTTTATATTATGGAGTACATACGCAGGTTTGTTACATAGGTATATTGCATGAGGTACCTATGCATGATGCTGAGGTTTGGAGTAGAAATGAATTTGTCACCCAGGTAGTGAGCATTGTACCCAATAAGTAGCTTTTTTCAATCCTTACTGCCTCCCTCTGTCTCGCCTTGAATTCCCCAGTGTCTGTTGTTTCCTTTTTTTTTTTTTTTTTTTTTGAGAAGGAGTCTTGCTCTGTCAGCCAGGCTAGAATGCAGTGGCACGATCTCAACTCACTGCAACCTCAGCCTCCCGGGTTCAAGCAATTCTCGTGCCTCAGCCTCCTGAGTACCTGGGATTATAGGCACCCACCATCACACCAGGTTAATTTTTTGTATTTTCCGTAGAGATGGGGTTTCATCATCTTGGCCAGGCTGGTCTTGAAGTCCTGACCTGTGATCCACCCACCTCGGCCTCCCAATGTGTTGGGATTACAGGTGCGAGCCACTGCACCTGGTCTGGAAGCATATTTCTTTATGCAGTAGCAAAAAAAAAAATCACATGTATGAATATGACCACTGATATCCTCAGAAACATCTTTAAGTATTGGAAAGCTATCAAGTGTATAGTGGCAAATAAAATTTTTTTCTCAAAAATTCTAATTTTCACTTGAAAGCTCAAATGTTGTCATTGGTGACAGTCAGTGGCGTTCCTTGATGTGACAGGCTCACTTTGTTCATTTGTTAAGAAAATGCCTGCCAAATACCCAAACCTAAATAAGTATTGTTTGTCAGACCTTATCTCAAGTAAAACTTGTATTGCATGCTAAAAAAAAAAAAGAGGAATAGTTCCACTTGCAACTTAAATAATTGGAGAAGTACTTGTTCCTCAAGACAACCATTTTATTTTGGTATGCAGCAGAAATACTTTTTGTGGACTTCCCATTTATTAAGAAATCAGTGTGAAACTGGCTATTATCTCTCATGTGAGTGATTGAGGGGATGAAGAATCAGTGCTACTGCCTCAATTCATGCTAAGGCAGTTTTTTTACCTGTCTTTACTTTGGCATCATAAGTGAAAATGGAGAATTTTCACTTATGGAGAAAAGGCATGGAGAAAAGGCAATGTTTTTGCATTATTGGGGAAATAGCTTTGACCTTGAGGACTCTCTGAAAAGGTCTTCGGGATCCCTAGGGGCCCGTGGATCATCTTTTGAGAACCATTGACCTCACGAAATAACTGGTGGCGGAATTCAAGATTCAGCTGGTAGAGAAGAACGATCATTCCTCTCCGTATCAGGAGATTTGTGTTCAGTCCCATCCCTTCTCTGGCCTCAGTTGTATCTTCTGTAAAAGGGGATAATAATATGTCCTCCCTACAGAGCTGTTGTAAGAAGTCAGTCATGACAATGTAGTGAAAACATGTGATTGTGAATAAAGCTCTGAGTGAATCAAAGGACTAGACAATTTATTCAGGGTCCGTGAGTATTGTGGGGGAGGAAGAAACCTAAGCCTCCCGTCATATTGCCAAGAGGACCATCTGCTCTGCCCATGTAACTCAAGCTAGAAGGGGAAGGAGCTGCTACCCATAGTGCCCTCTCCAGAGACCAGAAATAACCTTGAAGCCTTCTCCCTCTCCCATTCCTTTGCCCTTAATGACCCCTCAGTTCTGCCCAGATACCCTACATTGCTTTAGTCAATTGACTCTTCCCCTTTCCAAGACAAACACAGGAGAAAATCTAGCTCCAGGGCTAGGCAAAGTGTTCCTACACTTGACACAAAAAGCACAATCCATAAAAGGTGAAATTAATCAATTAGACCTCATCAAAATTAAAAGCTTTTGCTCAGCAGAAGCCCTGTTAAGATGAAAAGGCAAGCTAGTCACAGACTGGGAGAAAATATTTGCAAGCCACACATCTGACTAAGGACTTGTGTCTAGAATATATAAAAAATTCTCAAAAGTGAACAGTGAAAAAACTGTTTAGAAAATAAAACATAGAAAATGAGCAGAAGAGCGCTAGGCGAGCACTGCAGACTGAGTCGCCACAGTCCGCCATGAAGGCCTGGGGTCTGGCTGCCGCCTGCTCCTAGCTATAGCGCCATGAATGCCTGCAGAGCTTGCCCTGCCTCCTGCCCCATGCAGTGGGACTTCCCTGGCCTTGGATCTGACCTGTGTGGGCCCGTCAGCTATATGTGGCAGGTGAAATGCACTGGTTTAGAACTTCTGATGTCTCTTAAGCCACTTTAGCCAACGTAGCCCCAGTATTTACTGCAACAAAATTTGACAAACAGGGAAATGTTACTTCTTTTGAAAGGAAGAAAATGGACTTACACCAAGAGTTAAGTCTTCAAGACAGAGATTTGAGATTTCAGCATGTAATGAGTATCACAACCAAAAGCAATAGGTTTATCATGACAATGGAGTATTTGAAAGCTGTGATAACTCCAGAGTGTCTACTGATATTAGATGATGGTAACAAACTCAGAGCAATGGCTGTTCCGGGAACTCCCTTCACAGTTGTCCGGAAGGGTCAACCTGTTACATACCTTTTACCTTTTGAGTTTAGTGCCATGGAAGCACCCTGCAATACCGGATCAACACACTTTAGAGGAAACGTAACGTTTTGCAGACACTGACCCCTGAGACCTTAGAAGCTTTGGTGGACTCCAAACATTCTTCTGTGGACAGAAGCAAACTGCATATTTTACTACAGAATGACAAAAGTCTATCAGAGTTAGAAACAGATATTAAATTTTTCCAAGACTCAATTTTGGAGATCCTGGATGAGGAAAAGTTACTGGAAGAGCTCTGTCTATCAAAATGAGTGCCCCACGTGTCTTTGAAAAGAGCAGCCCTGGGATTCACCATGCAGAATGTAAGGGTAGCCGAGAGAAAAGACGAGAGACAGACCCAAGGTCAGGCGAGGAAGTTTATTAACCTGCCGGGCTGCCCAGCCACAGTCAGAAGAGGCAGCCCTGAGCTTACAAAATGAGGGTTTTATACGGGGGAGAGAGACCCTGGGGTTATTCGTCGGTTAACTTTACCAAATATCATCTCATGACCGGCTTACAATATTTTATCTTGTGAAAATGGGAATTTACAAGAGGGTGTTACTTAGGTTTGTCCACGTTTCTTGTGACCTCTCCCGTGCCACCCAGAGGGCTGTGAGCAAGTCTGGTGACCCTGCTGGAGCGCCTAGATAAGGGTTCAGGAATGCAGCTGCAGAGTATTCAGGGTAAGGGTCAGCTGCATCTTGCAGGGCGAGTCCTGGGGCAGCTTGTCCCTAACACAGAAGAGATGGACCTGCTGTTGGAAAACTACTACCTATTGGCAGACGATCTCTCCAATGCAGTTTGGGAGCTTAGGGTACTGATTGATGATTCACGTAGTATTATTTTCATCAATCTGGACAGCCACCGTAATGTGATGATGAGATTGAATCTACTACTAACCGTGGGAATCTTCTCTCTTTCACTCTTTGGACTAATGGGAGTTGCTTTTGGAATGATTTTGGAATCCTCCTTGAAGAAGACTCTAGAGTGTTTGGGATGATTACGGGAATTAGGTTCATGGGAAGTGGCCTCATCTGGAGGCGCCTACTTTCATTCCTTGGACGGCACCTGGAAACTCCATTGCTTCCTATGATGGCCTCTTTACCGAAAAAGATCCTTCTGGCAGATAGAAGCATGGAATTGAAAAACAGCCTCAGACTAGATGGACCTGGATCAGGCCGAAGCATCCTCGCAAACCATTAGGAACAACCCCATGGATACTGACATTTTGTTATGGTAGTCACAGGAAACTTCTGATACTCTTTTATTATTTTCTTGGTTAGAGTCACACACTTGAAAAAAATTAATGTCCGATGACAAAAATATTTTGGCAGTCACAATACTAGAACGTGATTGCATTTCCAGAATTCTGAGTTAAAGAAACAAAGTGTTTGCTTTGTAAAAGGTCAAAATTCTATTTCCTACAACTTTAAATGCTGTTGCTGTAGACATAAGTTGAGGCAACACAAGAACAGACAGCCGTGTACATTTTATTTAATTTATACGTATCAAGAAAAGTGCAATTTTGTGCTGAATGACGCCTAGGAACTTGCCAAAGCCATAGGTAGCCACAGTTTTTTGTCAGTATGGGAAATTACGTTACTGTGAATTTCCTGATTCTCAGGTAACTAAAAAGCTAGCATTTTATGTATTAACCTTAAAACAAACTCTAGAAGTTTGTGGTTTAAAAACTAAACTTTGACACAACCTTATTTTCTTGTATTTGCACCCCTTTTTAATATAAGGTGAATAAAAAGAAAATGAGCAGAAGACATGAGCAAACATTTCACTGCAGAAGATGTACAAATGGTAAATATGCACAAAAAAAGATGTTTACCATCATTATGTTAGGAGAATACAATTTAAAACTGCAAAGAGATATCCTGGGTATACTGTACTACACACAGTTTGGCAAGATGTTACCACTGGGAGAAAATGAGTAAAAGGTACACAGGTTTTCTCTGCACTATTTCTCTGCACTATTTCTTACAATTATACATGGATATTTAATTGTCTTGAAAGAAATAGTATCTTTTTAATAAATTCAGTAAATAAATAACACCGCAGCCCTGCTCCAAATTTTCACGTTTTTCCCATCACACTTGGAATAAATCCCAAGTACTGATCATATCTTAGAAGTCCAATAGGCTCTGGCCTTTGCCTCTAATTTCATCTCAGATGACTCTCCTCCACACATACTCCTTTCTCAGCACACTGGCTTTCTTATGAGTTCTTGAATATCCAAGCTTATTCCTACCTGATCAGGGCCTTCGAATTTTAAGTTTCTTCTACTGGGAACCCTCTTTTCCCAGGTCTTTGCATGGTTTTCCTTCATCACTCTGGTCTTTGTATATTTGTGTAATGCCTGCCTCTCTAAGTGGACTGTAGGCTAAATGTGGGTGGGGTCTTTGCCTACATGTTTCACCATTGCATCCGTCATGCATGGCATGTGGTACGTGCTCAATAAATCTTGTTGAATGAATGAATATTAAAGTGGCAGGTTGACTTGGGTCAGTGTTTGCTCTACCACATTTCTCTGTGCTAAGCCTTCCTTATGCTCCTTACAAAACAGATCTGCTTAGGCACAGGGAAATAGTTTCAGAAATAGTAAGATCTAGGTTTGAGTCACACTCAACACTCTTCTGTTCATTGTCCATTTCACCAAATCACATCAACTTCTTGAGCTCTATTTTCTTATCTGAAATATGAGTTGCCCTAAGGAGCCTGGGGATATTAAGATATCAATATCTCTCCCCTAGACCTGCTCCTCCTCCTGGTTATTCCCATTTCAACTCATGGTGCCTCCATCCACCCACACACCCAAGCCAAGAAGCTGGATGAATCAGCCTCAGTGCTTTCCTTCTTCACTCACCCCACGCCCAAGCAATTGCCAAGTCTTGACTAGTCTACTCCTAAATCTCTCCCATGTATCTCTTCTACTTCTCTCTGTCTTCCCTGCTCATCATCTCTTGCCTAACCATTGCAATATCCTCCTTAATTGGTCTTTCTCATTCATCATACATAACGCTGATGAAATAATCTATTATGCAGATTTGATTGTATCAGTGCCTTGCCCTTAAATCGTTCTGCATTGGTTTCCAGATACAGAGCAAATTCCTTCCCTTGGCACTGATCTGGCTCCTACCCATGTCTTAATCCCTTTATTCACTCCTCGCTACCACTTCTCATAAGCTGAACAAGCCATATGCTGGAGCAAGCTGTCCTCAGCCACACCCCCTGACTTTGCACATGTTGTTCCATCTGTCTGGATGGCCCTCCTTGCTGCCTGGCACCTCTAAGACTTCCAGAGTCCAGCTTAGCATCACCTGGTGGGCATCCCTGACTTGCCAGTCTGTTCGGTGCTTCTCTCTGTACTTCCATGATAACTCAAGTCCAAGTGTATCACAGCACAGAATAAAGCTTAGCACATAGTAGGCACTTAAACAGTTAGAAAATCAATGATTTGGGCCAGACATTCGTAAGAGTATTGAACCTACAAATCCTTGTACATGCTGCAATGAGCTGTGAAGGGATAGGTTTTTTTCCTTCTTTTCTCTAGTGCTAAATGAAGATGTCTAGTTACAATATTCTGCTGATAACCTGGCTTCAGCCCTGCCCTGGGGCAAAAAAAAAAAAAATGGACAAGATGATCTTGGAAATCACCCATCTTCAAAGTTCTTTCAGCTCAGTGTGTGATCTTGGCTAACAAATGAAGTCTGAACTCAAAGAGATGTGAGTTTGAATCCCAGCCCTGCCACCTAGTAGCTGAACGACCTTGAGTCTTAAGCTCTGTCAGGAATATAATGGACCTCCACAAAGGGTTGTCATGAGGATTCAATGAAATCACGCAGGAAAGGCACTTAGAATGGTGCCTGGTATTCATAGTAAGCATTCAGTAAGTATTTGTCTATCTCCATCTAGTGGTCTTGGCACAAGAAAGGAAGGCAAAAGAAGAAAAGAATAAATAAATAACAGGAGCCAAGAGGCACCCCAGATTCGAGGATGTTCAGGGAGGGGCGGTGCGCTGAGCCTGACTGGAAAAGCTGTAGCTCCTTTAATGTAGGGCAAATAAAGTGGACATAGAAAGGCAGAGAGGGCGCTTGTGGGGAGTGGGCATTGCTGTTTATAGACAATGAGGGCAGCTAAGGTTTAGGGACCTGGGTGTGTATTCCCAGCCTGCAAGGCCTCTATGTAGGCCTAATGTAGCCTGGCATTTTCCAGAGTTAGAGAAAGTAGAGGCCTAGGCATCCCTGCCAGCACCTGGCATTCCAGCCTGAAGGCCATTTTGGTGCCTTCATTCTGCCAATGTGTTACAAGCATCTAGTTAATGCCAAGTATGGGCTGTGCCAAAGAGTGAGCCCCAGGGTGAGGGCTGCAACTGAAATCTCAAATGATCAATCTGGTTGGTGTTCAGCAAAGAGCACTAACTTTGGAGTCCAAGTGACCTGGGTTACACTCTGGCTGAGCTCAATACCAACTGTGTGGTCTTCAATTTTCTCATCTGTAAAATGGAAATAAACTACCAACCTCAAAAAAATTGTAGAGTACTAATTGAGATAAAGGAGAAAATCACTTCGTACAAAATAGGCGATCTGACTTGCAGTAAGGACACTTGTATCCAACTTGCTCAGTTTTCCTTTATTCTTAGCACTTCTGAGCTAGTGTTTTATATAATTTACTTGTTTGCTTTATCTCCTGTTTCCATCACTAAAACTTAAACAGTGTGGGTATAGGGACTCTTGTCTAGTGTCTTGTTTGCCACTGAATTCTCAGCACACAGCAGTACCTAGTGGTGTTGAATAAACAACAACAACAAATTCTATTTCATCTCTTTCACTAGAATGTAAATTCCATGACAATAGGATTGCATCATTTATCTCTTGCTGCATTACAACTCACCCCAAAACTTAGTGGTTCTAAACAATGGTCAAGGCGTCTGTAGATCAGGAGTTTAGGAGCATGTCAGTTGGGCAGTTCTGGCTCAGGGTCTCTTTTAGGTTGCACCTCAGATGCTAACTTGGCTACAGTCCCCTGAAGTCTTGGCAAATCCTGGAGGATCCAATTTCAAGGTGGCTCACTCACATGGCTAACTGGTGCTGCCCAATGGGGCCTTTCTGCTGGCCCTTGATGGAACTCTATGGACTGCTTTCCTGACATGGTAGCTGGCTTTCCTTAGAGCAAGCAATCCAAAACACCGTGAAGAAAGCTGAAAATGCCTTGATGATCTAGTCTTATGCCGCATGGCAATAGTCATAGATCATCACTTCCTCCACATTTGATTGGTTACTCAGGCTGATCCCGATTCAGATAGGAGGAAACCATATAAGGGCATGAATACCAGGAGACAAATATTGCTGGGAGCCATATAGAGGTTGGGCCACCCAAGGTCAGTTTACCAGTGTAACACAATGACAGTGCCTGGCATGTGGTTGGCATTCAAAAAATATTTGTTGAAGGCATGAATGCAAGTACATGGGACTGAGTTTTGCATAGTAAGGGACTCAGGCTCTGCCTCCAAGGAGCCAGCATTCAAGTGGAAGAGGCAAACGCACAAAGAGGCATTTATCATTCTGTGTCCTGTAGCAGAACATGGCCTAAAAATCCAGATCAGGGAAGAGTTACTGCAGTGGGTGACATGTGGGTTAAGTTTTGAAGGGGGAGTTAAGCGAGCCAGGTGAGGAATGACAGGAAGGGTGTTCTGAAAAAGAGGGAATGGCACACGTAAAGGTTCAAGGAAAAAAAAGGAACCATGAGCTTGGTGCGGTGAGAAGACCGTGACAGGTAGCATCTGAGACCTGTTTAGTTTTCCTTTTATATACATCAGACTTCCATGAGTGCCTTTACTATAGTAATTGTTAAAATGATGAAACAAGAATTGAAAGCAAATGTTGAGATGATGTGCTGTTGAGATTTATTTTCTCACAATTGTTTCTGTTCAACAAGCGTGGAGTACCTACCAGGGCCAGGCTCTTGCTAAGTGCTTGGGATGCAAAGATCAATAACATATACAGCCTTTGCTCCTGAGCAGCTAGGGATATGAGGGGGCAATGAAAGGGCTGTCCACAATTAAAGATGATACAAATCGCAGTCATAATGTAAGTATCTGGAGAAAGGCGCGCGGCCAGAACCCAGAGGGCCAAAGGAAGCACTGTCGCAACCATTTGGACGAAGAACCAGCTATGCATCTGAGCCTAAGAAAATCAAAGAGACCAACTTTATCTGTTGTCAATAAAGAGACAATTCTTTGCACAATCCCCTTCCTGCATGCCCTTATGACCTACTGTGAGGGGGTCTTGGCCTGTGAACCTGGAAGCCCAGGTGGAGATGACCTGGGTGGGAGTGGGGATGTGGCAGGGGCTGCTTCAAGGTAGTCTGAACACCCCTCCAGCCTGCTGTCCTCCTTCAGCAGTGTCAGGCATGAGGCCTCTTTGAGCCCATGGATTGGAAAGATGTGGGAGAGAAAACAGGGAGAGAGGGGGAGCAGACAGTAAGCATTCCGAGCCTCACCCCGAGATGGCTGGGCCTTCAATTAAGATTTAATACTAGTGCTTCTTTTTGTAGTTTCTCCTGCATCCTTAATTCCTAAGGAAATGAAAGTACTTCCCAGGCATTCTCCCCTGGCACCCATCACCAAGTGAGACGAGTGGAATAGCAAGTCATGCTCCACTTTCAAAGGAAGGAGGAGGAAGCCGGGGGGACATGGCCAACTTGCCTACACAGTGAATTAAGGAGGGAGGCAGGGCAGTGGACCACCAAGGATGAGTGGGGAGAGGCCTCTGGAGATGGCCTGGAAGCTGAGCCCCAGAGGAGCAGCCTGAGAAGGGCATGAGGCTGCACTCCTGCTCTGCAAGGTTGCAAGGCATTCATGAAGAGCCACTGGAATCTGATACTTTCCACTGCACGGTGGACCAGCCCTAGTCTCACCAGACCCCTTTGGGAATTTGAGGAATTGAGAACTCAAGGACAGCAGACAGCTCTTCCTGCTTTTCCTGTGCAATCTGTTGAGCCAGAGAAGCTGCTCCCCAGGCTCTGAGGGTCTCTCTTCTCCAAGCCATGCTACAATCCAACAACATCAGTAGGCCACCAACACACTCTTTTCTTCACTAAGGGACATTAACGTCACACTCAATTATTATCACCCACACCACTCAGAGAAGGAGAAACACCCTCTCCAGGTGGCATGAAGAAATCAGGCCACAGACACCCACAGAGCACTAGCACACCAAGAAGAATCAGATCTGGTCCCCGCCCTCATCCACAGTAACAAACTAGGTCATAACGTGGAGTCCCGGCCACAGAAAAGCCCAAGGAAGGAAGAGGTCAGTACTCCAAGGGGTGGAAGTGGGAGGCAGTCAGAAAAGGCTTCATGGAAGATGCACCATTTCAGCTGAACCTCAGGAGATTGTCTGCCAGACGGACTGTATGGGGAAGGCATCTTGGGGAAAGAAACAACTTCAACAAAGATACCAGCAGGACATGGGCATCCTGAGGTCCACAAGGCTCAAGCCTAGGGGGTCAGGGTGGAGCACAGAGAGGCAGAGCCTGAGTCACAAAGGACCCTGTGACCAAACTAAAGGTGTGCATTTTTCCCCAAAAGTCAAGATTTGGGGGTCATTGAAGAGTAACATTTGAGCAGGCATTCCCTTTTAATGGCTATGGGACTCCCGTCAATATATTTAACCTCTGTGAGCCTCAGTTTCCATATCTGTGAAATGGGACTAGTGAGAGTATATTTTTATAGGGTGCTTAGGGAGCTTTTAAAAGATATACACATATAAAGAACTCAGCATAGTGACTAACATATAGTAAATGCTCCACAAGTCATAGCTGTAATAACAAAAATAAATCATTTACGTTGGTACATTTTAGAAAGCTCACTCTAGTTTCTAGATGGAGAGTAAAGAAGAGAACAAGAATGACCCCAGAGGGACCATGTAGGAGGCTACTGCTGCAGTCCAGGGGTCAAGTGATCATGGTCTCACGGAGGTCCTCCCTGGAGAGAACTGCATCAGGAGACACTGAGAGCAGAGAACCACCTGGAATGCGTGGCTCTTGGGAAGTGGGGGTGGTGATGGAGAGGAAGAAATGTGAATTTGCCTGTTAGTCACTGAGATCAGAGTGACAGCTTTGGAGACCAGAAAGGGGAATGATACAGTGGTTATTGACATGACAAGTTGGAGAATGTTGATGGTCCAGGAGGAAGCAGTGAGATGTACATGGCTGGAGAAGTTGGTCAGGAGTAGAACTGAGAGGCAGTAGCACAGAGCTGGCAGCCATGAGAGAGGACGAGATGGCTCAGGGGTGGTGTGTAGCCTTGAAGACAGGAAAAATAGAACTGATATAGTTTGGCTGTGTCTCCACCCAAATCTCATCTCGAATTGTAGCTCCCACAATTCTCATGTGTTGTGGGAGGGACCCAGTGGAAGGTAATTGAATCATGGGGGCGGATCTTTCCCATGCTGTTCTTGTGATAGTGAGTAAGTCTCACAAGGTCTGATGGTTTTATAAAGAGGAGTTCCCACGTGCAAGCTCTCTCTTGACTGCTACCATGTAAGAGGTTCCTTTCGCTTTCCACCATGATTGTGAGGCCTCCCCATCCATGTGGAACTGTGAGTCCACTGAACCTCTTTTTCTTTATAAATTACCCAGGCTTGGGTGTGTCTTTATCAGCAGTGTGAGAACAGACTAATACAAGAATCTTGTCAAAATATTTGAGAGGGTAGGCTGAGGCCTCCTCTCACTCCACAACCAGAGTAGGAAATAAAGGGAACCTTGAAGTTGTTGACTGTATCCACCATTAAGAATGCTAGGGTTTCTGTAAATTAAACTTTATTTTCCATGCTCTAAAAGTGGTTGAAGATTAAAAGTGAATAATAGACTCTTAATGTGAACAGTTTTCTAAATAGAGACCTTCATATCTTGGGTAACAGGACTCATTTGAAACATTTGAAATTTGAAACAGGGCATTGCCCCATCCCATGATTTTAATCCCATGCCCTCTATGAGCAGGTCAAGGTCATCAGAAAAGTGTGTCCCCACTCTCTAAGCCAGAACCCACCTGTCTTTCCAGACCTGACACAGACACCACCTCTTCTACTGGCTCTTCCTCACCTGCCTGAGGCAGCCTTGGTGTATGGAAGTCCTTCTAAATGATGTTCCGTGGCAAAAGCAATGAGACAGGGTTTTTGGTACAATAAATGTCACAATTCTGCCTGCAAGTTAGAATTACTTATGGAGTTTTTTTGTTTTCTTTAAAGTCCCTGCCTGGGATCCTCTCTAGAGCTATCGGAATCCCTGGGGGGACTGGCTATGAGGTTGATTAAGGAACCAGTTTTCCTCACCTGACTAACCTGGTCACGGGTCACTGGTCACTTGGGGGAAGACAGCACCAGAGACCTGCATGGAGAAGTGCAGCCCCCAGCTGCACACCAGAGCCCGCAGGCCCTTAGAGAAGGCACTTCTCTGGCGGGACCTCAAGCACAGCAGCCCGCTCCAGCTCAAGAGTGAGCTGAGCCAGGCCGGAGGGAGCTGGCGGCTGTGAACGTTAGTGCTGTCTTGTCTAGACAACCGCTGTCTGCAATTGTGTGGAAAGGCCGTGAGTTGAAGTCTTGGCTCCATGTTATCCCAGGTCATCCCTCCACTGTGAAAACTTCCCAGGAATCATCCTCCCAGTTAATTTTCCGTTCAGGGATCTTGGTTGTATGAACCTCTGGCACAGTCACCTTGTCACTTTTCTTCTGCCTTGCATGACATTTTTCGAGTCCATCACCATTGATATTTTGGATTAGATCATTTGGGGGTGGAAGGCAATGGGTGGGGGATGCTGTCCTGTGTATTGTGGGAGGCTTAATAGCATCTCTGACCTCTACCTAATAGATGCCAGTAATACTGCCCTCTTCCCGTCTAGTTGTGGCAACCCAAAATGTCTCCACACATTGCCAAATGTCCCCTGGTTGAGGACCTCTGCTCTAGAGGAAGAACTCATTGAGGGCAGGGTTCATATTTAGTTCAGCTCTTTATTCTCTTCTAGTGCTACACAGAGTGCCTGGTGCATTGTGGGTGTCCACCCACTGACTGAGAGATGAACTTTCTGTGTGATGGCTCGTGTACTTCTAAACATTGGCAACAAAGAGTTTTGTGAGATGGTAATCTATGATTGTCCCCTCCCACTCAAGGACATAGGTAGCAGGCTTTGTGCTGCTTCTCTGCCTCTGGGGAGGTTTGTGATCTGACTTTCATTTCCAAAAAATCCACTGAGGTCAACAGGATTTAAGAACAAAATGATTTTTCTCTGGGTTAAGAAGAGATTTCCAGAGACTTGAGTAAGAATTAAGAGAGAGGTTGGTGAGTCCCAGGAGTGTTCTGAGGCTGTGGCTGGAAATGATGCATCAGGAGGTTTGGTTCTGGGCTGCGGTCTCCAGGTTTAGCCACGACCTAAAGTCCCAAGTGTGGCAAGAAGCTGCAGGGACCTCCTGGGATGAGATAATGGACATCTGAATGGATGGGGGACTGCTAACAAGACTGACTCTCTGGAAACCTGGGTATTATACAAGATCTCAGATCCCTGGCACAAACTCTGGAGGACCCAGGGAAGAGAAATTCCAAGAATGACTGAGGGAGTATGAAGGCTTGGAGTTGAAATCAAGTTGACTTACAGAAAATAGAGATGCCAGTATTTCTGGCACACCTTACTTTTGGCTTGGGATTTGTACAAAGTACAAAGTGCCAAATTAATAATAGCTAATAGTTATTCAGTGGGTATTGTGTAGTAGACACCTTTTTCAGCTTTTAGTGAATTATCTCTTTTAATCTTTGCAAGATTACTTAGTAGTTTCCTTGTAATCCCCAAACTAGAAATAAAGAATTGGAAACACATTCTAGTTAGATGACTTGCTCAAGGTCTCACAGCATCTCAGTGGTGCAGGTGGAATGATAAAAATAGCAAATGTATTCTGCATCAAGCACATTTTACAGACTTTGCCTCTATTTGTTTAGTCCTCACAACAACCGAATAAGGTAGATATTATTGCCACTCCCATTATATAGATAGACAAATGGAGAAACAGAGATCAATAATCTGCCCAAGTCTCCAAGCTCGTAGTTGCCAGACCTGGAATTTGAACTTGGGAAGATTGACGGCAAAGTCTGTGCAATCTAACCACGAAGCCATGCTTTGGAGACTCCAGGACCCACACTCTTAACCATGCTTTGCTGGATGGACCCCTGGATACTTACAAATGACTAAGTGTTTAAACAAGATTTTAGTAGGAACCAAAGGATGGTTAGAACCAAAAGGGCTTGCTCATATCTGGAAAATGAGAATTAGGCAAAGTTCTGAGTTGATGTCCCAGATCTGCATTTAAAACTAACACTGAGCTCAAGACCAACCCACCTACCTATTAAGGTATTAGCTCACTTTATCCTAAAATAGAAACACCAGTGCTGATCCAAGCTCTGATAACCGAAGATAGCAGCTCCTTGTAGTATGTCTGAGACATTCACCAACTGGAGCATGTTAAGAAGAGAAGAACGGGAAGGAAGAGAAAACTTGTGTCATAAGAGAAACAATGGAAATAACTGAGAATGTGAACTTAGAGAAGAAAAGTCTGAGATGCCTTCAACAACCCTCCAGCTCTGAAGATCACGCCATCCTTGGATTAGCCTGGTGCTTCTTGTCCTCGACAGTCTGCTTTCAGCTTTTGGTGAAAAGGCTCCTTTGGGTTCACTTTTCGTCAGTTCATGCCCTATGGTAGGCTCCCCATATACAATGAATGGCTTTGTTTAGACCCTGATTTAAACTAATGGCAAAAACAGGTTTTGGGGGCTTTTAAATTTTTTTATTTTAGATAGAAAATTCTAAAATTAGATTGGATATTGGATGATAACAAAAAACCAATGCCATTTTTATCACTGAGATACTGACCCTGTAGTTATATAAGAAAATACCCCTTCTTACCCCTCACCACCTACTTTTTTTAGATGATGTATTTAAGGTAGAAATTATCTAATACATGGAATTTACCTTAAAATACTTCAGAGAAACAAAAGTTGGGATAGATGAAACAAGTAAGGCAACATACTGATGGCTGTTGAAACTGGGCAATGATTACATAGTTCTTTGCATTCTTTACTTTTGTGTTTGAAAATTTTTATAATAAAAAGTAACACATTTATATGTAAAAATAAATTTATGTTTATATGTGAAAACTTATATGTAAAATTGACCCATAGATATTTTGATAGGAAATACAGAGGTCACATGCCTAAAAATGACTAAAAACATTAACAACTCATTTAATGGATTTCAGTAGCTAATACAAAGTGCAAGGGCAGGGTCTAGGTCTAGGTCACTCCACTCCATTTCTACACTTGCTTAATCTTTACCTGAAGCATCTTTAGGAACACATCCCAGGCAAGTCAGGGAACATTCTCTAAAGGAACTTTCTGTGGTCTCAAGCAAATTGCCTCACCTCAGCTATTTCTTTAATCAAAAACATTCTCATTTGTGGATACATGAAAGACTTCTCAGCACATTTATCCCCAGAAACAAGAGCTTCATCAGAGGTCAGATTTAGGGTGGCCCCCAATCACATGGGAGAAATCAGCGGTAGGATTTGAAACTTTGAAAATTTGACATTGAGTCATAGAAATGACCTGGTGTATAAGTGTTTCTTCTCCATTGAAGGCTTGACTCTTAATGCCTACCACCCAGCTTTGCATCTAGTAGCCATTCGGATACTTCAATTAATACATCTGTATTAGAGCTAGATAGAAACCCTAGCTCTGAGGCATACATATCAGTGTTTACAGTGTGCAAGCCTTTTCATAAGAAGGGGGGTAATAAACATAATAGACATGTAAAGATGTAAATGCATATTGGCTTATGTTTTTGAAAAGAAACAATGGAAAGATAAATCCCAAAACTAATGGAAATCATTATTATAGAGGATTGGAGGGAACAGGATAGAGAGATGGAATGGCAACTTTTTGGGACAATGTCAGCTATTCAACATGTTTTACATGGCTGAAAAACAAAATTAAACTCAAATCAAACTACCTGGGGACGTATTTTGACATTGGAATGATGTAAATGTTTTACATTTTTAAAAAGAAGCAATCTCTAAAACCTGAAAACCATGGAAACGAACGAACCTAACTACACACCAAGTTGGTGATATAATCATACAGGGAAAAGAACTTATTTCAAAACACGTCAAGACTCAGTATTTTGACTGTATAAATATATAAATATTGTAAGATCAGTGATCTTATTTATCGTACATGTATTTATTGTATATATAGATTGTAAGATCAGTGATGATGTTAATAAATGCCATTGGGATTCTAGATTTTAAGCATAGGAGAGATACAAGTATAGAATCAGAGAAATGGTTAAAATTCTGTAATATTAAAATTTCTGGGTCTGGTGCCTTGTGATCTTGGCCTCTCTCTCTCTCCACGGGGCATTTCCTCCTGCAAGACCTCTCCAGTGGGCTCATGGGCTGCTCACAGCATAGTGGTCTCAGGATATAGACAAACTTCCTTCATGGTAGCTGGTTTCCAAGAGGCAGAAAGCAAAGCCACCGGGTCCATGAAAGGCCCTGCCTGGGAGTAGCACTGCATCACTTCCAGGGCCTGCTCAGCAATCCGAGGGCCTGCCCAGCTTCAGGGAGTGGCGAAACAGACACCACCTCGTGATAGAAGAGTGGCAAGGTCACGGTTCAGGAAGCTATGCAGAGGGGACTTACTGTTGTGGCCAACGCTGGGAAATACAATCAACCACAGTGACGTGGTGAATAATGGAGCAGGTCCCAGCCTCCCCACCAATGGCTCAAACAGGGCTTCTGACTCCAGAAACAATAAGAAATGGCAACCCACTTGCCACCTGACATTAGCTTACCAACCCTTGTAGATCATCAAGAGGCTTTCAGAACTCTCTGAGTTTCTCCTGATTTACAGACACACTTTCATTTCCCCCAAGGGTGGTATGAGGGAGTGGGCAGCATCAGGTAGCTGAGAGGGAAATTTCCAGCAATGTCTACACTAGAGAAGACTGAGCTTGAGGCTCCTGTGCTCTGGGAAGTACTGCCTGCAGCTGCTGCTGAGGGATAAGCAGCAGGGGCAGGAAACCATCCCTCAGGGCCATTCCACTCACCACTCCATCACCCTGTGGCAGAGTGGGACAATGAGACGGAAACATCAGGAAGCCTTGCTCCAGGAACTCAGGGAAGGTGGGGGCACAGGAAGGACGCTGGGATGGAGGGTCACAATTTCAAAGGAACAAATGTTGCCTGAGTGCTTGGTCATCTTGGCAGCTTCTCAAACATGTGGGGACAAGCAGCCTTGTGGGCACAGCGCCCATGCTCAGCGCCCATGCTCAGAAAGTTCTAGGGATGAATACGTGGGTGAAGGAGAGCGAGTTGGGACTTTGAGGCAGGATCGTGGTGGGGGAATGGAGAGCCTGTGGACAAGAAGGAGGGGGCTGCAGGCCAGGACACACCTACGAGTAGAAGAGTCCTGCCGTTAGCTTAGATTTCCCTGGTTGCTCTGTGGGCCCACCCACTCCCAAAGGTGATGAAGGGAGAGAAGACAGGCTGAGACTCCATTCCCCACTGAGCAATTTGGCCAGTGAGGCTGGTATAGGAGGTGTCTAGTCTTTGCCCTCACCTACCTCCCACCAGCGGTGAAGGACTTCACTTCCACCCTCCTCGCTTCCGGCCAAGACCGGCCCCTCTATTTCAGCTCCGTCTCACTCCACACTCAGAGGCCAGTGGAGGGGCCGGATCAGGGTAAGGATACCAGCGGGAGGTTCTTTTGGAGAGAAGGCAAGAGAAAGAGGAGGGGAGGAGAAGGACGTTTCCTTCTGAGCTTTACCTAGCAGGGGCAGGACCAGAGGCTGGGGTGCACCAGGCTTGGCCTAGACTTAGCCGAGTTCTGCAGAAGAAATGCTGCTTTGTCTCTATGTGGCCTCTACCCTGGCCTGCTCTGGGCATCTGAACTAACAGTAAGCTCTTGCTAAGGACACTTGCAGAGAGATGGCCCAGGTTTTAGCAAACCTTATTAATTACTATTGTGTAATTCCACCCATCTTGACTAAGCCTTCCAGACCCTGAGAGCACTGTAGCCCCTGCTGGTGGCCAGATGTCTCAGATGCCTTTCATTTTTGCTTGCCAAGTCTACCTTCCCCTTTTGTCTGACAGCACCTCCCTCCATTTCTTTTGGGAGGAAAAAGAGGGCCACCTCTGGTGTACTTTACGTGATCCCAGTCAGATCCCTTATCATGACGCTCCATGCTGTGGTGGGCAGATGTCCCAGGCTAGCCAAAGAACTCCATCCCCTGGGCCTAATGACTGATTCAGGTGGGTATCGGATGTCAACTGGGCCAATTGGGAACTTTTCCAATCCTTTATATATGGATGCTAGAGGAGATTATGTGTCTTCCTGGAAAATCAGATGTGGTAAGGACTTCTGTAGGCTTATGAATATTGATGAAGCCTGCCTGAGACCCAGAGGACAGCACAGCCAAGAGATGGAGAGAGAGAGAGAACTCATGACACCATTTGAGTCCTCAAGGAAGCTCTAAAGAGTTAGCAAAAGCTCAGACTTTGTCCTCAAGCCTTCCTCAAGCACCGCTATCCAGAGCTCTCTGCCAAGTAACAGATAGCAGCAAAGATCAAATCAAGGATGTGGCCTCTCACCCAAGCCTGTTTCTTCAGATAAGACTCAGGACAATTGCATTTAAATTGAGACATCGGGGCTAAGCAGGGCATGGACGTCAGAAAATAAAGTTTTCAGGCTAAAAGCATGCCAAAGCAGATTTTGTCTTTAGTTATTTGTGCATGAACTGGACCGGAAGCAAATATTCTTAAAGCCTACGTGGGTTTCTTAGGGAATTTTACTGCCCAGGAAACTCTAAGTCTGACTTGTCAAAGCCCTGGAGCCAGGAGGCGGCCTGGGCCCCAACCATGCCCCTGCGGGAAGGAACTGTAAAAGCTCTGCAGCCCCTCCCCACCCCTCCCAGGGTCATGGCCTAAATGCCTGCTTCAGATGGACAAGGGAGAATCTTCTGGAGCATGTCAGCCAAGGGAGGCTCTCCTGGAAAGTACAACCAGGGTTGCCAGATGGGCTGACGGAGAGATTCGCCTGCTAACATAGAAAAAAGAGTTTTCAGCTACTGCTCAGCAAGGTTTGAGCATTGCTATGGACCTGAGTAACTTATATGTGTTTTCTTATCTTTTTTCAGAATGGGAAAGGTTATTGCCATTTTCCTATACATAACTACTGTCAGGTATGGGGCAAGGGAGAGCTTGGGGGTGACAGAGTCATCCAGTTTCTCCAGGAGCTCCTCCTTCCTCATCCCGAGTGCTTTTCCTGCAGCTGCTCCTGATCTTTGCACTGAATTGAGGCACTTGGGCCTTGTCTCCCTGAGAGAGAGGGTAGATGTGTCTGCGAGGAGGACCCACAAATATTTGGTGGCCAAAAGCATGGACAGTGGCAGACACTGTTGGATGTCACTCAGTGCCAGTTCCTCCCTTCTTTTAGACTAAAAAGACACCCCATTTTTTGGTCTGGGCATGGGCGGCATATTGCCAGCCTCCCTTGCTGCTAGGTATGGCCAAGTTCCCAGATAAAAATGAGCAGAAGAGAGAGATGAAACTTCCAGGTCACGCTTGTCAAAGAAAAAGGCATCTCTTCCCTTCCCCTTCCTCTCCCCACCCTGCTGTTGGAATTCTGATGTGCTTGTGCCCATCTTCAACCACACAGGCAAGGACAGTCCCAGGAATGGCCAGTTCTGTGTCAAAACTCCTGAACCTATAAACTCAGCTGTTCTGAAGTCCTATTTTTTTTTTTTTTTTCCTTTGGGGGCTTTTGTAAATTCAGCAACTCTGGGAAAGTATAGAAATTATATCCTATAAAAATTACTGTGATACTGGAAAGGTATAACACTAATAACCTTGGGAAGCTATAACATTAAACAGTAACAGTTAGAATGAAGAGAATGAAGACAGAAATTTAAATTCATAGTGTACTGTATTAGCACTTTTATGACTAGTTTTAATACTGCAAGTAGCTATAGCTTTTCAGGTGGATTACAGCACTGGTGAGAAGAGAACCTTTCTTGATCTTACTCTTGTGTTCTCACTCTTGTTCTCCTTTTCACTGTAAAATTCCTGAGAGAATTAACCAAGGATGCAGAATATGATCAGAAATCTGGGGCCATAAGAAGCTGGAGTAGCAAAACACATTCACAGTGCAGCCAGCCCTTGGCTCCCAGAATTCCCAAAATAAGTGTGCTCCCTTCAGAAATACAGTCCTTGGAATAGGAGACTAACAGAGCTAAGGTGCTCATTTCCACTATACAATAGCCTGGTTTCGCTATGGAATTGTATCATCATTTCAGAAAGAATTTATGCTGACAACTCATGCACTTAAATTGAAAATATGCTCATAGACCACCTCATACTTTTTGAGCCACACAGCGTCAGCAGGCTCTCTCATACAGAAGGAGGAGAAAACAGAGCGTGTGTCCTTCACATGTGCGAGCAGTATCTTCTCTCTGGTTCTTCAGGGTCTTGGCAAGCCATTCCCCATAGTATAATAATTTCCGTAATCAAAGTGACGTTCTGTCCGTGTGTTGTCACTTCTTAAGGTGTTTAGAGCATGCCAAAAAATCTGATTTATTAGATTCATAGTTTTAATTACTTGTTTATCTAAGAGTTTGATTACAAATTTGTAATGAATGCTTAAATGTCTGGGGAGATTTAATGTGAAGTGTTGTGCTTTGCTGATTATGTGTAAATAGTGATTAAATATTTAGAATTGTTAAATGCTACATATTAGAAGAAGTGTTGTTTATAGACTAATGAGTTAGCACATTCATAAAAGACAGGTAACAGTGAGTTTTTCTCTCGCATTAATAACCACTCAGACATTAATGGGTGTCAGTTTCCTTATCCATGCGGGGAAGGGGTTGAGTTCAATCAAGCTAAGTTTTCATACATCTCTAAAATGCTGGATCATAATGAAAATTCAGAAACTCTTTTCTCTCATGTTCACACCAGATTTTTACCATCCTGCAACAACCAGCCACACAGATAAACGGAAGTCATATCCTCCGTAACAACTTAGACCTTTAGCATGCCTTTCATTCTTTCATAATATCACAGCTGCCTCTGTGTAAATAGACTGTCAGCATTACATCAAGGCACATGTCTGATTGATAGGTCTGCCAGGCGCCGTTACATACAATCAAAACTCGCCTGTCTTGAAGATAATTACCAGCTTCAGCACATCTCAGCTGCTGTCAATAAACTTTCTTATTGTGTGTGCCAGCTTCCTATAGCAATGAAAGAAAACCAGAGCTGCCCACTTCTTATGACATTTTCCATCAGTTTTTTACAAAGGCTGAGCATTTGAACAGTGCTTCACTGTTTACAGAGCAATTTCCCTTTCTCACAACCATCCTCATTTTACAGATGAAGGATCTAAAACCTGAAAAGAGGCCAAATGACTCCTCAAAACCACGCAGGTACTAAGTAGCAGAGAAGATCTCAAACCCAGGTGTGTCTGACTTCCAGCCTAATGGCTTTTCCATAAAAACATCCCCAAACTCTTGGCAACATCTATGCAATGAAAAGGGTCATCATGAAAACTGCTTCCCAGTTTGTTAAATTTTTATGCAGGTCTCCAGTGTCAGAAATGCTGAGTATCAGTAATCTCAAGACCTTCTCTCTGCTATATGAGCTCTGGCGGAGCTTGTCTCTAAGGGCTAGACAGGAAAAAAAAAAAAAATCTGGGTTCGATTAAAACATATTGATAAAGAGAACTAAAAGGAGCTCCAAAATGTTGCTGCCCTTCTGTGAGCTGTCTGTGCGTAATGCCGGCCCCTTCACTCTTTTATGGCACCATGATTGTGTTTTACCCTCCTGACTGTTAACTGCCGACTGTTAACTGTTAACTGCCCAAGGTTGCCCTGCTGAGGTCATGCCTGATCACATGACTTGTTCCAGCCAATGAAATGTGAGCAGAAGTGACACATGCCGCATACCAGTAGAAGCTTTGAAGAGCTATTGCCAATTTCCACTCTGTCTCTGGAAACTGTCATTAGGGTTAGGGAAACTGTCATGAGATCCGCATATTTTAGATAGAGGCTGCTTGCCTTAGTTTGGGCCCTTAATGAAAAAGACGTGGAGGCCGGGCATGGTGGCTCATGCCTGTAATTCCAGCACTTTGGGAGGCCAAGGCGGGTGGATCACCTGAGGTCAGGAGTTCGAGACCAGCCTGGCCAACATGGCGAAACCTCGTCTGTACTAAAAGTACAAACACAAAGGGAACTGCATGGCTGGTTTCTACCTGAACATTGTCAAGTGATTTCATACTTTGAAACATGGGTGTGAAGTGTGTCCAGCAGTCTGAGAACAAGAAGAAGAAAATCTAATCCCTCAGGGTTGCTGTGTGCCAGCCCCGCTCTCAGCACTTCCCATGTGGAGCTCCTTTACTTCTCCTAACAACTCCATGACATGGATTCCACTGTGATTGTTCCCATATTGTTGATAGGGAAACTGAGGCATGCAAGTGTTACAGAGACCCCCCAAGTGGCAAGCTTTCTGGGTGGTTACAGAGTGGCAGAGCTGGGGTATCCCATGCTGTCACCACACTGCTATATGGAAAGGAACATTAATCGAGCCACCTACGTGCTTGAGTCTCTTAATTCCGTGACTGAACTCTCAAAAAACCCTGGGTGAGCATTATCATCTCCTATTTCACAAATGAAAAAACTAGGATTCAAAAAACTTAAGTGACTTACCAAACATTACAGAGCTAGTAAGCCAAGACTTGAACACTGAGATGGAATTCTGCCTTTTCAGGTGGCTAAGCAACAGAAAGATGTTCCTTTCCCAAGGAGGTAAGAAGCAGTGGTCATGTCCAGCACAATTGTCCTATCACGGGTTCATGGCAGGGACCGAGCAGTGAGGACGGGCACTGCCCTGTGTCCTAGCAGATGGCTGCCTTCTGGCTCCCTAGCCTTGGCCAGCAGCCCTTCTATCTTCATGCCATGACCTATTTTTGCTCACCCAGTTGGTGTATGGCCTATTTCTTTCCTTAAGAATTACTTCATAACTTTCACAGAGTAGTAGCACATGCCGAGCACAGCGTTCATGAACTTGGACACACACACACAAAATGTCCCTTTAAATTCACAGAGCAATATTTGAGATCCAGGTAGAAAGACCAAAAGGAAAATTAAGAACAGACTCTTAGACCTGCCTTCCCTTTGCATTCAGGTTGGTTTCCTTTTTACAACTGCCCAAGTCATGAGTTCATAGGGCCTGGATGGCTGTACCGGATTGCTCTCCAGCTGGCCTCTCTGCATCCAGAAATTTCTACAACCTACTGGGGTAAAATCTTTCTCAACCATGCTTTTCATTATCATATCTTAAATACCTCGAGTTGGTTCCCTATTGCCAAAAAAAAAATCCATTGTCCATGCAGGGTTCTTCTGCCGAAATGAAGAGAGTGAGTTAAATGTTGGTAGGGGATGTAAAGATAGTAATTAGACAATGTAATTAGATGCTGTTGAAAGAGCTGAGCTATGAAATGCGTTGTGATAAAGGGGCTGCCTATGTAAGTAAACGGGTATAATGAGGTGTAAAACTCCCTTTCTCTCTTTCTTTCTGCTTCATAGGCCTTTCTGCTTCTCAAGTCCAGACCTGCTGTTTTCGAGGTTTCCTTCCAATTTTTTTTGCTGCATCCCTGGGGCCTTGGCTCTTGGGCCTGATGCCTCTTCCCACTCTACACCTTTGGATTCCTTGTCTTTGGCTCCACCTTATTGCTCCTTTCTCCAAAGACAAATCCACAAGGCATAGGATTTTACAGAATATGGGGTTACAGAAACAGCATAGGGAAGTGTAAAAGCCTACAAGCTTCTTACAGATGTAGCCCCTTGTCTGTAGCTCCTGACTCCCACTTGAACGTCTGTTTGGAAGCACCCTGGAGTAGCAGGACTCAGCTCAGAAGACGAGGCTCATCCACCATGCCTTCTCCTAACCTGACACCCACCCAGATAATCTTTTCAACATGCAAGCTAGAGCGTCTCACCCCCTGCTCAGACCCTTTCTGTGGCCTCTCGTTATGCTTCACGGGACCTCCTTGCTCCTTAGCCAAGTCTCCGGGTCCTCCGTGATCAGATCTCTGCTCTTCTGCAGCCTCATCTCTGCCACTCTTCACCTTTTGTGCTCCAACCCAATCTGGTTTTCTTCTCATGCTTTGAACACCCCAAGTCTGTCTGCTTCAGGAGCTTTGTACTGTCTAATCATTCACCATAGCATACGCCCATCTATAGGGCTGGCTCTTATATTACGGGTCTCAGCTAAAATGTCATCACCTCAAAGAGACTTTCTTGGACCACCCCAGCCATTCTCTATCTTATTTCCCTCTTTTATTTTCTTTGACGCACCAACCCACTTTTAGGAACTATCTGGCTTGCTCATGTGTTTGTCTCTAGATTGTCTATTTCCCCGGCTAGACTGTACTCTCCACATGAGAGCAAAGCTGTGTCTGTTGCATTCACTGTTGTCTTCCCAGAAGCAAACAGCATGCTGGAGACCCTCAAATACATGTGAAATGAAGGGACACCTTGTGTTACTTCACCTGGTTTCCAAGTGGCAAGCTTGCCATGTGGTTGCAAAGTGGCAAAGCTGGGCTATCACATGATGTCACCATGATGCTATATGAAATGTAGCATTCACTGAGTACCTATATGACCAGTTCTCTTTCTGTCATTGAACTCTCAAAAAGCCCTAGGTAAATATTATCATCTCCAACTTTCACAGATGAGGAAACTGGAATGTTTTTAAAAATGCCTTAACCAAACCTCACAGAGCTGTAAGCCAGGATTTGAATGGGTGAGCTGCACTCAGCCTTCATCTCAAATCAGTTTGCCTCTTACTCCAGGAATCCACAGTTGATCCTGACCACATCACATATGGGTGGCCTGCATTGCAGTCATTCATTCACTAAGCATCTTTTAGGAGGTCACATGCCAGGCACCGTGTTAGGTAATGATTTCTCCAAGTCACAGGAGCCGTGGTTCTGCCTTTAGAAAGTTTCTCATCTGGTGGGAGGGCAGGCAAGTAAATCAGGGAGGGTGGTCCCTGTCAGGACACTCTGGTTGAGAAATACCCAAAGTGCCAAGTGACCGGGAAGAGAGGCATCTCCATTGGACCAGAGAGCTCTGGATTCCTCTCAAGCTAAGTCTCTGGAGGCAGGTGTCAGCTACAAGGAGAAAAGCAGTATATTTTGAGATACGGGATGCAGGGCCTTTTAGTCCCATAAATTAGAGAACCATGGTGTGAATACCACATGCACTGGGCTGACCTAAGTGGGCTCTGGGGGAAGGTATACTGGGCAGGGCGTTTGGAGAACTGGTTTCTGTCTAATCCTTCTCTAGCAAACTCTGTGACCTTGAATGCGTCACCTCCCCTCTGAGTCTCAGATTCTTTTTCTGGCTGGCATTTAATGAAACCTAAACTTAATATTCCAGATCTTCTACTTGTTCCATAACTGCTCAGTCCTACACTCACTGTCCTCTGACACCAATATACTGATTACTCATTTTATGCCCAGCAGAACACCACGTGTTTTGAAACAGTGGGAAAGGAAATCTTTGTTCTGGATGCAGTTATAATTTGGAAAGGGAGGGAATAAATTGTAATAAAATTAGGGGAAAAAAACAGTTTAGCACAATATCTTACAAGATTTGCTAATTATTTCACATGTGTTGGTCTTATCATTCCAATTAGATGTCAAGCTTTAGATCAGAAACTCTGTGTTATTTCTTTTTAATACAGTCTCTACCATTTTCTAGCTGTAAGGAAATGTTCTAATTACTTTGCCTTCCTAAGCTTTCATGTTATAATCTGTCAAATGAAGACAGTACCTAATTTGTAGGGTTGCTGTGAGGAGTAAATGAGCTGTTGCATGGGAAGCACTTAGCATGGGGCCTGGTACATAGTAAGCCCTCAGTAATAATTACATCTTCCACGCTGCTAGACACAGAGGGATTGAAATGCATAACAACAGAGAGGAAACACGAAGAGTGATAAATGAAGATTTAGTGTACACACCTTCTGGAGGAGCCCTGATTGAGTTTTTTAAGTAAGTGAACTAACTGTATTATTGTTAAGGAATTAGCAGCATGTAGATAGAAGGCTGTGGTAATGGTTCAAACAGATGGTGGGGTCAGGACTGGGATGGAGGCTAAGAAGGAGACACTGTAGAGAAAGAGTCAATAGGATCTTGAGGATGCTGTCAGTCAAGGGTTTTGGTATCTTCTCTGAATAGGTAAGCCATTAGCATTTTTTCATTGCCCATGGCTACCTGTTGCAGGGACTTAATTACAAGTGAATGCATCCAAGAGGCCTGGTGCTCCCTGTTTCACCTAGCCCCCCTTCTCATAGACAGGTACAGCATGCTGAAAATACTAGAGTCACAATTACTCTCACCCTAGTTTGTTCATAAAGCAAAGGTTTTATGCCAGGAGAGGTAAGCCAGTAAGAACAAAGGCCAGCACCTCCATGAAGCACCTGATCTAAAGCAGGGGTATTACTCAAAAGTGCACCATTGTCCCTACTCCCAACTATGGAACCATGGTTCAGAGATTTCTGTCAGAGGAGTTAACCCATCAAACAGCTCTGAAGCTCTCCCCTAGGAACTAACTTTATCTGAAACCAAGCGTGGGGAAGTTCAAGTCTACAAGCACTCTAAAAAATATTGGCGGTTTTGATGGAAAGCAATTAAGAGAAGGCTGGTATTCCATGGGAGGTGTAGGCTAAATCATAGGCCAGATAGTTTGCCAGAGAGAATCAGGGGAAGAGACAGCTAAGAAGAGCCTGTCTGGGGTCTCAAACACTAACCTTGAAAACTACCTCTGCAAAGGAACCCAAATTTGATTGATCAATTGGATAATTGTTGAGTGATTTATGCCCCTAGGGCATTGTCAAAAAACGGTAGAGTAATCAGCTGGAAATTAGTGAAGCCTAAAAACTGGGGTGATAAGAGAAAGAGATAGAGACCTGGAGAAAAAAAAGCACTGTCATCCCAAAATGACAGTGCACACGCCCAAGTCTGAGTTGTCTGAAGAGCAATATCAAAGGAGTCACACTGTGGGGAAAATACACTTTACTAAAATAGTTCAGTAAGTCACAAAACAAATAACAAGTGTGAGGTGGGAGGGAATATCTAGAATTGTCATAATATATTATCTGAAACATCCAGTTATCAACAAAAAATTATGAGACTTGCAAAGAAATAGGAAAGTGTGACACACACACAGGGGAAAAAAGAAACAAGCTGCAGAAATTATCTGTGCAGTGGGGAGACAGATATTGGATTTAGTACATGAAGATGTCAAAGTAGCCACTACAAATATGTTCAAAGAACTAAAGGAAACTATAAGTAAAAGAAGGTATAATAACAATGTCACATCAAATAGCGACTATCAATAAAGGGACACAAATTAGTAAAACCAATTGAAAACGTTGGAGTTGAAAAAGAAATAAAAACTTTTTATTTAAAAATAAAAATTTTAGAGAGGCTCAACAATAGATTTGAATTGGCAGAAGAAAAAAACAAACAAACTTGTAGATTGGTAAAGAGTATACAGCAACGAAGAGGAAAAATAATGAAAAATGAACCAAGCCTCAATGTGGAACACCATGAGGCATGCTAACATATGAGTAATGGAAGTATCAGAAGGAAAAGAAAGAGAAAAAGGAGTAGAAAAAAATGTTCAAAAATAAGAATAGCTGAAAACTTTCCAAATTTGATTTTAAAAAAATTAAACATTCAAGAAAATCAACAAACTTCAAGTAGAATAAATGTAAAGGGATCCACACACACATATAGCATATAAAAATTCTGAAAGCCAATGATAAGGAGAAAATCTTAAAAGCAGTAAGAGAAAGATGACTCATCACATGTAAGAGAACCTCAATATGATTAACAGCTGATTTTTCATCAGCAACAATAGAACCGAAAGGAATGGGATGACAGAGGTAAAGTGCTGAAAGTAAAAGGAAACTGTCAACTAAGAATCTTGTATTCAGCAAAGCTTTCAAAATGAAGGAAAAATCGACTTTTCTCTATTAGAAAAGAGATGAATTTATTGCTAGTAGTAGGTGTATCTCACAAGGAGTACTAAAGGCAGTTCTTTAGGTTGAAAACAAATGATCCCAGAAAGTTATTTGAATCCACACACACATACATTAAGAGCACCAGTAAAAGTAATTATGCAATTATAAAAGATAGTACACTTGAATATTCTTTCTCAATTCTTCTTTCAATTGATTTTTAAAAATTGTATAAAACAATATGTAGATAATTGCATTGTTTCACTCTAACATATTGGAATATGACTTATTTACCAGTAACAGCACAGAAGTGGGTGAGAGCAGAGTTGTATCAGAGTAGGACAATGGCACCAAGCCAGATGGTTATCGAAATCCACAGGAACAAATGAAGAGAACCAGAAATTGCAAATAAGAAGGACAGAGTACCAGAGAGGAGAGAGATGTACAGAGAATTATGGAGGTGGCTTCCCTTGAGTATGCAGCTAAGTAATGATTAATGCATACATATAAGAAACTACTAGAAGATAAAGAACCACCTGTAACGATTAAAGGTAACAGCACCCAACACTCACACATGACTGCAAATTGTGCCTTTTCCCACCTGCCAGACTGGAAAATTGTGTGTTCACAGGGCATTGAGTAGAGTACACAGAAGGATTTTGCTTCATTAGTAGGAAACAATTAGCTCTAGCTAATTGTTTTTATTAGCTTTATTAGCAGTATTTATACTGTTCTGGTTCCACTTATCAAATCTTTTTTTTTCTGAGACAAAGTTTTGCTCTTGTCGCTCACCTGGAGTGCAATGATGTGATCTTGGCCCACTGCAACCTCTACCTCTGGGGTTCAAGCAATTCTCCTGCCTCACCTTCCTGAGTAGCTTGGATTACAGGTGCCTGCCACCATGCCAGGCTAATTTTTGTATTTTAAGTAGAGATGGGCTTTCTCATGCTGGCCAGGCTGCTCTCAAACTCCCAACCTCAGGCGATCTGCCCACCTTGGCTTCCCAAAGTGCTGGGATTACAGGTGTGAGCCACCATGGCTGGCAAGCTATCAAATCTTAAAAGCAAGACCTGAAAGGATCAAATTATTTCCAAGTATTAATAATTTAACTGAGTTCTAGAACAAAACTCAAAAATATTTATCAGAATACAAAAATATCCAGGCCCCAACAAGATAATGTTTAAAGTATATGTCAGCCAATAAAAAATTACAATGCATACAAAGAATCAAAAAGATCTGGTCCAGAGTAAGGAGATAAATGAATCAATCAAAACCAATCTGGAAACTGACACAGATGTGAAAATTAGCTGACAAAGACATTACAGATACTGTTTGACTTGTGATGAGATTATATCCTGATAAACCCTTGTAAATTGAAATTATTATAAGTTGAAAATGCATTTAATACATCTAACCTACCAAACACCATAGCTTAGACTAGCCTATCTTAAACGTGCTCAGAAAACTTACATTAGCCTACAGTTGAACAAAATCATCTAACACAAAGCCAACTTTAAAATCAAGTGTTGACTTTGGCTTCTAAATACCATTCTCCACTAAAAGGAATCAAAGTTCTTCAGAAAAATGACTGATTCTAGGGTTTGGACTAAAAAGTACAAGCTGAATCTAAAAGATATTTTTGTGCCAGAAAGCAAGGAAGCTCTCAAAGACTATGGTCATATCAAAAGGACCCAGGAGCTAACTTGTCGGTACTTCAAATAGCCAATTGGAGACAATTTGACCATCAAAATAAGTAATATTCATAAGGGATTATAATCCTTGTGGTAGGCAGAATAATGGCCTACAAAGATGTCTATGCCTGAATCAATTCAATGGAATCTATGAACGTGGAATCTTGCATGGGAAAAGGGAATTGGCAGATTTGATTAGAGACCCAAAGATAGAAAGATTATCTTGGATTATGTGATGACTAATATTGAGTGTCAACTTGATTGGATTGAAGGCTGCAAAGTATTTTTCCTGGATGTATCTGTAAAGGTGTTGCCAAAGGAGATTAACATTTAAGTTGGTGGACTGGGAGAGGCCGACCTACCCTCAATATGGATGGGCACGATCTAATCAGATGCCAGCACGGCTAGAATAAAGCAGGCAGAAGAGCCTGGAAGGACTAGACTGGCTGGGTCTTCCAGCCTTCCTGTTTCTCCCTTGCTGGATGCTTCCTGCCCTCGAACATTAGACTCCAAGTTCTTCAGCTTTTGGACTCTTGGACTCACACCAGTGCTTTGCCCAGGCCTCTCAGGCCTTCTGCCATAGACTGAAGGCTGCACTGTTGGCTTCCCTACTTCCGATGTTTTGAGACTCGAACTGGCTTCGTTGCTTGCTCCTCAGCTTGCAGACGGCTTATTGTGGGACTTCAACTTGTCATTGTGTGAGTCAATACTCCTAATAAACTCCCTTTTATATATACATCTATCCTTTTAGTCCTATTCCTCTGGAGAACACTGACTAATACAGATTTTCTACACAGGCCCAGTGTAATCACATGAGTCCTTAAAAATAGAAATCCTTCCTGACTACAGAGAACCAGAGAGATGGAAGCACAAGAAGGACTCAACCTGTGTTGCTGGCTTCCAAATGGAGGAAGGGATCCAGGAGACAAGGAATGTGAGTGGCCTCTAGAAGACAGAAAAGGCAATAAAATGGATTCACCCCTAGAGCCCCTAGGAAGCAATGGCACCCTGTCAACAACTTGATTTTTAGCCCAGTGAGTCCTGTGTCAGACTCCTGACATAAAGAACTGTTAGATAATGCACTTAATGTTCTTTTAAGCCACTAAATTTGTGATGATTTGTCTCAGCAGCAATAGAAAACTAATGCAATCCCCTGAATAAAATAGGAAGGTGTAAGTCCATAAAGATAGAAATAAAAGAATAAATTGAAAGTTTGCTGAGGAATAGGATATCTATTTCAAAATAACTCTGCAGAAAGCACTTATTACAAAGGGTTAATGAGCAATGTGGAAGTTATTCCTAGTTCTCTGCTAGGAGGAGCCTAGTGGATACCACTCTAATAAAGTGATCTAACTGAATATCAACAGCAGTGAGACAGATGTAAATTGTGCCTCAGCCAATAGTACCAATGAGAAGAATGCAACACTTCTGTGGTATTTCCACCCAAGATACATAACTTAAGAAAACATCAGAAACATTGTAAGAAACTCAGATTAAGGGACATTCTATGTAATAACTGATCAGTTATCATCAAAGTTGCCAAGGTCATTTAAGTCAAGGGAAGACAAAGGAACTGTTCCAAGCTAAAAAACGCACTAAAGAGCCTTGACAATTAAATGCAATGTGTGGTTTTGAATTGGATTCTTTTGTTGGAATCACTGGCAAAACTTGAATGGGTTCTGAGGATTCGACTGTAGTTAGTATCAATGTTAATTTTCTGATTTTAATGGTTATTTTTTGGCTATGTAGAAAAATTTTTGAAAAGTCATACTAACAAAGATAAATAACTATGGTAGCTTGTCTCCAAGATGCTGGCCAGCATAAATTTCTTCTTCCTGTATCCAAAGCCAGGGTTGCAGTTTATTCCTTTGCTCCCTTGAATGTAGCCTGATTTGTGACACTTTGGTCAACAGAATACTACTAAAGTCATGCTGTGTGACTTCTGAAGCTAGCTCCTAAGAAGTCCTTGCAGCTTCTGCCTGCAACTCTCAGAACACTTGCTTTGAAGGACACCAGATGCTGTGTTAAAAGTCTGAGCACTCTGAAACCACCATGCTGTGAGGAAGCCCAAGCTAACCACATGAGCAAAAAAGAAGATGCCCTCTGACTGCCGCCATTTGAGACACTCTAATTAAGAACTGCCTCATTGAGCCCATGAGGGCCTGTGAATGTTAATAATCAATTGTTGTTTTTAACCACTATATTTTTGGATTTGTTATTAATTTATAGATAACAAGAAGAAGTTATATTAGCATGGTAATAAAATTATGGATATAAGTTTGGTGTTTAGTTTCTTTTTTTTTTTTTTTTTACGTTAAGCCTATATTACTGTTGTTAGGAAATCACTTGTTTTCCTCCAGCACTTCAGTGAAAGAGTGGCACTACTTAGAACGTACTTCTTAAGATATGGCTGTACATAGAATAAATTATTCACCATGATTTCCTTAACATCCAACAGAATCTCAGAGTATAATAGATGCTTAATAAATATTTGTTGAATAATTGACGTATGGGAGAGTGCTAGATAAACTCTTTGAGGATGACAGGCTATTGATTCATTTATCTACTTCGATTTATGTGAGTCTGGCATCATATTTTTTTTGCAACTAGTTCTGTCTTTAAAGAAACCAAGAAGAAAGGCCGTGTGTTGAAGTTATGATTTATTGCTTTTCTCCCCATACATTTATTTCTTCACATGATCATCTCCTTTGCTTTCTTCTGTGACTAACTCGCTCTAGCTGTGTGAACATTTTGCCACTACTCTGCTCCCTTTATACCTGTCTAGGCAAAGACTGCACAAAAAATAAAATGATAAACCAAGCACTGTTGCAAATGAAACTTAGATGACATGCCAACAGCTCACATCAGTCAATATGTAAAAAGAATAATACCCATGGACAAGTAGGGCTAATTTCAAGGATACAAGAATAACACTGGGGAATTAGTTAATATAAATAAATCATGTTTCATAGATCAAAAAAACATGATCATCTTGGCTTTCAAAACGTTCTTAGGAAACAAGATCTTGAATACTTTATTAACATGATAAAGAAGATTTATATTAAATGAGCATTTATTGAGACATAGCATATACAATATAATGTTGAATTTTAGGGATTAAAATATTAAATAAGGCAAATCATTGTTCTCAAGAACTTAAAATATAAAATATTAATCACAGAGCCTTACCAGTCTCTTTTTCTGCAGTGGATCTATAATGTCACAACTGGAAATTAATGCAAAGGAAATGTTTCAAATTAAGACATTTGCATCATGATCATTGTAGTACTATGTTCAGTAGCAAAATGTCTTAACCTTAATGCCTGACAACAAGGGGATAGTTATGTAAATTACTTCATATTAACTCAATGGAATATTATACACTCATTAAGTTTCATTCAGTATGCATGATATACAACAACCTAATACACAGATTAATTCAAAGGCAATGTAGGAATATTGAACACTGTATATTAAGTAAAATTAGTTGTAAAAAGGATAATACAGGCCGGGAACAGTGGCTCATACTTGTAATCCCAATACTTTGGGAGGCCAAGATGGGCAGATCACCTGAGGTTAGGAGTTTGAGACCACCCAGGCCAACATGGAGAAACCCTGTCTCTAGTAAAAATAGAAAAATCAGCCGGGCGTGGCAGTGGGCACCTGTAATCCCAGCCACTCAGGAGGCTGAGGCAGGAGAATCACTTGAACCTGGGAGGTGGAGGTTGCAGTGAGTCAAGATGGTGCCACTGTACTCCAGCCTGGGCAGTAGAGCAAGCAAGACTCCATCTCAAAAATAAATAAATAAGTAAAAATTAAAGAATAAAATATTAATCACAGAAACTTAGCCTCTTTTTCTGCAGTGGGTCTATAATGTCACAACAGGACATTAATGCAAAGGAAATGTTTCAAATTAAGACATTTGCATCATGATCATTGCAGGGCTATTTTCAGTAGCAAAATATCTCGACCTTAATACCTGACAAGGGGATAGTTATGTAAATTATTGCATATTAACTCAATGGAATATTATACACTCATTAAGTTTCATTCCATATGCATGATATATAACCTAAGACATAAATTAAATTAGTTCAAAGGCAATGTAGGAATATTGGACACTGTATATTAAGTAAAATTAGTTCTTAAAAGTGTAATACAATACAGAGTTTCTGAGCATCAGCACTACTGACATTTTGGATCACATAATTCTTTGTTGTAGGGGCTATGTTGTGCATTGCAGGATGTTTAGCAGCATCCCTGGTCTCCATCCATTAGATGCCATATCACATGCCACCTCCCTCCCTTCACTCCCTTAGCTGTGATGACCAAAAATGTCTCCACACATTGCCAAATGTTCCCTGGGAGGAAATTTGCCTTTGGTTGACAGCCACTGGTATAACACAGTATTCTACATAGTTTGACTACAACTATATTAAAAACTGGTATGCAGGCTGGGCACAGCGGCTCATGCCTGTAATCCCAACACTTTGAGAGTCTGAGGTGGGCAGATCACTTGAGGTAAGGAGTTCGCAACCAGCCTGGCCAACACGGTGAAACCTTGTCTCTACTAAAAATACAAAAATTAGCCAGGTGTGGTGGTGCATGCCTATAATCCCAGCTACTCAGGAGGCTGAGGCAGAAGAATTGCTTGAACCCAGGAGTCAGAGGTTGCAGTGAGCTGAGATTGTGCCACTGCTTTCCAGCCTGGGTGACAGAGTGAGACTTCATCTCAAAATAAATAAATAAAATAAAATTGCTCTTTTTAAAAAAACTTGTATGTGGCCGGGCATGGTGACTCACGCCTTTAATTCTAGCACTTTGGGAGGCTGAGGCAGGTGGATCACTTGAGGTCAGGAGTTTGAGACAAGCCCGACCAACATGATGAAACCCCGTCTCTACTAAAAAAAAAATACAAAAATTAGCCAGGCATGAAGGTGGGTGCCTGTAATTCCAGCTACAAGGAAGGCTGAGGCAGGATAATTGCTTGAACTCCGGAGGTGGAGGTTGCAGTGAGCCAAGATCGTGCCATTGTACTCCAGCCTGGGCAACAAGAGCAAAACTCCATTTCAAAACAAAAATAAAAACAAAACAAAACAAAAAAACTTGTATGCAAATAAATAAAAATTAGAGGAAACAAGAAAATAATACTTGCTGCGATAACTGATGAAATTTTGGATACAATCTTTTTCTTGGATTTTCTAATTGTTTTAGCAGTAAAAAGAGCACAATTTTAAAATTTGCTCTCTAAATAGTCCTGAATAAGAACAGCTCTCAGCCCAGGGATATCAGCAATGCTCTCTGGCAATGCCAACTCCCTCTGGTGGGCTGATGCATAGTCTTAATTTCCTTTATGTCTCTCAATTTTTAGCACTCCACAAAGAGGCCTTGGCTAGCTGCACGTCTCCCTACATGCGTATGTCAAGATCACCGACTCTGCTTATAGCAGTTCCCAGATGAAATGCTTCATGATTTTAGATGCACCTTTAATACCAGTGAAGGTTTACCTCCAGGCCCACAGTCTGGGCCTTTCCAGAGACACCCACAGCAAGATGTCACCTGCTTTTTGATGTCATCAGAGTCAAACACAAACACCCACCACTCTGTTTCCATGTCTTATTCGCAAATGGCTTTGGCTTTTAGCGGGCCCCCAATGTTGAATTAACCCTACTCAGGTATCATCTTTCTCCGTGGGTGAACCCATAGTGACCTTTCCTTCTGATTCTTCTTTTACTCTAAGGGCATGATTTTGGCAAACTGTCTATATGTACACTGGAAACAACTTCAGTTTGCTTTTGTGTTGATTTCACTTCTCCACTTTCAATGCAGAAAGCCAATCAGCAATGTCCTAGGTTACTAAGAGAGGACAATTCTTTCTTAGCCCATTGAGTTATGAGCATTTTTTTTGGAAATGCAGCAAAAATGTATTCTGACAGATGCCTTTGGGTTCCTTGGGTTCTTTGCTAAGACAGTTACAGAGAGAGGGCTCAATAAGGTGGGGCCTATGATGGGACATTGCTTTTACTACACTGGTGATAGAACAAAAGTCAGACGGGGCACAACACACACTGATACAACCAATCACCCAGTCACACTGCACCCTTAGGAAACCCGTGAGCTTGTGGCAGCAGGCAAACTTGCTTCAGAGTTCCAAGAATCCAAATGTTCCTGGAGTGTCCATTGTCTTGTGACATAGACTGAGATCACAGGATTGAAGATATGACCAGAATCATGCTGTTGAAAGAGACTAGCTGAATAGTGATGAAAAATAAACTTGGTCAATCCATGCTTAGTTTCTTTCTCTGTCATATCTGTTCAACCTATTTTGTAGGCTATTTGTGAGAGTCAAATGAAATAATAATAGCAATAACAATAGAAAATATATAGCACTTCTTACATCAGGCAGACACCGCTTTAAGCACTTTATATGGAACTTAAAGCAGCGTTTAAAAACATTAAAAATGATAAAGCATTCTGCAATTATAAATGCTATTGTTAGAAATATCATTAGAGTTCAAGACCAGCCTCAAACTTTTGTTCTATCACCAGTGCAGTAAAAGCAATGTCTCATCACGGGCAACATAGGAAGACCTCATTTCTACTAATTTATTTTTTAATTAGCCAGGTGTGGTGGTATGCACCTGTAGTCTCAGCTACTTTGGATGCTGTGGTGGAGGATCACTTGAGCCCAGGAGACTGAGGCTGCAGTGAGTCATGATCATGCCACTGTGCTCCAGTCTGGACAACAGGGCAAGACCCTGTTTCAAAAAATGAAAAAGAAACATAGGCCAGGTGCAGAGGCTCATGCTTGTAATCCCAGCACTTTGGGAGGCCAAGGCAGGCAGATCACTTGAGATCAGGAGTTCAAGACCAGCCTGGCCAACATGGTGAAACCCCATCTCTACTAAAAATACAAAAAAATTAGCCGGGTGTGGTGCCACACACCTGTAATCCCAGCTACTTGGGAGGCTGAGGCAGGGGAATCACTTGAACCAGGGAGGCAGAGGTTGTGGTGAGCTGAGATGACACCGCTGCACTCCAGCCTGGGCAACAGAGCAAGACTCAGTCTCAGAAAAAAGAAAAAGAAAAGATTTGGGTGGGTGTGGTGGCTCAGCCCTGTAATCCTAGCACTTTGGGAGGCCAAGACAGGAGGATTGCTTGAGGCCAGGAGTTCAAGACAAGCCTGGTCAATGTAGTGAGACCCCATCTGTAATAAAAAATAATAATAATAATAAAGAAAGAAAGAAAAAAATATAATTACTAATCATTTCATCCAGCCCTTCTATAGCAGCAACTGTGCCCAGGAGCAGGTGTTTGCCACAACAGATATTGCAGTCACCACTGGCATATTAGTGTTGACCAGAAAACAAATGGTCTAGCTAGCCAGGTGGGGTAGTCTATGCCCCACTCTAGGAAGCCTCATGACCTCATCCACATGATAAAATTTGCCTTTCCCAGCAGGGGCCCCCAGACTGATGATGACACCCAATCTGCTTGCTGCCCAGCTGTCGGAGCTAAGTTGCCCAGGTTGTCTTCTCTGATAGTTCTCATCAGCCTCGTTCTCTGTGCTTCAGGAGCTGAGTCATTTTTCTTTCCTTTACTCTTGGCTGTATCTTCCAAGTACTGGCTATATTTTTGGAGCTTTGGGGTTCAAACTGGTCAGACACAGTGGCACAGAGCAAAGGGAGAACTGGCTCCTTGTGATTGCACTACTCCCAACCACATCTGTTCATTGACCTTTGTCACTCAAGACTGAAAAGCCAGTTGCTTTCAAAAAAAAGAGATAAAGATTTATGTCTCCTGCCAAAGAAAGAGATGGCTCTGAGCCATGACAGGGTTCTCCCTGCTGTAGCAGATGAGCAGGGAGCTGTGCAGGTCCCTTCTGCTTCTGCCCTGTGACGAAGGCAACCATTCATCTAAGAAGTCACAGGACAGTGCTGGTTTCCAGTTATTGTCTCAGCATAATTATTCATGGAGCCTCTTTTAGTTTCCAAAGGGTCCCGTTTTCCATTGATAAGTCACATAGTCACTCTACTTATGACCTATCATGGAGTGCTGCATTCAGGTGCAGTGGAAGACACACTGCCGTGCGGCTGGAGGACCAGAACCCGAGACCCGCCTCCATCACTGGTTCCACCGGCTTGGGCGACCCACTTCCGCCTCTCAGGAGCCTCGGTTTTCCTGCCTGTAGAAGTGACATATTTTCCTTCACAAACTTGTGACGAGAATAAGTAGCATATTATTGGCATGCAAGCAGTTGGTCAGCTTTTCACCACTAAACAGATGAAAGTCCTTTTTATCATGACAATATACATCAGAAGCCCATTATTTTATCCCATTATCCAATCCTATTATCCTCAAGACAGTAGCTAGGTAAATAATATCATTAATGTCTTGCAGCGAAATCTTACTTTTCAATGGTCTCTCCTTTATGCAGGTGAAGAGAATCCATTTTAGATTAGTCCCTGTCCCAGGCTACAAATGACTTGTACATGTGAATTTGACATTATGCAACCGTCCCATTGTAAACTGCCACACCCTTTGTGCATTTCCCCTTCCTCCTTCCTTTTCCCACCCTAATAAATACTCACCATGTAATTTATCCCAAAGGAATGTTGTTGAACTTTCTGGACACTAACAAACAAAGAACTTCATGGTCACAGCCCTTTGTGAAGATGTGCATTCTTAATCACTTGGCCTGATGTTTCCTAGGATGTGTGTGTGTGTGTGTGTTTGTGTGTGTGTGTGTGTGTAAGAAAAGTCCCAACACTGATGGTCAAAACTCAGTGATCTGAATGCACAGGATTTCCTGCTAGAATTATTTTCTAACGCAGAATCTTGTCTTCACCTTTTCACCCCTATGTACTTCCTACAGAGATGATGGACAAGAAGGAGGTACAGCCTCCTTCAGTGACATGACATGCTATTCTCGGCAGGTCCCCGAACACCCAGGAACCTGTGAGGTTCTACTACTGAAAAGGGGTCACCAGTCACAGAAAACCTTCCCAGGTTTGCCTGCCAGGAAGAGGCAAGCACCCAGGGCATCAGCTCTATTTTATCAGTGCACTTTCTGGGCGATTAGTCCCCAGTGCCATTATAGATGCCATTTGTCACACCATAAACTTTGTAAAGGAATTCAAAGGGAGCGTATGTGGCATGCAGAGCAATGAGCAATAAGTCAGAGATGCTCCTGTTCTTAGATCTTTCAGGATGAGATTTTTTTTCAGCCAGTTTCTAGGATTTCCTCTGAAGTAAAGAAAATCCAGTGAATGGCTTCAAAAGCAAAAGCTTTCAAGATATGCTCTCAAATGAAATGATTTCCTCTTCTCTTTTTTTAAGATGTTGCAGGGAAAGGAAGAGAAAAGAAAACTCATTTGTTCATTCAATAGATTTATTGAACTGCTAGGAACTGTTTTAGATGCTGAGAATACAGCAGAAATTAAATAGACAAAGAACTGGCTTGTGGAGTTAAGATCCTAGTCCAAGAGAATGATAATAAGAAATGAAATGAACAAATATAAAACAAAATGTCAGATACCCATAGGTGACTGGGGTGTCATTTTCAGAAGAGGTGACCAGAAAAGGCAGGAGAGGGACCATAGTTCCCCCTCCCAGTGTCAACCTTTTTTAAATCTGAAGTTCTTCACCTTCAGTCAAGGGATTTCCCCGACCCCGACCCACTCACTTCGTCTTTCTGGAACTCCCTTCGGAAGAACTCTTTGAGCCCCAGACAGGCCCTTGATGTGTTAAAGAATTTTAGACAGTCCTTTCTCAAGGCAATAGCTTGGCAAAGAATGTCATCCATGTCTTGCAGCAAAATCTTATTTTTCTATGTTAAAAGCTAAATGGTATCCCACTCTGTCTCTGCAGTCCTTCAGTAATAAGTCCTGCATGATATACCCACAAGCAGATGTATGGCTCAGGTGAACTGAGATGAAAGGTAAAACGCACAGACACATGCATAATTTTTAAAATATCATGCCCTTGCAATTACTAAGTTCCCACTGAGTGGCAGACACAATGCTAGCCACTTGCAGTACAGAGATAAATAAAATATGGTGCCTTTCCTCAAAGAGAAGTCTAATGGGGTCATCTATAATGCGAAGAGTTGGGAACAGATTAATGTTTCTCAAAGGTACGCTATTTGCCTTTGGGCAGGATTTTTTTTTTTTTTTTTTAAAAGATGAGTTCTCACCTTGCCACCTAGGCTGGAGTGCAGTGGTGTAATCATGGCTCCCTATAGCCTTGACCTCCTAGGCTCAAGCCATCTCCTACTTCAGTCTCCCGAGTAGCTGGAGCTACAGGAGTGAGCCACTATGCCTCGCTAATTTTTGTATTTTTTGTAGAGACAAGGTCTCACTTTGTTGCCCATGCTGGTCTTGAACTCCTGGCCTCAAGCAATCCTCCTACCTCTCAGCCTCCCAAAGTGTGGGTATCATAGGCATGAGCCACCATGTTCAGCCTGGGCAGGACAACTTTTTAGTGTGCAGAATGTGCCACCCTGTCCTTTGTAGGGTGTTGGCATTCCTGTTTGTTGCTGTCTTATTTTGCTAGGGCTGCCATAACAAAATACTACAGACTGGGGGACTTAAATAACAGAAATTTATTTCTAACAATTCCAAAAGCTGGAAATCTAAGGTCAAGGTGTGGGCAGATCTGTTTCTCCTTTGGCCTCTCTCCTTGGCTTGCAGATGGCCATCTTCTGTGTCCTCATGTGGTCTTTCCTCTGTGCATGCATCTTTTCCTCTTCTTATAAGGACACCAGTCATGTTGGATTAGGATCCACTCATATGACCTCATTCAACCTTAATTACCCCTTTAAAGGCCCTATCTCCAAATATAGTCATGTTGGGGGTTAGGGCGTCAACATATGAACTTTAGGACACTTGCCCGTTAACTCCTGATAGCACCAACCAGGGATAACAAAAACAGTCCCACACATTCTCAAGTGTTTTCTTGTACTTTAAGTGGAATTCCTATTCTGAAGTACAATGTGCAGAATTTCCACATCTTTAAATAGTTACAAATACCTATGCACTTGCCAATTTGGCTATCATTTTCTGACAACAGGCGAAACATTTATCTGAGAAAAGTGACTTTTTAATGGACTCTGGGAAATCCGAGGGATTACTTACATCATTAGATAAAGCTGACAATATCTCTCTGTTCAGAGGTTGCTAGCCCTGAAACAATATACTATTAACACAGGCAGAAAGATTTAAAGTGGGTATTTATGTATTGCCTCCCTGGATCTAATACATTTTTTGACAAGTGGGTATTATAAAAGTCAATAACATTCTGTTCTGAAACCTAGTATAAAAAGAATTTAATAAGGAATGTAAAGGAAGGAGGAGTCTCAGGAGAATTAAAAGATGGGTTCCAGATAGAGGAAGAAGACAAAAGATTACCCTCCAGCAGAGTTGCAGCTGTGATATTAACCTGGACAGGTGCCGTGGCCTGCACCTGGGAGGATCGCTTGAGCTCAAGATTGAGGCTGCAGTAAGCTCGAACTGGGTGACAGAGCAAGACCCTGTCTCTAATAAATATACAAATGCATGAATGAACAAACACATTAACCAGTAAGTCATTTGCATGTGATTTCCCTATTAATACTCACCCCATGTACTGAGTAGGGACAGTTTTAAGCACAATGCTCTAAACATTCCATGTATACTATTGTTTGATTTAATATTGTGAAAGGGCAATTCAAATATAAAGATACTTCTGCAGTTCTCCACTCTTCTTCAACACACTCCCCGACCCATCCCACCACACACACTTCTTAATCCAACCTGGAGCAGACAGAGGCATGTGCAAGAAACCATGGTAGGTGACCTAGGAAAGTGATAGTGGGGGTGCTGAGTACGGGGGTTTTTTGGAAGTTATTTAGGAGGTGATATCTACGGAATTTGGTGTGTGGTTGATTATGGGATAAGGGAAAAAGCATAGTCAAAGGCGGTGCCCAGGTTATAGTCTCATGCAGCTCATTGCCTGGGGATGCCATTCACTGCAGTAGAAAATACAGGAGAGGGAATAGGTTCATGAATTCAAAAGAGATCTATTGGGCTCTTCCCCAGGCAGGAGAAGGTTTTGCTGAGGGCCTTCATTCCCACTACCTTTTAGTGGTATTGTGATCATCCTCAAGCTCTTTCTGTCCATCTCCTCAAAAGTAAAAAATTGGAATACAAATCCCTTCCACACACAGGATGATTGTTAGGTGAGAACAGATGTGACGGTGTTTGGTTCGTGGAAGGCACTTGCCGTATACTCCTCTCCCTTACCTTCTTTTCTCCTTCCAACTCTAGATTTATATAATTCCACGAATTCCATTCAACTTGACCCTTGAAAATATAAGATTATACAAGGAAGAGTTAAGAGCAAAGGATAAAATACAGGAGACTAAAGGAGGTGATGTCTGGTGGGTGCGCACTGATAGTAGATCAACCTTAAATCGGAGGGTAGGTGCAGAGTTGAAGGTGGGGGTAGGGTGTTGGCATCAGAAGAGAGTACAGAAAGATATCCTGGAGAAATGTCGCTGTTTTCACAGTTTGGCAAGCACCCTGCTTTCCAGCATTTGGTATATTTAGAAATGAATCAGGTGCTCTTCTCAGGCCATGTTTCATAATGTGTACTCAAACCTCACATTTCCAATGGGTATCCTCCTCTCTCAGGGTCCTGCCTAACTTGAGACCAGTTTTGTAGGTTTCTACATCTTTGGGGTTCCAAGAACTAGAACTGGCCCCCAAGCACCGGAATTCTCCTATAAAGCCAGGAATGAGACCTGCCTAATCTTGATCTTTTGTTTTCTGGAGGAAGACTGGCTTGCAGAGGTAGGGGTGGGGGAAAATAGGGGGTGCCAAGATGAGAAGATTTGACAACTAACTTTAGAGAAAATCTGTGGCCAAGGAGGAAAAGCGACCCATAACATTCTGGAGCGAGGCATTTGGCACCTAGGCACTCTCTCTCTCGGAATTAATTCCAAATAGTTCACAGCACAGAGTATCTAGGCTCAGAATCCACTGTTACATCCACGTTTATTCATGTTAAATCTAATTGGTACAAATATCGCTTTATGTTTGCATAAAGATTCCTGGAGATTATGCAGGGTTGGTTTGCTCTGCAGCCTTTCATTTTGCTGCCGTCTTACCATACAGCTGCCTCTGGAGCCACCTGCTGACACAGCATGGAATTTTGAGCATTTGACCCAACTAATGAAAGTGCTATCCCAGGCTAACAAGAGAGAAGCCATAATCATGCCACTGTGCTCCAGCCCACTTGATTGATCCCCTGGGTTTGCTGTAGCACCAGAGCCAAATCATCTTGAACAATTCTTTCCCCTCCCAAAGCCCACACCCACTCTCCCAGCCACCTTCAAAAGAGATGTTGCCATCTCCCTAGCTAACCATTTCAATATAGGCAAGCCTCTGCGTCGGGACTCTATGCTTCTTGGGCTTCCAGTAGCTTTGGTGCTCTGTGCCAGCCTATACTCACTCCCTAAGCTATGCCTCTACTTTGTTTCGCTCCACCCTAGAGGTGCTGAGTCAGGTGCAAAGTACTTAGAGCAATGATCATTTCAGTAACAATTCTCTGCATACATTTCCAGGCCCAATGATGCAGGAAGCAGAGGGAGGGGAGAGGCTGGAGAGAAGAAAAAGAGCCAGAGATCTCCTGCAAGCACCAGAAAGCCCACCACTAAAAATAATCACAGCAAACCCCATAACTCTGGAGGATGAGTATTATTGTATGCAAGTTACTGAGGCTTAGATTCAATTTCTTGGTCAAGAGTCACAGATCTTGTTTCTGAGGCAAAGAATTTGCCTTGATTATTGTTACAGTAGGTGGGTAGTCAGCCATGAGCAGGGCAGGAGAGTGCCCCCCAACCCCTAGTCAGGAATGCCAGGTGACCATCATGTGATAGTCATGCCTCTCTAAAATAATAGTTGGTTGCAGCTTGTGTCTAGGAAAACCAATCTCCCAATAAACAGAAACACCTGAAAGTGGTGATCAGCAGCTTCCGGTAAGATCTCAGGAGTTGGGCGCGTGGGCTCAAGCATACACACTAAGAGGCAAAATGGCAGAGTTTAACTGGTATATGACCTTCCTCTAAGAACACTTGACTGGTAAGGGAAAAACACCTCAAGTCACTAAGAGGCAAAATGGTGGAGTTTAAATGGTATATGACATTCCTCCAGGAACTCTCAACTACTGAGGGAAAAACTCCAGTCAGTAAGAGGCAAAATGGCGGAGTTTAAATGCCTGAGTAAGGGAAAAAAATGTCTCAATTGAGCATGGGTGCAACTCCAGTAAACACACTGTGCATGCTCCCCTCCCAAATCCTGGCAGGCCACTGTGTATGTGGACAGCCCACCCCAGGGAAGAATCAGGGGAGAAGGGACACAAGACCCCAGAGACATGCCAACCTATAGAACCCCAAGTCAAATATCAGACCACATACTTGATCTCTCAAGTCACCTGCTTGGCCCTCTTCCAAGGGTACTTCCTTTCACTCTTGCTCTAAACTTTTTTTCTTTTCTTTTTTTTTTTCTTTTGAGATGGAGTCTCACTCTGTCACCCAGGCTGGAGCGCAGTGGCTGAACCTCAGCTCACTGCAACCTCCACCTCGCAGGTTCAAGCAATTCTCCTGCCTCAGCCTCCCTAGTAGTTGGGATTACAGGCACACACCACCACACCCGGCTAATTTTTGTATTTTTAGTAGAGATGGGGTTTCACCATGTTGGCCAGGCTGGTCTCAAACTCCTGACCTCAGATGATCTGCCCACCTCGGCCTCCCAAAGTGTTGGGATTATAGGCGTGAGCCACTGCGCCCAGCCATTCCTGCTCTAAAATTTTTAATGAACTTTCACCCTTGCTCTAAAACTTGCCTCAGCCTCTCCCTCTGCCTTATGCCCGTTGGTGGAATCCTTTCTTCTAAGGAGGCAAGAATTGAGGTTGTTGCAGACCTATACAGATTCGCCACGGCTAACAGTGTAACCTCATGCTGCCCCTCATGACACAGCTTTGCACCACCTGCCAATTAATAGCCTCAACTCATTGTAACCACCTCCTCCCTTAAAATGCAAACCTACTGGCAGTAGTATAAAACCTCCTGACAACTGACAACTTAGTACCAGCTGTTCTGATTGTATAATCAGCTCAGTACCAAACCCGTATCTTCCTGGACAGGGGAATTCCTGCGCTTGCAGGAAGGAGGAGGGATCGTCATTGTTTTCCTTGGGCGGTGGTGGGAAATCAGCAGAGTTAGGAAACTTGCCATCTGAGGCAAACAGGAGGTGCAAGGAAGGGGATCAGATTGGTAGACAGGAGGGCTGCTTTTATTCAATAAAGAATTTGGCTGGTCTTTGTCACTGGTTCCCAGAAAGGGGCTTTTATCGCGAGTAATAGGACCACCTCTCCGACCTCACTTGCATTTGAGCTAATGAGGCTACTCTTGGTGAGCCCCTGGAGAGTTTACACAAATGAGATGATAACTCAGGGTAGGGTCTGGCCACACCAGAAAGGCCACTTGTTTGATTAGACTTTGAGTCCCAGCTACTTAGGAGGCTGAGGCAGGAGAATCACTTGAGCCCAGGAGTTTGAGGCTACAGTGAACCGTGATTGTACCACTGCACTCCAGTCTGGGTGACAGAGCAATACCCTGTCTCTGAAAAAAAAAAAAAGAAAGGAGAAGGAGGGAAAGATACAGGTAAATCTCTAACCCCTTTCACCACCTGGTGCAGCCACTACTTTTACCCTCCAATGCTAGATTGTGATGTGTAAGGGAAGGCAGTGTTGGTGGTTTACTAAATCCAAGAAGAGAGATTTTTAACAGGGGATCCTCGAGTCCTCTGCCTTCCCCACATCCTTGGCTGGGCTTCAGAGTGTGTCTGAGGAGCCCTTCATATTACATGCAAAGCCTTTGTAAGTCCACCTATTTTGTTTTCTGGAGAGAGTATCCAGTCAGGGTTTTAAAAGGAAACAGATGGCATACTGAAAGACGGACAAGAAGGAGTTACCTGTATCACCCCTTCCCATGCAAAGGGGCAACTGAAGCCAGTTTAGTGAACTGTTTACGGAGTTGTGAACAGGATTGTGCACCAAAGTGCACCAAGGACTTAGCAACGCTGTGAAGGCATTCTACCTGTGGGCCTGAAGCGGAATGGAGAGGGAGCCATTAGCGGAACCCAGGGAACTGCAGCCTTGGGATAGGGGTCACCCAACTACATGCGTGGACTCGGGTAGAGGCACAGTCTCTGCCAATCACAACTGGCTGAGAGAGGGCCCGTGAACAGGTACCCACCCCCCACCCCTGCCGCCCCATCTCCAGCCAGTGCCTCTCATTGGCTTAACCAAAACACAGAGGAGGGAGTCGGGGTAACATATTTCATAAAGATCAATCTCAGTTCATAAGATCAGTCTCAGCCTACAAAGATCAGCTTCCGTGGGCATAGAAAAGGTCAGATAATACATTTGAAGGGAACAAATTAAAACTAACCAGCATAAGGTCCAAAGTTGTTATCAAATTCCTGCAGAGGTACCTGCCAATAAAATGTTCAGAAGTACTGTCTTTATATCCCACCCAGAGAACCTTCTTCCATTTACAGCCCAAGTCCTCATTAAATTCATATTCTCTTTCTCTTTTGATGGAACTTTAAACGAATTTGTTCCTGATCATCAGAGGTTCTGGGTGCCAACGCCAACTGGGAGCCTATTTCTCATTATTTTATGTAGGGAAAATTACAGTGCATTGCAGTTCAACCCCCAAACCTCCAAATAACCTCCTAAAGTGTAACTCAAATATATAAGGAACATGAATACTTATAATGTTAGAATATAAAATGCTTAAACTTTGCTTTGTGATCACCAAACAATATGACTGTTAAGAAAAAGCTGCTTAGTTGGTAGTAACATGACCTTTGTCATGCTCATCCTAAAACATGGGCAATTTTTTTTTTTTAGGCAGGCTCTTGCTCTGCCACCTAGGCTGGAGTGTAGTGTGGTGTGATCATAACTCACTGCAGCCTTGACCTCCTGGGTTCCGATGATCCTCCCACCTCAGCCTCCTGAGTAGCTGGGACTACAGGTGTGTGCCACCATGCCTGGCTAATGTTTTTAATTGTTTTTTTTGTAAGTTGTCAGGCTGGTCCTGGATGCCTAGGCTCAAGTGATCCTCTCACCTTGGCCTCCCAAAGTGCTGGGATTACAGGTGTGAGCCACCTCACCCAGCCTCAACATGGGCATCTTGTTTGCTGGCATACGACATGCTCTTCATAATATCTACAGCAGTGCTTCTCAGCCCTCTTTTCCTTATATTCCCCACCCCATCTTTTCAGACATTTTTTATTAATCACTCCCCCTCCATTAAAATGTAACACCACAAATATATAACTGTTTTTAAGTCTTCTATGATGTATGTCTGTGCTTTATGCAAGAAAAGAGTATTTTTTTCATGCTCCCCCGAACTCTTTTGTCCCCTTGGAGGTGATTATCACCACTGTTGAGAATCCTTGATCGATGATATTTCTGATGTTTCACCAATTGTATTCGGACTGTAACTCAAGACCTTACTGCCTGTCATTTTGTTAAAACTGTTGTGCAAACTTTTGGAATATAAATGTGTATTTTCCTTCATAAATGTGTTAAGACACATATAAACTCGTTTTTTGTTTTTTTTTTTGTTTTGTTTTTTTTTTTTTTTTTGAGACGGAGTCTCACTCTGCCGCCCAGGCTGGAGTGCAGTGGCCAGATCTCAGCTCACTGCAAGCTCCGCCTCCCGGGTTCATGCCATTCTCCTGCCTCAGCCTCCCGAGTAGCTGGGACTACAGGCGCCCGCCACCTCGCCCGGCTAGTTTTTTGTATTTTTTAGTAGAGACGGGGTTTCACCGTGTCAGCCAGGATGGTCTCGATCTCCTGACCTCATGATCCGCCCGTCTCGGCCTCCCAAAGTGCTGGGATTACAGGCTTGAGCCACCGCGCCCGGCCTGTTTTGTTTTTTTGAGACAGGTTCTTGCTCTGTCACCCAGGCTGGAGTGCAGTGGCGCTATCACGGCTCACTGCAACCTCTGCCTCCTGGGCTCAAGCAATCCTCCCACCTCAGCCTCTGGATTAGCTGACTACAGGCATGCGCCACCACACCCAGCTTTTTTTTTTTTTTTTTTTTTTTTTGTGACGGGGTTTCACCATCTTGACCAGGCTGGTCTCAAACTCGTGAGCTCAAGCGACCCTCCCACCTCTGCCTCTCAAAGTGCTGGGATTACAGGTGTGAGTCACGGCGCTCGGCCCATCCTATACATTTTTATTACAGCCTTATTGAGATATAATTCCCACACCATAAAATGTATCCTAGGCTGAGTGTGGTGGCTCACATCTGTGTGCCAGCTACTTGGGAGGCTGAGGTTGGAGGACTGTTTGGGCCTGGGAGGTGGAAACTGCAGTGAGCGGAGGTTGTGCCACTGCACTCCAGCTTGGCCAACAGAGTGAGGCTGTGCCTTGGGGGAAAAAAAAAAAAAAAGTACCCTTGTAAAGCATACAATTCAGTGATTTTCAGTATATTCCCAGACTTGTGCAACTATGACTACCAAGTAACTTTATGACATTTTCACCACCCTCAAACGAAGCCCCATAGGTTGTATAAATTTTGGATGATAAAAAAACAAAAAGTATTCTACTGGGAAATGTAGCCAGAGAGGCATTCTGTAGGAGTGCTTGTGTATATGTTTTCCCGGTTCTACCTTTGAAACCTACATCATTCCCAGAATTCAAAAACTACATTGTGTCCAGCCGCCACTGCCTCTGGACCTCATATCAGGAGTGTCTGGAGGGGAAAACAAAAATAAAAACAAAAACTACATTGTAATTTCCCATGGTTTCTCATTTTTGTCATCTTACAGCTAGTTTCCCAAGGTAGAAATTGCAGTCATCACTGATTATTTTCTTTCCCTTACCTCCCACATTGAATCAGTCCCCAAATCCTATGGGTTCTCCATTAATACATATTTGAAATCTGTGCTCAACTACTCATCTACTCTGACATATTAGTTCTTTGAATGTTTTTATTTTTATTTTTTTGAGACAGGGTCCCACCCTGTCACACAGGCTGCAGTGTAGTGGCACCATCTTGGCTCACTGCAGCCTTGACCTCTCTGGCTTAGGCAATCCTCCCACCTCAGCCTCCCAAGAAGCTGGGACTACAGGCACGCGCCATCGTGCTTGGATAATTTTTTGTGTGTGTGTAGAGATGGGGTCTTGGTCATGTTGCCCAAGCTGATTTCCCTTTCTTTCTTTCTTTCCTTCCTTCCTTCCTTCCTTCCTTCCTTCCTTCCTTCCTTCCTTCCTTCCTTCCCTTCTTTCTTTCTTTCTTTCTTTCTTTCTTTCTTTCTTTCTTTCTTTCTTTCTTTCTTTCTTTCTTTCTTTCTTTCTTTCTTTCTTTCTTTTCTTTTCTTTTCTTTTCTTTTCCTTCCTTCCTTCCTTCCTTCCTTCCTTCCTTCCTTCCTTCCTTCCTTCCTTCCTTCCTTCCTTCCTTCACAGGGTTTCACTCCTATCTCCCAGGCTGGATTGCAGTGGCACACTCTTGGCTCACTACAACCTCCACCTCTTATGCTCAGGAGATCCTCCTGCCTCAGCCTCCCGAGTAATTGGGACTATCAGCATCGCCAGGCTGATTTCAAACTTCAGGACTCAAGTGATCCTCCTGCCTCGGCCTCTAAAAGTGCTGGGAGTACAGGCCTTAGTTCTGAACCTCATTCTCTCTTATCTAAATTGTTATAAAAGTCTCCTGTTTAGTTTTTCTCTTTACCTGTTCAACAGTCACACTTAAAAACAACAATTGAATTGAACTGAATTCCTATTACCTATAAATTTAAATTCAATTCCTCGCCTTGGTCTATATGACCTCTTACAATGTGGCCTCTTCCAGTCTACTCAGTCACTTCTCCTGCCTGCCTCTCCCTTCTTCTCTACATACCAGTAGGTATCAGGTTTTCTGTAAGCCCTGAATTGTTGACTGTTCTCCAAACAACTGACCTTTACAGAACTCTGTGCCTGTGCAGGTACTATTCCTTCTGCCTAATATGTCTTTCCACCCAACAAAACCATCAAACTCTGTCCGGGCATGGTGGCTCACACCTGTAATCCCAGCACTTTGGGAGGCCGAGGTGGGCAGATCACTTGAGGTCAGGAGTTTGAGACCAGCCTGGCCAACATGGTGAAACCCCATCTTTACTAAAAACACAAAAATTAGCCAGGCGTGATGGCACACACCTGTAATCCCAGCTACTTGGGAGGCTGAGGCAGGAGAATTGCTTGAACCTGCGAGGTGGAGGTTGCAGCGAGCCGAGACTGTGCCACTGCACTCCAGTCTGAGAGACGGAGTAAGACTCTGTCTCAAAACAAACAAAACCCACCAAACTCCTGTTCATTCTTCAAAGGCCAATTGATCTCTTCTGCAAAGTGTTTCTCTTGCTCCCTTAAGTAAAGTGTTAGTCTGCTTCCTATGAGGCCAAAGCAGTATTTTTCTTAATTTCTGTTGCAACATTTACCATGTTATGCTGTAATTTTGCTGTTCACACACCAGTCTTTCCCAACAGCAGCTGTCCTGGTAGGTGGTGTGTGAGCAATGCAGATCAGAAGAAAAAAGGCATGGATGAGGTGGTTTGTAGAAAAATTAAAGTGTTAAGTTGTAAATTCCTGGGGTGCTTGTATACTCAAAATAAAGGTGAAGAAGCTGCAAGCTGCAGAATGTTCAGACTCTTGCAATCTCAGAAGCAAGATGAGCCAGTCACACAGCTGGAATCTGCCCATTTGGAACAGAGGCTCCCATGGAGGCAGAATTCAGCCAGCAGGGCTTCTAGCTGCCCTGTCTGCCAATCTCTTTTTCCATGGTTTTGACATAATAACTTCTCTTTAAAAGCATTGCAAACGAAGCACGTAGTAATCACATCCGGGGTAGTCTATGTAGTGCCCCTTAGGGGAAACTCAGGATGAGTTTGGAAGAAGTTGTGTAACCCTAATAGGTCCTTTGCTTGATGCACACAGCCAGTCAATACCCCCTTGGGTTGCAGCAGAGAAAGAGGTTTAATTGTAGGATCACCAACTGAGAAGATGGGAGGAAACCTTAAATCCATCTGCCCCCACGGAACTTAGGTTTGGGGTTTTTAAGAGTTTTGGAGTGGGCTGAAGTGGGGAGATCCCTGGGGGCATGGAGATGAAGAAGCTATGTTCTCATGCTGATCCAGTTCCTCTGTGGGGATCTTCAACCTGGCTGCTGGAATTCGGGGTCTGAAAAACATCTTAAGCAATCCTTAAAAGACATATGATTCTAATGTCAGAGATCCTGTCTGTAGGAACAAAGGGAATATAAATGGTTAGTATCTAGTGACTTTTAGCAACAAGGAAGTGGGCCAAAGTGCAGTCCGATTAAAGCTTAATTATAACTATATTTCTGTCCAGAACCCAGCATGCAATTTTTGTCAACCCTGTGGTGGTGGTTTCATTTGTGCTCCAAAGGAGTGAGGTCATGGGTGAAAGAATTTGTGTTTTACACAAAGGAGTCATCCCAGGCCCATACCCTTCAAAGAGCTTGTGGATACTGCAGCCCAGAGGCTTCTCCTGTTATTTTCTTCTCATGTCTGTTGTGGCCGGGGGTTGCTTACTAATTCAACTGTCAGTCTCACCTTTTGACTGATTCGATTTGGGCAGCAATGTGCTCAGCTCCAGAGGGTCAAACACAACTGGCCTCAGCCAATCACAGCACCTCCATTCTGTCTTGGCAGTCATCACTCTAATCAATGGGCATGTGACAAGTTCTGGCCAGTGCGACAGAAAGGGAAATACACTGGGGGGTTTTGAAAACAGGTTTCTCCTCGATAGGAGAGAGGCATGTGAAAATAAAGCCCCCTTTGCCCCCTTGCCTTCCTGCTTTGAACACTATGGTGTTAGAATGTGATGGGAGGAGTTGCTGCAGTCATTTTGTAGTCATGAGGTGGGAAGCCTAAGGAAAGATGTCATAAAAATGCTGAGAATAATGCAGAGGAAGGAAGAAAATGGCCTGGGCCCTTGAAAGCATCACTGAGCTGTTCCACCCATCACAGGACTGCCTGCTTTAAACATTTCTTAAGTGAAGAATAAAGTTCTTATGGTTTAAACCAGTGTGAGTCACATAGTCTGTAACTTGAAACTGAGAACACTCCTTAAGACACCCATATCAACACAGTTTCAACTGTTATTCTTATTGACACTGATGCATGAAAACAGCCATGGCTGGGGAAAGGCAAAAACTCACTCTTCCAGTGCCCTGTGTCAGCCGGCCAGAAGTCAGGGCAATCTCTACAAACTCCTGTCAGAATGACCCTTTCCAGGAGTAAACATGAAGAGAGAGTAAATACTTGTTTAGTAAGTGAATGAAAGAACAAAGGAAATGAAAGTAAACGTTTATAAAGGAACCTGATAAATTTTCCATACTTCCCATGCCCTTAATGTCCTCCAGGCATCATACCCTAAGAGTTTATTTACTCATTGTAAGAATGAAACAAGATTGCTGTGTTCACATTGCTTACTGCTAGCCTGGATGACAGATGTCCACATAGCATACTACAATGTAAAACAATCTGGTGAGCAAATTCATTTATTCATTCTTTTTTTATTTTTAATTTTTTGAGACAGAGTCTCACTCTGTTGCCCAGGCTGGAGTGCAGTGGTGCGATCTTGGCTCACTGCAACCTCCACCTCCCAGGGTCAAGCGATTCTCCTGGCTTTGCCTCCCGAGTAGCTAGGACTACACGCACCTGCCACCATGCCCAGCTAATTTTTGCATTTTTAGTAGAGATGGGGTTTCACCATGTTGGCCAGACTGGCCTTGAACTCCTAACCTCAAGAGATCCACCCACCCTGACCTTCCAAGGTACTAGGATTACAGGTGTGAGCCACCATGCCTAGCCTCATTTATTGATTCTTGAATTCAGCCAAAGATGTTTATTAAATGGCTTTTCAAGAAGCTTATAGATGTAAAAGAAAGGCATTTTTTCCTGTTCCCCACATTCCTACAGCCCCATAAAAGAAAAACTGTTTTATTGGAAATAGTAGAAGGTATCCTCTGCCCTTCGTTTCATTGTCCCCGTCGTTACCCCTTACTCATTTATAGGATCAGGAAAACTGTCTTCTATGATGGGTGAGATGGAGCAGAAAAGACTGAACATGTGTGGTGTAGACTCTTGAGTTCTCTAAGATCTTCCTACCCACAGAGCATTTGCTACCTGCTCTCTGCTTCTTGTACATGTGCTTAGTACAATTTCTTGGGCAGGATTTTCTTCCAAGGCAATGAGAGCATAAGTTAGTCTAATGCATGGGGATGAAGTAGGAGGCCTGGGCCCCCAGGTTATCTCTCCAATCCAGTCTTACCTGCGACAAAGCTGATCATTTTGATCCCTATCTAATGTGTCGGTACTCTCAATTGGTTTCTCAACAGGTTTCTCAATTGGTTCAGAACCTCTGGGCAAGTTGGGGAGGAGAAAAGGTTTACGTATTCCCGGGAGAGTCAAGGGAGGCTAATTGGTGAGATGATATTTCGGATGAGAAGGAGGGGACATTTGCTATACAGATGGATGGGAGGTAGGGGAGGAGGCAAGAGTAGGAGTGACAGAGGGCAGTACCATTGTGTCAGAGGGTAAGACATAGAGGTACAGAAGAGCAAGCTATGTTCTGAGAACCACAAGCGGTTTTGCATCTAGTGGGAGGAGCATGGTGGTTAGAGACGAGCCAGAACGGGAACGTCCTGAAATTTAGATACTATCTTGATGATAGTAACCCATATTTGTGCCTGAGTAGTTTTCTCAGCCTGCTTCCTGCCAGTAGAAGTTTGGGGTTCTGCAGACCTCTTGCTGTTTTGTACGGTCTCTGTGCCTATCGATCCCAGTTGACAGGATACTTTCAGAAATCTTGAGGCTTTTGGTGTGTTGATATGTCATTCACTCTATTAGACAAAAAGTATGCCCACAAATTTCATGAGATAAGCCCTTTTCTCCCTTGGCTTCCTTATGTGGTTGCTGGGATCAAGGCCCTTAAGACTCTGTGGTATCCCACTGTTTAACACAGAAGTGCTTCAAGGCACGTTCTGAAGGAAGACCTGCACAGGTCTTTCGTAGTTTGCTGACACTTACTTAGAACACTCTTTCCTAGCGGTGCCCAATATTTGATCTTTACTCAGAAGCCGTTTCTTAATTTTAACACTATTTGCCATCTGGAGAGGCTGGGATGTGGAAAAACAAATTGTTTCCAACGCAGCAGTTTCTAGCTCCTATATATTCAAGGCTTGGTTCTTCAGCTTATCTCTTTTCTCTTGCATTTTACCATAGGCAATGAGAGGAAGCCAAGTGGCATGCTTAATATTCTATCTTGAAATCTCTTTAGCTAGAACAGAGGTCAGCTGGCAGGCAGGCTGCCCCCTTATTTATTATTTATTTATTTATTTAGAGACAGAGCCTCACTCTGTCGCCCAGGCTGGAGTTCAGTGGTGCAATCTTGGCTCACTGCAATCTCTGCCTCCGGGTTCAAGTGATTCTCCTGCCTCAGCCTCCCGAGTGGCTGGGATTACAGGCATGTGCCACCACACCTGGCTAATTTTTGTATTTTTAGTAGAGACAGGGTTTCACCATTTTGGCCAGGGTGATCTCAAACTCCTGACCTCAAGTGATCTGCCCACCTCCACCTCCCAAAGTGCTGTGATTACAGGCATGAGCCACCATGCCTGGCTGTCTATTTTCACACATAAAGTTTTATTGGAACACACCCATGCCTGTATACTAGTCTTGCATATGGGCTGCTTTCGAGTTACTATGGCGGAGTTGAGTAGTTGCAACAGAGATCATACGGCCCACAAGCATGGAATAGTTACTCTCTAGACTTTTACAGAATGAATTTGCCAACCCCTGACCAAGATGTTGGAGTTGATTAGGTGAATTTCTTATTTTCTACGTGTTAGCACAGGTGATAGTGTTGCCAAATTTCTGCCACGACATAACAAGGATCCCCTTCCTCCATCTTCCGATAACAGTTTGCTCATGGCTAGAGTAGATAATTAGAAGGCAAGCATCACTCTTCATTAAACTCTGAGCTGGACCTGTGGTGCCAGCCTCAGCCTGCTTACACACACCATATAGCCATTCTCCAGCTGGAAGTTCTGTCTGCAAGCTTGCGACTCCAGGGAACACACAAACTTTGTCCATGTGCCCTCAACCCCAAATCAAGAGCCTTCCTAGCAGTTTAGCTGTGTACTAACTAGAGTCAGTTACAGAGAATAGAATTCACTTGAACTGACATCAGGAATAAAAGATATATTACAAGGATTAAAGGACTTTTGGAATCACTGAGAGGACTGAGGAAATAGACTGCAGACTGAGCTTCCAGGAGTGTCAATCAAAGCTGCTGCTACAACTATGGCAATTACACCTTCAAAGAAGTCTCAGAAATGTAATGTTTAGCTTTTTCAACTGTATTAGTCCGTTTAGGCTATCAAAGCAAAATACCAGACTGAGTGGCTTAAACAGCGGAATTCATTTTCTCACAGTTCTGGGGTTTGGTTTTTTGGTTTTTGCTTTTGTTTTTTGACAGGGTCTCACTGTGTCATCCAGGCTGGAGTGCGGTAGTGCAATCATGGTTCACTGGAGCCTTGAACTCCTGGGCTCAAGCAATCCTCCTGCCTCAGCCTCCTGAGTAGCTAGGAATATAGGCATGTGCCACCATGCAAAGCTTTTTTTTTTTTTTTTTTTTTTTAATTGTTTGTACATATGGAGTCTCACTCTTGTTTAGACTGGTCTCAAACTCCCAGGCTCAAGTGGTCCTCCTGTTTCAGCCTCTTGAAGTGTTGGGATTACAGGTGTAAGTCACCATGCATGGCCTCATTTTCTCACACTTCTGGAAGGTAGAAGTCCATGATCAAGGTACTGTCAGTGTTAGTTTCCATGAGGACTCTCTTACTGGCTTGCAGATGGCCACCTTCTTGCTATATTCTCCCCTGACCTTTCCTTTGTGTGTACACAGACAGAAATGTCTCTGGTGTCTCTTCCTCTTCTGCCAAAGACCCCAGTCCTAGCAGACTACAGCCCCACCCTTATTACGTCACTTAACCTCAAACACCTCCCTTGAGGCCCTATCTCCAAATATAGCCACACTGGGGATTACAGTTTCAACATAAGAATTTTGAATGAAGGCTGGGTGTGGTGGCTCACACCTGTAATCCCTGCACTTTGGGAGACTGACATAGGCAGAGCATTTGAGGCCAGGAGTTCGAGACCAGTCTGACCAACATGGTGAAACCCCACCTCTAATAAAAATACAAAAATTAGCCAGTTGTAGTGGTGCACACCTGTAATCCTAGCTACTCGGGAGGCTGAGGCTGGAGAATTGCTTGAACCCGGGAGGCAGAGGCTTCAGTGAGCCAAGATCGTGTCATTCTACTCCAGCCTAGGGGGGCAGAGAGTGAGACTCCATATCAAAAAAAAAAAAAAAAAAAAAAAAAGAATTTTCGGTGGACACAATTCAGTTCATAACACCAACTCTTCTCAGGAGGAATGCATAATGAAAAAAAGTGGTAATGGATATTGAGCAAGTCAATACACAATATCCACCACAGCTTTAAAAAAAAAAGGTTAAATTATTCATTTCAATATAAGTAATAGTATAAGTTCAGAAGCAATATAAAAAATAGATGAATAAATACTGGTATATTTACACAACAGAATAGCATGCAACTGTTAAAAAAAAAAAAAAAAGAACACTGGGAGCTCTATGATAAATGTCTGTACTATTATAGAAAACTTTCAGTTGGGTGCAGTGGCTCATGACTGTAATCCCAGCACTTTGGGAGGCTGAAGCAGGTGGATTGCTTGAGCCCAGGAGTTGGAGATCAGCCCGGGCAACATAGTAAGACCCTGTCTCTACAAAACAAAACAAAACAAAACAAAATTAGCTGGTAGTAGCACACACCTATGGTCCCAGATACTTAGGAGGCTGAGGTGGGAGGATTGCTTGAGCCCTGGAAGTTGAGGTTGCAGTGAGCTGAGATCACGCCACTGGACTCCAGCTTGGGGGACAGAGTGAGATTCTGCCTCAAAAATTAAAAAAAAAAAAAAAAGAGAAGAAAATAAAATTCTCCATGATATGTTGTTAAGTGAAAAAACTAAAATTTAGAACAAAGTGAATAGTTTACTATCATATGTGTAGCAAATGAAATGAATGAATATCTGTCACCTATCTTTATTCATTACCTATGTATGTGTATATGTATGTATATAAGTAGGTAGGCAGGTATTTGCTCACATATGGCGTATCTGTGAATAATACACAAGAAACATACAACGCTGGTTGCCCCAGTGGAGAGAAGAACTGAATGGCTGGGGGCAGGGATGAGAGAGGACATTTCACTTTCTGTATGTATTTTGGAGGTTTTTGTTCATTTGTTTGTTGAGGAAGCAGATTCTGAGACTGAGTTTAGAGTCCAGGGTGTTGATTAGGAAATGGCCTTGGTATCCAAACCTGTGGAAAGGTGGGAAAGGAATCAGGATTGAGCAGAGGGGGAAGACCTGCAATTTGGGCTTGACAACAGATTCCTCCTTCAAGGCCATCAAGAATTCAGGAGTTGGCTGGGCACTGTGGCTCCACCTGTAATCCCAACATTTTGGGAGGCCAAGGCAGGAGGATTGCTTGAGCCCAAGGGTTCACATCCAGCCTGGGAAACAAAGTGAGACCCCCCTCTCTACAAAAAAATTAAAAAAATTAGGAGGGCATCGTGGCACGTGCCTTTAGCCCCAGTTACTTAAGAGGCTGAGATGGGAGGATTGCTAGAACCTGGGGAGTCGAGGCTGCAGTAAGCCGTGATTGTGCCACTGCACTCCAGCCTGGGTGACAGAGTAAGGCTGTCTTAAAAAACAAACAACACACAGGAAGCTGAAATAGTGCATTTAAGAGTTATCCTGCTTTGGACAACACGGACAGGCTTTTTTATTTCTGCCTTGATCAGTCACTAGACGTGGGCTGCCTTGGAAAGGGCATGAGCTCCAGAAAGGCTATTCTCTGAAACTGAAGCACTCCTGAGGGAGCCAACAGCTGAAAGCTTTCTGCTCACAGCACTCTCAAAGGTGGGCAACATGAACTTCCTTGGAGTCTGAGTGATGCATCTCTGTGTCTGTCACTTATGCTCTATATGATTATGACCTAGCCTCTTGAAACTTCTCTGACCTTATCTCCAAGTACTGTTCATTTCACTTGCTCTGCTCCTTATGATTTCTTGAGTTTCCATCTCAGAGTCTTTTTTCTTACTGTTCCTGTCTTAACTGTTCCTCCCTTAAATAATGATGAGGCCCACGCCTTTCTTCCTTCATACTTCTGCTGAAATATCTCCCTACCGAGAGGACTTCCCCGATCAGCTGAAATAGTACACTTTCTTTAACTTCCTTTACTTCTTTTTCTAATACTCATCACTGCTTAACATACATTTGTTTACTTTTTGTTGATGTTCATTTATGATCTCCCCCACAATGTTTGGTGCCCTGGTGTATCCTCAGTATAGAGGATAACACAGTAACAGGCACACAGTAGGCTTTCAACAAATATTTGTTAAATAAATGAATGAAGGAGTCAGGCACTGTGCTATGTTGTAAGATAGAATCATAAGCAAAAGTGGAGGCAGGCCCTGTTCTCATGGAACTTGCTATCTGGATGGACAGGCAAAATAATGCATCAATCACACAAACATAAAGTTGCAGTCATTACATGGGCTACAATGGAAAAAGAAGATATGGTAGGAGAAGAGCATGTAGAAAAGCCTAGAAAGCTTCTGTGAGAAAGTGATGCGTAAGCTGAAATCTGAAGGATGAGTAAGCATCAGTTAGGTAAAGGAACATGGAAGAATCAGATTCATTTTTGGAAAAGATACCTCTGGATTCAACAGGGAAGAGTGAATGAGAAGGAGCAAGGATGGGTATCTATAGGACTGTTAGGAGAGCATGGAAATCCTTCCAAGTGAGGGGTGATGGTTGCCAGAATAGAGGTGGCCCAGGTGGTTAGGAGAAACAACTACAGGTGAGAATTATTTATTACACAATGGATGAGGCTTATTTATGAATTGTATATGGAAGGTAAGGAAAGGGAAGTGAAAAGAAGGACTTTTGGGTTTCCATATAACTGGATGGATGGTTGAAAGAATATTGGAAGAGAAACAGGTTTATTTTGTTTTATTTTGTGTTTATATGTGTATACGGAGAAGAACAGTGAGAGAGAAGACAGATTATGATTTTGATTTTTGACATTTTGGTTTTGAGGTGTTATTGAGACTTCCTGTATGAGATGCCAAGTAGACCACTAGTTATGAGTGAAGAGCTCACCCATGTAGCTTGGGCTGGAGAAGCAAATTTTTGAGTTGTCTGCCTAGGTGGTATTTGAAAATGTGGGAGTGGATGAGATTGCCTAGGCAGAGAACATTCAGTGATAAGAGGAGAGGATGATCTCGAGGGACTGACTTGGAAAAGAGACTAACAGGACTGACTAGAGATGTTGGAAGAAAAGGAGGAGAATGTGGTATCACCTCAGAAGACTGTTTCTAGAAGACGAGTCCTTAGCCATATCAAACCTCCTGAAAAAGGACCTGAGAACTAAAAAATACCAATTGCACTAACTGACATCATGGAGGTCATTGGTGATGCTAGTGATTTTTCGTTGTTGTTGCAGGAGAAATGTTAAGGTCAGTGGAAAATTGGTGAAATGGAAACATTGTGAGTAAAAAGAGGAAAGAAAAGCTGAGGGACCATTGGGGATGGGGTGGAGGGATTGTGAGTTTGGTTGGTAGTGTGAAGTTTCCAAGAAGACGGGTAGGAAAGTGAGTACCAGTAAAGGGCTTATTAAAATGCCAAAAAGCCAGCACTTTGGGAGGCCGAGGTGGGCAGATCATGAGGTCAAGAGATCAAGACCATTCTGGCGAACATGGTGAAACCTGTCTCTACTAAAAATGCAAAAATTAGCTGGGCGTGGTGGCGCACACCAGTAGTCCTAGCTACTCGGGAGCTGAGGCAGAAGAATTGCTTGAACCAGGGAGGCAGAGGTTGCAGTGAGCCGAAATCCTGCCATTGCACTCCAGGCTGGGGGACACAGTGAGACTCTATCTCCAAAAAAACAAAAACAAAAACAAAAACAAACCCAAAAAGAAAAAAAAAAAAAAACCGCCAAAGAGGAACTCTGTGTTGTAACAGGAAGAAACAGAATGGCAGTGTGCAGACTTGAGTGGATTGCTATGTTTGGTAGAGATGAGATGAAGGGACTGGCTTCTATTTTCTCTGTAATGAAAAAGGAGGGATTAAATACTTCTCCAGGAGTTAATAAGGGTGACTTGTAAACGAATTGTTTTATATGTGAATGGATGCCTTGGCTTTCTAACTTTCACAGATAAGTAAATATATATCCACGCTCACAGCGGTGGGAACAGAAACAGTAAGTGTTTAAAAATACTAGAATGAGACCAGGCACGGTGGCTCACGCCTGTAATCCCAGCACTTTGGGAGGCTGAGGCGAGCGGATCACGAGGTGAGGAGATCGAGACCATCCTGGCTAACACGGTGAAACCCCATCTCTACTAAAAATACAAAAATTAGCCGGGTATGGTGGCAGGTGCCTGTAGTCCCAGCTACTCGGGAGGCTGAGGCAGGAGGATTGCGTGAACCCGGGAGTCGGAGCTTGCAGTGAGGCGAGATCGCGCTACTGCACTCTAGCCTGGGTGACAGAGCGAGACTCCGTTTCAAAAAAAAAAAAAAATACTAGATTGATTTTTATTCTAATAGTGATGATAATTAATCTGATGATATTCTGATGGCAAGGAAAGGTATAAGCTCCAATCAGGCCTCTGTCGTAAGCCGCCTAACAAGTGACAGGAATGAGGTTCACAGCTGTCACAGCACAAGGAAAGGAAATCCACCCCCACGCTCCTTCTGGTCCAGGACCCTAAGGGTTAAGATCAACGAGAGTTGGCCATCACTGCTTCCTAGAGCGGCTCTAGCAAAGCCGCCAGGGGAGATGGGGGTAACTTCCTGTTTCTGCCTTCCGGGTTTGAGAGTTTAGGACCCTGGGTTGGTGGGGTTAGAGGGAGAGGGGGCGCCTTCCTCCTCGACTGCTGGGGGTGCAGGGCGCCTTGGGTGTAGCACCCAGAACAGTGAGTTCCTTCTTGGGGGGAAGGGAGCTGAGGGTTGCGGGCTAGAGGAGTGGAAACAGCTCCGTCCAGGCTGCAGTGGACATCCGGAGAGAGATCCCGCTGCTGCCAGGGGCGAAGGCCCAGCATCTCCCACCGGCGGGCCACCGTCATCCTTGTCCGCGGGGTCCCTTAAGGGATCCTGTCGGCCGGAGACCGTTTGGTATCCTGGAACTTCACCCCCCAGCGTCTCCAACTTGTCCCTGCCATTGGTTGTTAAAACTAGGCGTCAGGCAGTGCATTTTTGAAGGATTTCTGATCAAAGCACGGCCCCACTCTGATCAGCTAGTTGCTCTGTAACAGTGAAAACACTCCTTCCCCGTGGAGAGACATCTTAATGGCAACCCTTTATGGCCTTGCATTTGCCACCGTTTTGCTGAGCCACTGTTCCGGGGGCTCGTTTGCTGCCAAATTTAATAGTATTTTAGTAGGGAAAATGGAGGGGGGGAGGGTGGTAATGTGTTACCCAGACTCATGCTTCTTTTGTAAATACTTTGATAACAATATGTAACTTAGGACAGCAAAATATGTAACTCTATTCGAACAACTCCACCCCCTTCCTTTTTTTGCATTCAGGTGTATGGCTTTTTCCCTCCCCTCACTCAGACACTGGGGATACTAGTAGACTAGTTTCACGTTTCTCTAGAACAAATCCCTGCTTGCTGAGTGTGCTTATGGAATGTCGACTCACTTTGTTACAAGGTTTAGGAATGTAGATCTGTTTTCTAAAACGCCAGTCAATATATTCTAAAATAAAGGGACTCTTTGAGGATTATTTGTAGTTTGGCATTATGCCCAGCTCTGCTTCCCATTCTAGTTTATGATCATAGGTAAGAGGGTGAAAAAGGTCAGCATCCAAACAGACTTGGAGCTCAATCCTGCTCTACCACTTTCTAGGTGACCTTAGGAAAGTTTCTTAATACCTTTTAAACTCATCCTGTAAAATGCTGGTAGTTGTTCATACACCTCAGAGGGCTATTGTAAGAATTAAATGACAAATGTGTGGAAATTATTTCATTCACTACCTGGCACATAATAGGCAGCAATGGTGAAAATACAATATAAGTACAGATACTTTTTTTGGTTTTTAAAATGTGTGCTTTTGTATATCCTTTTATGTCCTTATTTTTCTCCCAAATAATGATATTCTTTATATTCTGAAATGGATGCCAGAAGTCCATATGTCACTGCCTTCCTGTGGTAGATCACATCATTTTCTTCTTTTTATTTCTTATTTTTTGTTGTTGAGACGGAATCTTGCTCTGTCGCCCAGGCTGGAGTGGTGCAGTGACACCATGTCGGCTCCCTGCAACCTCCGCCTCCTGGGTTCGAGCGGTTCTCCTGCCTCAGCCCCGTGAGTAGCTGGGACTACAGGCGCGTGCCACCACGCCCGGCTAATTTTTTGTAGTTTTAGTAGAGAACGGGGTTTCACTGCATAGCCAGGGTGGAACATTTTCTAGTCCCTTAAAATAGGTTACTGATTGTTGGCTCCAGAAGACAAAGTTTAGGCTGAAATGGGTATTGTGAATATGGTAGACTTAGGAACTAAGTGCAAGGAGGAAGAGGTCCTCTTGAGGCTCCTTTTTATATTGCAGGGTTATTGGCTATAATTATTCCACCTCTGCTTTGTCCTAATTTCTCCTTACTGGTTATGTAAATCCTAACTTTCCTTTGAAATTGACTTCAAAGGTTTCCTTCTGTCAAGACCAAGTTATTCTTTTGAAGCTAAACAGCGTGCTTTTTTTTCTTTAGCTGCTGCTTATGCCTGCATATTGATTCCTTGAAGTCTTTATAAAAGTTTTATTGGTGTCTTTTAAAAAAATATACTTTGTTTTTTAAATTAAAAGTGTTTCTAAGCTATGCGTGGACAATGAGGATTAGTATTCTGTCTTTGAAGCTTGATCCTCAAACCTTTAATGTGAAGATTTACTTTTTTTTTTTATTATGTAAGTTCTAGGGTACATGGGCACAACGTGCAGGTTTGTTACATATGTATACATGTGCCATGTTGGTGTGCTGCACCCATTAACTCGTCATTTACATTAGGTGTATCTCTTAATGCTATCCCTCCCCCCCTCCACAATAGGACCGGGTATGTGATGATCCCCTTCCTGTGTCTAAGTGATCTCATTGTTCAATTCCCACCTATGAGTGAGAACATGCGGTGTTTGGTTTTCTGTTCTTGCGATAGTTTGCTGAGAATGATGGTTTCCAGCTGCATCCATGTCCCTACAAAGGACACAAACTCATCCTTTTTTATGGCTGCATAGTATTCCATGGTGTATATGTGCCACATTTTCTTAATCCAGTCTGTCACTGATGGACATTTGGGTTGATTCCAAGTCTTTGCTATTGTGAATAGTACTGCAATAAACATACATGTGCATGTGCCTTTATAGCAGCATGACTTATAATCCTTTGGGTATATCCCCAGTAATGGGATGGCTGGGTCAAATGGTATGTCTAGTTCTAGATCCTTGAGGAATTGCCACACTGTTTTCCACAATGGTTGAACTAGTTTACAGTCCCACCAACGGTGTAAAAGTGTTTCTGTTTCTCCACATCCTCTCCAGCACCTGTTGTTTCCTGATTTTTTAATGATTGCCATTCTAACTGGTGTGAGATGGTATCTCATTGTGGTTTTGATTTGCCTTTCTCTGATGGCAAGTGATGATGAGCATTTTTTCATGTGTCTGTTGGCTGTATGAATGTCTTCTTTTGAGAAGTGTCTGTTCATATCCTTTGCCCACTTTTTGATGGGGTTGCTTGTTTTTTTCTTGTAAATTTGATTGAGTTCTTTGTAGGTTCTGGATATTAGCCCTTTGTCAGATGAGTAGATTGCAAAAATTTTCTCCCATCCTGTAGGTTGCCTCTTCACTCTGATGGTAGTTTCTTTTGCCATGCAGAAGCTCTTTAGTTTAATTAGATCCCATTTGTGTATTTTGACTTTTGTTGCTGTTGCTTTTGGTGTTTTAGTAATGGAGTCCTTGCCCATGCCTATGTCCTGAATGGTGTTGCCTAGGTTTTGTTCTAGCGTTTTTATGGTTTTAGGTCTAACATTTAAGTTTTAATCCATCTTGAATTAATTTTTGTATAAGGTGTAAGGAAGGGATCCAGTTTCAGCTTTCTACATATGGCTAGCCAGTTTTCCCAGCACCATTTATTAAATAGGGAATCTTTTCCCCATTTCTTGTTTTTGTAGGTTTGTCAAAGATCCATTGGTTGTAAATGTGTGGTGTTATTTCTGAGGCCCCTGTTCTGTTCCATTGGTCTATATTTCTGTTTTGGTACCAGTACCATGCTGTTTTGGTTACTGTAGCCTTGTAATATAGTTTGAAGTCAGGTAGCATGATGCCTCCAGCTTTGTTCTTTTGGCTTACGATCGTCTTGGCAATGCAGGGTCTTTTTTGGTTCCATATGAACTTTAAAGCAGTTTTTTCCAATTCTGTGAAGAAAGTCATTGGTAGCTTAATGGGGATGGCATTGAATCTATAAATTACCTTGTGCAGTATGGCCATTTTCACGATATTGATTCTTCCTATCCATGAGCATGGTATGTTCTTCCATTTGTTTGTGTCCTCTTTGATTTCACTGAGCAGTGGTTTGTAGTTCTCCTTGAAGAGGTCCTTTACATCCCTTGTAAGTTGGATTCCTAGGTATTTTATTCTTTTTGTAGCGATTGTGAATGGGAGTTCATTCATGATTTGGCTCTCTGTTTGTCTGTTACTGGTGTATAAGAATGCTTGTGATTTTTGCACATTGATTTTGTATCCTGAGACTTTGCTGAAGTTGCTTATCAGCTTAAGGAGATTTTGGGCTGAGATGATGGGGTTTTCTAAATATACAATCATGTCATCTGGAAACAGGGATAATTTGACTTTCTTCTTTTCCTAACTGAATACCCTTTATTTCTTTCTCTTGCCTGATTGCCCTAGCCAGAACTTCCAACACTATGTTGAATAGGAGTGGTGAGAGAGGGCATCCCTGTCTTGGGCTTTCAAAGGGAATGCTTCCAGTTTTTGCCCATTCAGTATGATATTTGCTGTGGGTTTTTCGTAAATAGCTCTTATTATTTTGAGATATGTTCCATCAATACCGAATTTATTGAGAGTTTTTAGCATGAAGGGCTGTTGAATTTTGTCAAAGGCCTTTTCTGCATCTGTTGAGATAATCATGTGGTTTTTGTCTTTGGTTCTGTTTATATGCTGGATTACGTTTATTGATTTGCGTATGTTGAACCAGCCTTGCATTCCAGGGATGAAGCCCACTTGATCATGGTGGATAAACTTTGATGTCCTGCTGGATTCGGTTTGCCAGTATTTTATTGAGGATTTTTGCATCGATGTTCATCAGGGATATTGGTCTAAAATTCTCTTTTTTTTTTTTTTTGTATCTCCGCCAGATGTTGGCCTCATAAAATGAGTTAGGGAGGATTCCCTCTTTTTCTATTGATTGGAATAGTTTCAGAAGGAATGGTACCAACTCCTCTTTGTACCTCTGGTAGAGTTCGGCTGTGAATCCGTCTGGTCCTGGACTTTTTTTGTTTGGTAGGCTATTAATTGTTGCCTCAATTTCAGAGCCTGCTATTGGTCTATTCAGGGATTCAACTTCTTCCTGGTTTAGTCTTGGGAGAGTGTAAGTGTCCAGGAAATTATCCATTTCTTCTAGGTTTTCCAGTTTATTTGTGTAGAGGTGTTTATAGTATTCCTTGATGGTAGTTTGTATTTCTGTGGGGTCGGTGGTGATAGCCCCTTCATCATTTTTTATTGCGTCTATTTGATTCTTCTCTATTTTCTTCTTTATTAGCCTTGCTAGCGGTCTATCAATTTTGTTGATCTTTTCAAAAATCCAGCTCCTGGATTCATTGATTTTTTGGAGGGTTTTTTGTGTCTCTATCTCCTTCAGTTCTGCTCTGATCTTAGTTATTTCTTGCCTTCTGCTAGCTTTTGAATGTGTTTGCTCTTGCTTCTCTAGTTCTTTTAATTGTGATGTTAGGGTGTCAACTTTAGATCTTTCCTGCCTTCTCTTGTGGGCATTTAGTGCTATAAATTTCCCTCTACACACTGCTTTAAATGTATCCCAGAGATTCTAGTATGTTGTATCTTTGTTCTTATTGGTTTCAAAGAACATCTTTATTTCTGCCTTCATTTCGTTATGTACCCAGTAGTCATTCAGGAGCAGGTTGTTCAGTTCCCATGTAGTTGAGCGGTTTTGATTGAGTTTCTTAGTCCTGAGTTCTAGTTTGATTGCACTGTGGTCTGAGAGACAGTTTGTTATAATTTCTGTTCTTTTACATTTGCTGAGGAGTGCTTTACTTACAAGTATATGGTCAATTTTGGAATAAATGTGATGTGGTGCTGAGAAGAATGTATATTCTCTTGATTTGGGGTGGAGAGTTCTGTAGATGTCTATTAGATCTGCTTGGTGCAGAGTTGAGTTCAATTCCTGGATATCCTTATTAACTTTCTGTCTCGTTGATCTGTCTAATGTTGACAGTGGGGTGTTAAAGTCTCCCATTATTATTGTATGGGAGTCTAAGTCTCTTTGTAAGTCTCTAAGGACTTGCTTTATGAATCTGGGTGCTCCTGTATTGGGTGCATATATATTTAGGATAGTTAGCTCTTCCTGATGAATTGATCCCTTTACCATTATGTAATGGCCTTCCTTGTCTCTTTTGATCTTTGATGGTTTAAAGTCTGTCTTATCAGAGACTAGGATTGCAAGCCCTGCTTTTTTTTGTTTTCCATTTGCTTGGTAGATCTTCCTCCATCCCTTTATTTTGAGCCTATGTTTGTCTCTGCATGTGAGATGGGTCTCCTGAATACAGCAAACTGATGGGTCTTGACTCTATCCAATTTGCCAGTCCGTGTCTTTTAATTGGACCATTTAGTCCATTTACATTTAAGGTTAATATTGTTATGTGTGAACTTGATCCTGTCATTATGATATTAGCTGGTTATTTTGCTCGCTAGTTGATGCAGTTTCTTTCTAGCATCGATGGACTTTACATTTTGACATGTTTTTGCTATGGCTGGTACCGGTTGTTCCTTTCCATGTTTAGTGCTTCCTTCAGGATCTCTTGTAGGGCAGGCCTGGTGGTGACTAAATCTCTTAGCATTTGCTTGTCTGTAAAGGATTTTATTTCTCCTTCACTTATGAAACTTAGTTTGGCTGGATATGAAATTCTGGGTTGAAAATTCTTTTCTTTAAGAATGTTGAATATTGGCCCCCAGTCTCTTCTGGCTTGGAGAGTTTCTGCCGAGAGATCTGCTGTTAGTCTGATGGGCTTCCCTTTGTGGGTAACCCGACCTTTCTCTCTGGCTGCCCTTAACATTTCTTCCTTCATTTCAACTTTGGTGAATCTGACAATTATGTGTCTTGGAGTTGCTCTTCTCGAGGAGTATCTTTGTGGCGTTCTCTGTCTTTCCTGAATTTGAATGTTAGCTTGCCTTACTAGGTTGGGGAAGTTCTCCTGGATGATATCCTACAGAGTGTTTTCCAACTTGGTTCCGTTTTCCCTGTCACTTTCAGGCATACCAGTCAGACATAGATTTGGTCTTTTCACATAATCCCATATTTCTTGGAGGCTTTGTTCATTTCTTTTTACTCTCTTTTCTCTACACTTCTCTTCTCGCTTCACTTCATTCATTTGATCTTCAATCGCTGATACTCTTTCTTCCAGTTGATCGAGTCGGTTACTGAAGCTTGTGCTTTTGTCATGTAGTTCTCGTGTTATGGTTTTCATCTCTATCAGTTCTTTTAAGGTCTTCTCTGCATTGATTATTCTAGTTATCCATTCATCCATTCTTTTTTCAAGGTTTTTAGTTTCTTTGCGCTGGTTACCTAGTTCCTCCTTTAGCTCTGAGAAGTTTGATCGAATGAAGCCTTCTTATCTCAGCTCGTCAAAGTCATTCTCTGTCCAGCTTTGTTCCGTTGCTGGTGATTAGCTGCGTTCCTTTGGATGGGGAGATGTGCTCTGATTTTTTGAATTTCCAGCTTTCCTGCACTGCTTTTTCCCCATCTTTGTGGTTTTTCTCTGCCTTTGGTCTTTGATGATGGTGACGTACTGATGGGGTTTTGGTGTGGGTGTCCTTTCTGTTTGTTAGTTTTCCTTCTAACAGTCAGGACCTTCAGCTGTAGGTCTGTTGGAGTTTGCTTGAGGTCCACTCCAGACCCTGTTTGCCTGGGTATCAGCAGCAGAGGCTGAAGATAGAATATTGCTGAACAGCAAGTGCTGCTGTCTGATTCTTGTTCTGGAAGCTTCGTCTCAGGGGTGTATCCCGCCATATGAGGTGTGAGGTGTTGGTCTGCACCTAGTGGGGGATGTCTCCCAGTTAGGCTACTCAGGGGTCAGGGACCCACTTGAGCAGGCAGTCTGTCCATTCTCAGATCTCAACCTCCATGCTGGCAGATCCACTGCTCTCTTCAAAGCTGTCAGACAGGGGCATTTACCTCTGCCGAGGTTTCTGCTGCTTTTTGTTTAGCTATGCCCTGTCCCCAGAGGAGGAGGCTACAGAGGCAGGCTGGCCTCCTTGAGCTGCTGTGGGTTCCACCCAATTAGAGCTTCCCGGTGGCTTTGTTTACCTACTTAAGCCTCAGCAATGGCGGACGCCCCTTCCCCAGCCTCGCTGCTGCCTTGCAGTTAGATCTCAGACTGCTGTGCTAGCAATGAGGGAGGCTCTCTGGGTGTGGGACCCTCTGGGCCAGCTGTGGGATATAATCTCCTGGTGTGCCGTTTGCTAAGACCCTTGGTAAAGCACAATATTAGGGTGGGAGTTACCTGATTTTCCAGGTGTTGTGTGTCTCAATTTCCTTTGGCTAGGAAAAGGAATTCCCTTCCCCCTTGCGCTTCCCAGGTGAGGCTGCCTCACCCTGCTTTAGCTCTCGCTGGTTGGGCTGCACCCGCGGACCAGCGCCAACTGTCTGGCACTCCCCAGTGAGATGAACCCGGTACCTCAGTTGAAAATGCAGAAATCACCCGTCTTCTGTGTTGCTCATGCTGGGAGCTGGAGGCTGGAGCTGTTCCTATTCAGCCATCTTGGGCGTGCCCCCCCGAAGATTTACTTTTTTGCATTGTTATTTCAGGGTTAACCCTTAATTCTAAACACTTGGATCTGAGATAAGATTTTCTAAAAGGGCTGCTAAGAGTTGTTTTTCTTATTTTCAGTATGGTTCATGGAACATTCTGTGCCTCCTATTGTTGTGTTGGAATGGTTGGGAAGGAAGGAGGAAGCATAAACTTTAACATATACCTTCAAACATAATTTATTTTCTTCCACAGGGTTTCTGATCTCTAACTTGGCTGTGATCATTGTGATGGAGCAAGAAAAAAAACTGTTGGTTTCAGATTCTAACAGCTTTATGGAGAGGGAGAGTTTGAAAAGCCCCTTCACAGGTGAGGGATCAAGACGATGGTCTGAATCCTTAGGAAATTTGATGTAGAAAGAACAGGACACTAGAATGAGACAAACCTTAATTTAATTCCTTGTTCTGTCACTTATAAGCTGTGTTAATTATTTTGGCCTCATTGTTCTCATCTTTAAGAAAATGAATAATACTGATTTCACATATATTTTAGAATTAGTGAAATACCCCATCCAAAGCTACTGTTCTTAATAAATAATGGCTATTGTTATTTCTATAGCATTTGCTAAGATTTTAGCAAAGCTATTGTCTAGTTTTTACCTGAGATGGTATCCTGTTCAATTTCACTCCTATTCACATCAATCCTGTTTTTTCTCTTAAGTCTTCTAGAACAAAATTTAATGCATTTCTTTTTAGATTGATGTTCCCTTTGCCAATAATGGTTCAAATAATGCATTAGTGTAGTTGCTAAGTACAAAAAAAATCCACCTGCTTCTGGTAAACAGAGGAAAAGAAGTGAAACTGTCTTTAAAAACTTTTTTATATGAAATATTTATGAGGTTTTACAGTGTTATTTCCTCTCTTCCACTGCAGTTTAGAATTTGTGTCTCTGGCAGAGGTGCAGAATATGGTTAGAATATTTGTTTATTCTTGCAGGAGATGAAAGTATGAATAATTTGGAAACTGTTCACCACAATAATCCTAAGGCAGATAAACTTAAAGAGAAACCTTCAGAATGGTCTAAAAGACATAGACCACAACATTATAAGCATGAGGATGCAAAAGAAATGCCACTGACATGGGTTCAAGATGAGATTTGGTGTCATGATTCCTATGAGAGTGATGGCAAGTCAGAGAATTGGGGAAATTTTATAGCTGAAGAGGAGGAAAAACCCAGTCACCAGGAATGGGACCCAGGAGAACATACCAATGCCTGTGTGCAGCAGAATTCATCCTTTGTAGACAGACCCTACAAATGTTCCGAATGTTGGAAAAGCTTCAGTAATAGTTCTCATTTGCGTACTCACCAGAGGACCCACTCAGGAGAAAAGCCTTATAAATGCTCTGAGTGTGCAAAATGCTTTTGTAACAGTTCTCACCTGATTCAGCATCTAAGAATGCACACAGGAGAGAAGCCCTACCAGTGTGGTGAATGTGGGAAAAGCTTCAGCAATACCTCCCATCTTATTATCCATGAGAGAACTCACACGGGAGAGAAACCCTATAAATGTCCCGAGTGTGGGAAGAGATTCAGCAGCAGCTCTCACCTTATTCAGCATCACAGATCACATACAGGTGAAAAACCATATGAATGTTCTGTCTGTGGAAAAGGCTTCAGTCATAGCTATGTCCTAATAGAACATCAGAGGACTCACACTGGAGAAAAACCTTATAAGTGCCCTGATTGTGGGAAGAGTTTTAGTCAGAGTTCCAGCCTCATTCGCCACCAGCGGACACACACAGGTGAGAAGCCCTACAAATGTCTTGAGTGTGGAAAAAGCTTTGGTTGTAATTCTACTCTAATAAAACATCAGCGAATACATACAGGAGAAAAGCCTTATCAATGTCCAGAATGTGGGAAGAATTTTAGTCGTAGTTCAAACCTTATTACACACCAGAAAATGCACACAGGAGAGAAATCCTATGAAAGTTCTGAATATGAAGAAAGTTTGAGTCAGAACTGCAATGTGATAGAAGAATGCAGAATGCAGTTAGGAGAAAAACCATATAGATGTTGTGAATGTGGAAAGAGTTTTGGCCTTAGCTCCCATCTCATTAGACATCAGAGAACACATACAGGAGAAAAGCCTTACAGATGTTCTGAGTGCTGGAAAACTTTCAGTCAGAGTTCCACCCTGGTGATTCACCAAAGGACACATACAGGAGAGAAACCTTATAAATGTCCTGATTGTGGTGAATGCTTCAGTCAGAGCTTTAACCTCATCAGGCACCGGAGGACCCACATAGGGGAAAAACCTTACAAATGTACCAGCTGTGAGAAATGCTTCAGCAGAAGTGCCTACCTCAGTCAGCATCGGAAAATTCATGTAGAAAAGCCTTTTGAGTCTCCTGACGTTGGGGATTTTCCTCGTGAATGGACTTGGAAAAGCTGCTCAGGGGAAGTGCCCCTCATCCCTTCATTTTCAGTACCAAATTCATCTTCCTGAGTCCCAAAGCCTGGTGATGGTTTTTTCTTCCTTGTCGGACCACGACAATGTAGGTATTCTGTGATTGATGTGCTATAAAGTTTCTTTGATGTGTTTGTTAAAACATTTGGAAAAAGTCAACCTCCCAGTTTAAAGGATGGGAAGACCCCAATCACCAGGTTATCGGATCTGTCCAGTGAGAGATTCATCCACCAAGGATGAAGAAAGGAGGACTTTAAAAAATTTAAGGTAAGATGGCAATAGCTTCAAAAGAAATGTACAGAGTAATCCTGAGAGTAAGCAAAGGAACCGTGAGAACCTGAAGCTAGAATTGCTATTGAATTACTTTATTTTATCTTCGTTTACTAGATAGAGATACATCGTTACCAGCCTCAGGGGTTTACCCAGAGAAAGGGTATTTTTGAGCAAATAATGTGATTTCCTGGCTATTTTGTTGGGGCTTAAGAAGGAAAATATTTTTTTTTTTTCAAATGCATTTTTAGTCACTAAAAATAAAACTATTGTAGCATCTAGAACTATACTGTCCAATACCATAGCCTCTAGCCATATGTAGCTATTTGTATTAAGATTAATTGAAATTTTAAATCCAGTTCCTCAGTCACACTAGCCACTTTCTAAGTGTTCAGTAGCTCTATGTGACCAGCAGCTGCTGTATTGGATATTATAGAAGGTTCTTTCATTCAAGATCATTATTCTTGACAGACCCATAAATATTTCCTATAAAGACTGTAGAAATGTGTTCTGGAGGGTTTGCTCTCCAAAAGGAATTGTAACATAGAGTAGAACTGGGATACAGTATTGAAGACACTGGGTTTAGAGATTGGATATTTTAATGATTGTGTGTTCTAATTCATGTGCTGCCGACTGAGTTATCTAGTGATATGACCTCACTGTCTTGACCAAAGCCAGAATAGAAGGCAGGATTCCTGAATTCTGTCTTACAATTTTTAATGAAGAGCCTTTTCCCCAAGTTATCCCATTATGTAATTCTTGGTCAGCTCAAGAACTTGGTTTTTTTTCTAATAATTAACTCACTAATTCGGAGCCAGTGTCCAAGGACAGTTTGCCATTAAGGAGTAGTGAGACTTCTTAGCTTCAGTACTGACAGTTTTCTTTTGCCTCTTGACATAATTGGTATATGGATCTGATAACTGAGGCCCCATCTTCCCTACTCATTCTTATGGGAATGATGCTTTGGAAATTATTAGATATATCCTATTCCCTTCCTCCCATTTTATTTCCTACTAGTGCAAAAGGTAGACAAGTAGGAAGGTTAGGACTCCTGAGTTGCCCATGATTTCATCTAATTTTTTGGATTCAGAATATAGTTTATGAATAATATGCAGAGATGCATATTATGAATGTGAAGCCAGAATGGGTCAGTTGTAGCTGCTGCAAAGGTCTGTAGCTGATGGTCATTTAATTGCATGGGGATTATTTTATCTTTCATGATTGTGGTGCACCTGATACTGGCAGGGTATTTGTGTGTTTTTGTATTGTTATTTGATTACAAAAATAAAGCAAAAACTAACAAATAAAGGTATTGAAGAAGAATTTGGGGGAAATTTTCTACTTTCAGAAAAGGGGGAAAACATTAGGCATTATTGGCCTTTTATTTTTATTTTTTTCTTATTCATTAATTTTTTTTTTTTTGAGACGGAGTCTCACTCTGTCGCCCAGGCTGGAGTGCAGTGGCGCGATCTTGGCTCACTGCAAGCTCCACCTCCCAGGTTCATGCCATTCTCCTGTCTCAGCCTCCCGAGTAGCTGGGACTACAGGTGCCCACCACCACGCCTGGCTAATTTTTTGTATTTTTAGTAGAGACAGGGTTTCACCTTGTTAGCCAGGATGGTCTTGATCTCCTGACCTCGTGATCCACCCGCCTCGGCCTCCCAAAGTGCTGGGATTACAGGTGTGAGCCACCGCACCCGGCCCTTATTCATTAATTTTTTTGAGATAAGGTCTCACACTGTCAACCAGACTGCAGTGCAATGGCACCATCATAGCTGACTGCAGCCTCAAACTCCTGGGCTCAAGGGATCTTCCCATCTCAGCCTCCTGAGTAGCTAGGACTACAGTGCACGCCACTGCAGTCAGCTAATTTTAAAATTTTTGTAGAGACAGAGTCTTGCTATGTTGCCCAGGCTGGTGTTGAACTCCTGGCTTCATGCAGTTCTCCTCCTCAGCCTCCCAAGCTGCTGAGATTACAGGTGTGAGCCACCAAACCCGGCCCATTATTGGCTTTTATATGACCTCACCTGAGTATTTTTCTGTCTCTGTATGTTATCTGGTATTGCCCAAATTTTATTAAATTGTAATATTTCAGGACAAGTTTTTATAGTAACTAATAGTTTGATTAATGCTTGATAACTAAGGAGTTATCAACTTAGGAGTTTGCTGATAAACTTAGGAGTTTGCTGTTGAGGCTGAAATTCAGTTACAAGGCAGCAGTGGTTGGGGTGATACAAAATCAATCACATGCTCTGTGGCAGGTAGCCACTCTGAGCCTCAGTTCCCTCATCTGTAAAACAGAAATAATGCCTGCCTTACAGGGTTACCATAAACATTAAATGAATGTTTGCAAATCATATAGCACAGTGCTTAAACATAGCAGGGTATCAATAAATGGTAATTACTTGCTGCTGCTATTATTAATTGAAACAAACTGAAAAAAAAAGTTATCCACATGTTTTGAAAGTAGAAGTAGTAGTACAGCCCCAAACTTATCTTACTTGTAGATTCTTTATGATCAACTTCAGGAATTTTAACGGATAAAATATTGGAAAAGCACAGAACTATATTGTTTGCAAACTGTCTAAAACACTTTTATTTTATTCACCTTGTAAGCAGCTATAACAAAAAAAAACAGGAAATTTTACTAAATTTTCTTTTTATTCATGAAACAAAGAATTTGGTTTAAACTGGAAAAGAACAAAATCACAAGTTCAATATAAGTTAATTTGCATCTGAAGAGATTAATAACAGGTACAATTTATGTTCTGTCACCATCACCTATACAATGTACTATGATGGCTGGTAATATATAAAATCTATTTCACAAACCTTGATGTCTACCAGAATAAAGATGTTCACATCTTAGATGGGTTAAGATGGGCTCCATTAGTAGGACAATTTGGCAAAAATCCTTGTCTCTTTGGATTGAAAATGAGGAAAACAAAAAAGAGATTTGTACCTTATGATGGAGAACATAACATAGTCAAACATAATATGTGATGCGTTTATCTCAGTTTCATTAATCAGCAAGTAGACTCTTTGTTTAGCTCCATGAGAAAGAAATTCTATATTCTCTATTTTTCTTGCTAGCATAAAGGACTCAGCATGTGAATAAAGAAAGCATTCTTTATTTACAAGTGATTTATTTCATGGTTTCTTTTTAATTAAATAGAAGACACCTATAATGTATATTTTTCCTACTCAAAGAAGGAGCTCATATATATTTTCCATGCCATAGCATAGGGACAGCCATGTCAATGCATGTACTCACAACTATAGGAGGGAACTCACTCCCTAACTGCTGCACAGCCTACCAGAGGGCATGTAAGCATAAGTCTCTGTAGTAATTAAGGTAAAGTCTTAACTCCCATCATCCCAAGTTATCCAAGTTGGGTCTACCAAATGGGCCTTCTCCTTAGTGCTGTAGAAGTTTCTACAGCACTAGAAACTTGAGAGGTGAGAGGTAGTGGAGTACAGCGGTACTGTGACTGTTACCCTTTATGCATTAATCATTGATCTCAGCCAGTCTCATTTTCTGAAATCATGGTGCTTTAGTCTCCTTAGTGTTGCCATAGCAGAATACCTGAGCTGGGTAATTTATAAAGAAAAGAGGTTTTATTTGGCTCATGATTCTGATGGCTGGAAAGTTCAAGAGCATGAGGCCAATATCTGCTTGCTTCTGTTGAGGGTTTCTGTGCTGTGTCATAACATGGCAGAAGGTCAAGGGTGAAGACAGCACATGCAAAGGGGCAGGACATGAGAGTTGCAATCACTCCATAACAGCTCACTCTCAGAAACTAATCCTGTCTCATGTGAGAGGTCTCCCGTGAGAGAGAGAGGTCACTCGCGGACAAGAATTGTACAAGAATTGGCAGCACGCTGCCTATAAGAGCAGAGGGAGCCCCCGTGACTCAGATGCCTCCCATTAGGCCCCACTTCTTAAAGGTTCCACCTCCCAACATTGCTACACTGAGAATTAAGGTCCCAATATGAGTTTTGGTGGGGACACTCAAATCATAGCATTTGGTAACAACAAGACTGTCATTACAGTAGTCCCCCCTTATCCAAGGTTTTGCTTTCTGGGGTTTTAGTTACCCTTGATCAACCATGGTGTGAAAATATTACATCACTACTCTTGCTCTTTGGGGCCTTTATTAAGTATGGTAAGGATTATTTGAAGATGAGCATTATGATACCACAACAGTAGATGTGATAACTGAGATGGCTACTAAGTGATTTATAGCAATCCAGGCTGGAAATAGTGGGATAGTGAGACATTTTGTCATCCTACTCAGAACAGCAGGCAGTTTAAAACTTAGAAATTATTTCTGGAGTTTTCCATTTACATCACAATGCCTACATCATTTATTTCATTTCATGTCATCATGAAGCCATTGTACTCTTTCATCACCACCTCAAGAAGAAAGGTAAGTACAGTACAATAAGATATTTTGAGAGAGAGACCAAATTCACATAACTTTATTACAGTATATTATTATAATTGTTCTATTAGTTATTGTTGATCTCTTACTGTACCTCATTTATAAATTAAAATGTATCATATTTAATTTATGTGATAAAATTAAACTCTATCATACATAAACTTTGTGTATGGAAAAAACTTAGTACGTATAGGGTTCAGTACTGTCCTTGGTTTCAGGCATCTATCGGAAGTCTTGGAATGTGTCCCCAGCAGATAAGGGGGACTACTATGCTTTTTAAAATTCTGTATTTGATTTTATGTATTTATTCTTTCAAGCAGTATAACCATTCATTCAACAAAAATTTACTTGATGCCTAACATGTGTTTAGCAGAGGTCATGTGACAGTGGGAGAGGCAAATGTGAGGACAATCCAGTTGTAGGAAAACACGCAGTTTTTTGGTTGGCTGCTTTCTCCTTGGCAGCTCTGGAACTACACTTACTCTACTGAATCCTTAATCTTCAAACTTAACAGATGATCTGAAAAGCTAGAGATAACAGTAGATTAAAGTGGGTTATGTTTTCTCTGTGAAAATGCAAGCTCTGTGAAGTTTGACACAGTGCTTTGCACATAGTCGTGCTTAATAGTTATTGGGTGGGTGTCATATGCTTATGTGTTTTATGCTAATGTGTAAGAGTACACCCTTCCAGGATATGGATCCATTTTTGTGACTGAATGGATCCAGTTTTGTAACCCTTAAGCCCAACACAAAGCCTGGCATATGAAGTGTTTATGGGTTTCGGTTGAGGGGTTTTCACCAATGAATAAAGTCTGCGGGATTAGATTGTATAATCCCAGTGTCTCCTTGGGCTGGTTTGTAAATGAAAGTTGCTATGATAGGAGGCTGGGTGTATCCTCACACTAACCTTAGAGGACATTTAAAAAGTGTCCTGGCTGGGCACAATGGCGCATGTCTGTAATCCCAACACTTTGGGAGGCTGAGGCAGGCGGATCACTTGAGGTCAGGAGTTCAAGACCAACCTGGCCAACATGGTGAAACTCCATCTGTTCTAAAAATAATAATAAAAAAAATTAGCCAGGTGTGGTGGTGTGTGCCTGTAGTACCAGCTACTCGGGAGGCTGAGGCAGGAGAATTGCTTGAACCCAGGAGGCGGAGGTTGCAGTGAGCCAAGATCTCATTACTGTACTCCAGCCTGGGTGACAGAGCAAGACCTTTCTCAAAAAAAAAAAATTAAAAAAAATAAATAAATAAAAAAATAAATAAATAAAATGAAACGTGTCCTGATAATTCACTACCCTGAGCTTCAGATTGGACTCCACAGGACAAGTTTAAAACTTGTTTCAAATTTAAATTTCAGTCACTTTCTAGCTTTGTATTTTGTACTTACCTACCTTGTAGATTTGGTGAGCAGTGAATGAGGTGAACTTGGCATATCGTAGGTGTTAAGGAAATACTATTTTCCTTTTCTGTCCGCCCTCAGTTGCTCATAATTTTGCCAGAGATAGACTTTAGGGACAGGAATGTTGAATCATTTGTTGGATTGATTATTTCTAGGTTTCTAAAATGGAGACATTAATAATGCTTAGCTCATGGGTTTATTGTGAGGATCAGTGAGATGATGTATGTAATGTGCTCAGTATTTCTGATACTTAGTCATCACTCAGTATTAACTGTTACTACTATTGTTACCATCAAAGGTGGCTCTAGACCAGCACGGGTCTTTGGATCATCTTTGAAGTTAGCCTCAGAGATATGACTGTCCCCCGAGGCCACTAAAATAGTGCAATCTTTTTATTATTATTTACGCCATGAGTAGGAAGGACATGAATAAGAGTATGGGGACATGAATAATAGCAAGCTATTCAGGAGGCTGATAATGTAACACATCATTTTTATAATATGGCAGCCAGTTGAGCAACTGCTGCATTTTCTGTTTAAAAATTATCCCCAGCTGGGTGTGGTGGCGCATCCCAGCACTTTGTGGGATGCAGAGGTGGGAAGATCACTTGAGCCCAGGAGTTGGAGACCATCCTGGGCAACATAGTGGGACCCTGTCTCTATAGAAATTAAAGTTAAAAAAAATACCCTACCTGTCACTCCTCTCTCTTTTATTTCTATTTTGTTCTCTTTTACCTCTTTCTGGCCCTAACCTCTGCCTCATCCGTCCATATGCCAACCCAAATTTAAGATTTTTACTTTTTAAGAGACGGGGTTTTGCTCTGTCATCCAGGCTGGAGTGCAGTGGTGCGATCATGGCCCACTGTAACCTTGAACTCCTGGGCTCAAATGAGCTTTTTCCACCCCTTTAATTTGTTCCCCATCCTTGCCTCTCATCAGCCTCCCCCAACCCCTGCTATGAGGTTGGAATCAAGTCAAAGCTGAGGATGGCGCAAGTGCTGGGGTTAGTTATAAGGATACAGATGGAAACAGAATGCCAGGCAATCATGACACAGTGCGCCTGTAGCCACTTCCAAGCTTGTGGGTGCTTCCAAGCTTCCAGGCGGCTTGTGGGCACTAAGACAGCCAGGTTTCTGATATAACATTGCTTGACTCTGGTAAACTCAGTACATATTCTAGAATTTGACAGGTTGAGGGATGGAATGAAAGCTTGATTGAAAAATGAACATTATTAATTTTAAGCCTTACTAAGTCATGGATAATGTTCCCATTAAGAACATATTAGTTGGTTAGCCTGATAGATACAGGTGAAAGATTTTCCCCCTTAACATTGCTTCTTTCTAATAATTAAAGTAATACTTGCTAATTGTAAAATATACAAAGAAGTATAAATTAGGAAATACATTTAAGTAGGAAGACCAGAATTAAAATGACCCATAATCATTTTTTCCAAGGATTACTTACCTTGAAAATGCTGCGGTCTTTCCCAGTAACCTCTTTTCTAAGCATATATATGAATAAATACTTAAAATTGGATTATATGGTGTGTGTGTGTGTGTGTGTGTGTGTGTGTGTGTGTAGGTACATGTAACATTGTGTCTTTTTTTTCTTAATATTACATCATTTGTCATTTTTTACTTGTTTTAAAATTGTTAGGCTTTTAGTGGCTTCATAATATACTGAATGGCTGTGTCAAAACAATTTAATTGTTTTAATGTAGGACATTTATATTGTTTCTACTTGTTTGTTATTAAAAATAAAATAACACTGGCCAGGCACAGTGGCTCATGCTTGCAATCCCAGCACTTTGGGAGGCTGAGGCGAGTGGATCACCTGAGGTCAGGAGTTCGAGACCAGCCTGGCCAACATGGTGAAACCCCATCTCTACTAAAAATACAAAAATTAGCTGGGTGTGGTGGAGTAGCACCATTAAGCTGATTGTACCTAGTGAGTAAGAAGTAGTAACCACTCTGGACTTACTGGTAAGACATTTGTGTGTCAGAGGGTAGGATATGAATCCAACTAAAATTCAGGGGCCTTCTACCTCAGTGAAATTTCTAGGGGTCCAGTAGTGTGGGGCCTGTCAAGATATCCCTTCTAAGGTGAAGGACAAGTTCTTGCATCTGGCCCCTTCTATAAACAGGAAATAATGCTTAGTGGGCCTGTTTGGATTTTGGAAGGAACATGTTCCTCACTTGGGTGTGTTGCTTTGACCCATTTACTGAGTGATTAGAAAAGTGCAGGGGCTGCAACAGATCCTGGCTGTTAGGCAAGCTGCATTGCCACTTGGGCCATATGATCCAGCTGATTCAATGGTACTTAAGATGTCAGTGGCTGATAGGGATGCTGTTTGGAGCCTTTGGCAGGACCCCATCAGTGAATCACAGTGGAGGCCTTTAGGATTTTGGAGCAGGGCCCTGCTATCATCCACAGATAACTACCCTCATTTTGAAAGATAGCTCTTGGCCTGCTACTGGACCTTAGTATAAACTAAATGCTTGATCATGGGCCACCAAGTTACCATGTGAACTGAACTGCCTATCATGAATGGGGTGTTATCTAACCCACCAAGCCATAAAGTTGGGTGTGTACAGCAGCACTCCATCATCAAATGGAAATGGGGTATTGATCAGCCTGAGCAGGTCCTAAAGGCAAAGGAGATTCCATGAGGAAGGGACCCAAATGCCTATGTTTCCTGCTGCTACACTCTCTCTCTTCTCTCTCCCAGCCTGCACCTTTGGCCTCATGGGGATGACCCTATGATCAGTTGACAGAGGAAGAGAAGACTAGGGCCTAGTTTTCAGATGGTTCTTCATATATGCAAGTACCACCTGAAAGTGGACAGCTACAGCACTGCAGCCCCTTTCTAGAACATCCCTGAAGGAAGGTAGTGAAGGGAAATCCTTCTGTGAACAGAATTTCAGGCAGTGTACCTCACTGTGCACTTTGCTTGGAAGGAGAAATGGCCAGATGTGTGATGACATGCTGATTCATGGGCTATAGCCAATAGTTTGAATGGTCAAGAACTTGGAAGGAACATGACTACGAAACTGGTGACAAAGGAATTTGGGGAAGAGGTTTGTGGATAGACCTTTCTGAGTGAGCAAAAGATGTGATGATATTTGTGTGCCATATGAATGCTCACCAAAGGATGACCACCTCAGCAGAGGAGAATTTTAATAATCAAGTGAATAGAATGACGTGTTCTGTGGATACCAGTAGGCCTCTTTCCTTAGCCACCCCTATCATTGCCCAATGGGCTCATAAGCAAAATGGCCATGGTGGCAGGGATAGTGTTTATGCATGGACTCAGCAACATGGACCCCCACTTACCAAGGCCAACCTGGCTACAGCCACTCCTGAGTGTCCATTCTGCCAGCAAGAGACCAACATTGAGCTCCTAATATGGCACCATTCCCCAGGGTGATCAGTTATCTGGTGGCAGGTTGATTACAATGGACTGCTTCCATCACGGAAGGGGCAGTCATATGTCTTTACTGGAATAGACACTTACTCTAGATATGGATTTGTCTTCATTCATGCAAGGCTTCTGCCAAAACTCCAACCATGGACTTACCAAATGCCTTATTCACCATCATGTTATTACACACAGCATTTGCTTCTGACCAAGGAACTCACTTCACAGCCAAACAAGTGTGGCAGTGGGTGCATGCTCATAGAATTCATCGGTTTTACCTTGTTTCCCATCATCCTGAAGCAGCTGGCTTGATAGAATGGCAGAATCACCTTCTGAAGTCACAGTTACAGTGCTAGCTAGGTGACAGTACTTTGCAAGACTGGAACAAGGTTCTTTAGAAGGCCGTATATGCTGTGAATCCACATCCGATATATTATACTATTTCTCCCATGGCCAGGACTCATGAGTCGAGCAACCAATGGGTGAAAATGGGAGTGGCACCACTCACCATTGCCCCTAGTGACCCACTAGCAAAATGTTTTCTGTTCCAATGACATGTTCTGCTGGCCTAGAGGCATTAGTTCCAGAGGGAGGAATACTTTTACCAGCCGACACAACAATGATTTCTCTGAATTGAAAGTTTAAAACTGCCACCTGGCCAACGTGGACTCCACATAGGCTAAGAAAGGAGTTAAGGTGTTGGCTGAGGTGATTGATCTGCACTACCAAGGGTGAAATTGTACTATTACTCCACAGTGGAGGTAAGGAAGAGTTTGTCTGAAATACAGGAAGTCCCTTAGTTTTACCATGCCTTATAATTAAGGTCAGTGGGAAACTATTATACAATAACTGAATCCAGGCAGGACTACGAATGGCCCAGACCCTTTAGGAATGAAGGCTTGTGTCACCCCACCAGGTAGAGAACCACAACAAGCTGAGGTTCTTGCTGAAGTTGAAGGCAAACGGATACAGCATATACAATAGAATAAAGTAGTTATAAAAACTGGCTATACCCACATGACCAGTTAACAGAACTGAGGACTGTAATTGTCATGACTCTTTCCTCCCTATTTTGTTAAGAATACGTTCATGCATAGATACGTACATCTTACACAGATATTTGTTTTCTTTCCTCTCTTTCATTTAGCATTAACAAAATTTATTGACTGTTAGTATTTAATTAAGTATTGTTAATTTTACATCACAGTATTCAAGTTATGGGATATCAGGAGAAGAGTAAACATCACTAAAGAAGTTCACTTTCTCTTCTGGGGATGGAATTTGTGTGTTTTTGGTTGTACACAGGATAGTTGTATCATGTTAGGTGGAATTATGACATTTTTATTATCTTTATTTGGAGATGAATTATGGTTTAAGGAGATGTGTATGGGTGATAGCTTAACAAGGGGTGGACTTGTGATGGTTAATTTTAGGTGTCAACTTGACTGGATTGAGGGATGCTTAGATGGCTAGGGAAACATTATGTCTGGATGTGTCTGTGAGGGTGTTTTCAGAGAAGACTGATGCAAGAATCAATGGACTGAGAGAGGAAGAGCTGTCCTCAGTGTGGGCAGGTACCATCCAGGTAGCTAGGGGCCGGCTGGGACAAAGGGGGAAGATGGGGGACCCTTGTTCTCTGCTCTGTGTCTGCTTTCCAGATCTGGATGCCTGTTCTTCTCCTCCCCTTGGACATCAGACTCCAGGTTCTTTGGCTTTTGGACCCTGGGACTTGCACCAGGGTCCTCCCAGGACTGTCAGGCTTTTGTTCTCAAACTGGGGACTGCATCATCTGAAGCTTCCAGACTAAGCCATGCTACTGGCTTTGCTGATGGCTCCGGCCTGCATGTGGGACTTCATCTCTGTGGCAGTGTGAGCCAATTTTCCCTAATAAATTCCCTTCCATATATCCTGTTGCTTCTGTCTCTCTGGAGAACCCTTACTGATTCAGGTGAATTCCCAGAAGTGGGATTATTGAATCAAAGGGCATACATTGTTTTTTCCATAAGGCATATTGCTTACTTTCCAGAATTTTTATCAATTTAAATTATCCCAGTGAAGTAATTTTGTTAAATCCTTTTTGGGGAGAGGGGAAGAACAACAAATAATAGGTAAATAAATTACATATTATTGTAATTCATGGCCAATATATTACTATGATGAAAACCTTCTTTTAAGGCAGATTTTTTAGTTAATCTTTTTCCTCCTCCTCACTCCCCTTCTCCTTGGCTTAGGATCAGCTGAGATTCACCTTGCGTTGAATCATTTTAATAATTGCTCTGGCTTTTTCTTTTGCTGCCCTTGGCACAATTCCAATGGATATCACTAGGGTGTGCTCCAAGAACTAGGGAAATGAGCCAAGGCTCAAAGCCTGAAGTGCCAAGAGGAAGAATGGTTGAGGAAGAGACTGGCTAGTTCAATATATGTTGCCACCCAGTTCAGAAAATGAGGTGTACCCCAAATCTAGGAGACTAGGTTCAACTCTGATTTAGCAAATGAATATTTTCTAGTTTTTAAAATTGATATTGTGAAAGTTGATTGTACAAAATGGAGTCAAGTCTTGTCATTACCAACTAAAATGCAGTCAAGAGGTCATAGGAAAGGGCACCCAGTTCCCATACACCTGTTTCACAAACTATTTTTGCAATTCAACAAAAAACCCGCAGAAACCTACCTGTGGCTTTAAGATTATGTCTTACCTGGTAACTGCTGCCACTTCATCAATCAGAACTTGCCAGCTCCTGCCATTCACTGCCAGCACCAGTGAACTTTCTTTCAAAACAATGTACTTGCCTCATTTTCCCAATAAAACCTCAGCCTTTCCCTTTGTTCTTTGGACACACCCAGGTGCTGCCCAGGTCTGGGTGTCCTGAATTGCAATTCCTGCATATTCCCAAATAAACTCTTTCTTAGAGATTGACCTTTATATATTATTTCAAATGAACAATATTGAGGAAAAAAACAGAATGGAGACTTATAGAAAGATAGCAAATAAGACTGCTCAGAAGAATAGAACCTTCATCTTTCCAATCATACTGCCATCAAGAGTGAAAAACTTATTTTGTTGGCTGTATACTTAGTGTTTTAGTAAGGCGAAAGGGAAGAAGAAAGGTAAAGTGTGATCACTGACACTGACAGAGGTTATACTTGCCTACTCCTGCTAATTCTTCAAACCTAGCTTAAAAGTAACATCTTCTGGTAGCCCTTTCTTGACCCTTAGTTTTGTTTATAGCTTCTTACCCTCCCAGAGCAACATCTGCTTACTGGTGGTGCTCTTCTCTGTCTTTGTTCCTCTTCTTCTCTCTCTTCCTCCTCCTCCTCCTTCTTCATACACATGACATCCGTAATTACTTGTTCACTGCTGTTTTCTCATTACACTCTAAACTCCAAAATGACAGGTACCATGTCTGCCTTGTTCACTGCGTGATTCCTGGCAGCAAACACAGTGTCTGACACAGTGCCTGACACAAAGTAGACACTTCTTACATAATGACATTAAATTGGATTGATGGTCACCTAACTATGGCTTTATGAGCCATAAAGGAGAAAAAGAAAATGAAAACAATGTTCCAAATTAATACCGTTGGCTCCATTACTTGCAACTAGAATTTGCAAAAGATTACATAAGTGCTGAGAGGATGTCCAACAATATGATTGGGGTTAAAAGTCTTTGGATGAGGTAAATGGTGAGTGATAAAGTTTTGAAGGGCTGGGCATGGTGGCTCACCCCTGTAATCCCAGCATTTTGGGAGGCCAAGGAGGGAGGGCTGATTGAGGCCAGGATTTGGAGACCAGCCTGGGCAACATAGCAAGACCCTGTCTCTATGAAAAATAAATAAATTAGCCAGGTGTGGTACACACTTATGGTCCCAGCTACTTCGGAGGCTGATGTTGGAGGATGGCTTGAGCCTGGGATGTCAAGTCTTCAGTGAACTGTGATTGTGTCACTGAACTCCAACCTGGATGACCGAGCAAGACCTTGTCTCAAATTAAAAAAAAAAGAAAATTTTGAGAAGACAATTATTTCGTTTGCTGCCAAAACAATGGGCTAAAATTTTTAAAAAGGAAGGTTGTATTCAATACGTTGAGGAAACAGTTACCATATGCCAAATACTGAGTATGCAACTGTGAGTAAGACATGGTCCTTGTCTTAAGGAATTGAATCCCTTGTGTTAGGGAAGCAGGAGCCTAGGAGAGCCAGAGTGGCACCACTTCAAAAATCAATTCCATCTTGAGACTAACAAGGCACATTCCGTTCCGGTCACAACCCACAATCAACACGTTTGTAGTTGAGGAAACAGCCTAAAGATACCTACAGGGACACACTCCTACAAAAGCGGAAAGCCCAGATGTCCCAATACCCATAACAATATATATTTTCAAGATAATTACAGTTAAGCTTGATGTATTCACACACTAGACTGTCAAGGATAGTTATCTTTAAATCAATAGAATAATAAATTTTGTCATGCTGTCTGCTCACCTGCACGTAGACACAGCTTAGCTTTTGACATAGACAAGACCTCTATATAAGGAAAGCTTAAAGCAAAGACAAGGCATGCCTCCTCTTGCTCTCTGGGGATGCCCTACTTTGTAATGGAGTACCTTTTAATAAACTCTCCTCTCACTGCACTCTGCTACTAGCCTTGAATTCCTTCTCGCATGAGATCTCAGAACCCTCTCTTGAGCTCTTTTTTGGCAACTTGGAAAAGGCATTGTGAATAGATACTTATAGTACAAATTAGTGAGTGACTGCTACAGCAAAGAGGTGGAATTATGAAAACTTGAAAAAAAAAGATGATTAATCTGAGGTCTCAAAGCATGGGTAGTTGAGGAAAGCTGGGCGGGACTTTTTCTTGCATTGAGAATGGCATTTAAGACACAGATCTAGCCTGGTGTGCTCAACTAGGCTAACGGTGAAAACTCAAAAGCTTAAGCAAGAAAGAGATCAGATGTGCTTGTTTGTTTCAAGATAACTAGATCTTTGTGTGGGGAGAAAAATCAAAGTCACACGTTCCTAAATTCCTCACATATATTTTCTGGGCTTGGATTCAGACTCTGCTTGTCACTAGCTGTGACCACTTCCCTGTGCATGAGTTTTCTTGTCTGTAAAATGGGGCTTAAAAAAAAATAGTATCTTAGCCGGGTGTGGTGGCTCACGCCTGTAATCCTGGCACCTTGGGAGGCCGAGGCGGGCGGATTGCCTCAGCTCAGGAGTTGGAGACCAGTCTGGCCAACACAGTGAAACCCTGTCTCTACTGAAATACAAAAATTAGCCGGGCGTAGCAGCCTGCGCCTGTAGTCCCAGCTACTCAGGAAGCTGAGGCAGGAGAATTGCTTGATCCCAGGAGGCGGAGGTTGCAGTGAGCCGAGATCAGGCCACTGCACTCCAGCCTGGGTGACAAGAGCAAGACTCCGTCTGCAAAAAAAAAAAAAAAAAAAAAAAGAGTATCTCCCTAAAAGTGTTGTCAGGAAGCCAAAACGAGCTAATATATGAAAAGTATTTAGAATGCCACCTGTACTATATGTGTTAGCTCTTGTACGAAAGTATTTCTCATGTACCTACTTGATAGCATTATGACTTTCTGCCAGTAAGCAGCTGATTTTTGTCTCATATTTGATTGCCTTTGCTTCAGGTCTCAATGACAGATTTCTGTTTTTGAATAAATGAACCATGGCAAGATTCAAAAATATTTAAGCAATGCTTATATAACATTTAATTCAGTTCAGAAGATACAGACGTTCAGAGTGTGCTCTGCGGTAGGTATTACAAGTGCTCTTTTTGCCCCAAATTCAGAAGTGGATCTTGAACTGCCTAAAGGATTGAGATCTGACATTGTAAGAATGACTTTGTGAAGATACAAACATATGAAGAAAGTTGTTTTCCAGAGATTAAAAAATTATCTACTTACTAAGAAAAAATCCTTTTATGATAATCTTGAGTACAGAGTAAGCAGGTACAACCATCCTGGTGATAACTGTATTCCCATCTGTAAGAGTCAGTTGGCCAGGCTTGGTGGCTCATGCCTGTAATCCTAGCACTTTGGGAGGCTCAGGCAGGAGGATCACTTGAGGTCAGGAGTTTGAGACCAGCCTGGCCAACATGGCGAAACACTGTCTCTACTAAAAATACAAAAATTATCCGGCGTTGTGGTACGTGCCTCTAGTCCCAGCTACCCGGGAGGCTGAGGCTTGAGAATCACTTGAAGCTAGGAGGCAGAGGTTGCAGTGAGCTGAGATTGTGCCACTGCACTCCAGCCTGGGCCACAGAGCAAGACGGTGTCACAAAAATAAAATTTAAAAATAATAAAAGAGTCAGCTGCTCCTCTATTATTTTAACAAAACGGGAACTCACAGATACCAATAAGCAGTTTATTGAAGAATTCTCTTCAGGAAATGATTTCCCATACATTGAACTGATTCTCTTTTCTTGAGTCCTTTTAAATTTGATGTACGGTTCAGACAGCCAAACTTACTGGTAACAGTGAGGAATATTGTAGGGGAAAGAATAAAAGTCTTGGAAAGCAAGGCAGTTACTGATAATTGTGCATACTGGGAACCACAAGATTTGGATACCAGGACTTTGACTTTTGGTTTCATCATTACGATTTAATCACAGCTGTGATTTAGTCAAGCCACTTGACCTCTTTAATTTTCATTTTCCTCATTTTAAAAACCAAAGTTGTTTTGAGGGTCAAATGAATGCCCGTGCGGGTATTTTACCAAATAATTATTTTACTAGCAGATAAAACATAATATTGAGGGTGAAAAGTTATGAGAGGTGCCATATTTTTTTAAACCCTGCTAAGTATCTGATATAGAATTGCAAGAGATGTTAGATTTCATGAAGAAATTGCCTTCTCCCCACAGAGGCAGAGTGACTTGTAACATCTGTAAAAGGTCACAAGCTGGTTAGCGGTAGCCAGAATCTAGGTTTCCTAACTCTAGTTGCCTAGTCTTGCTTTTATATGCCAGTGTTATTCATCATTTATTAAATACACGTTATGGAGGATAAATTAAGTGCAGAGCATTGTGGGTGCTGTGGGTGATCTTATCAGACACAGATCCTTCCCTTAGGGAATCTAGAGATTAGTAGGGATAAGACTCAGTTGTAAGTGTACAGTGTGAATGTACACTTACGGATAAAGTATGAATAAGGCCGGGAATGGTGGCGCACGCCTGTAGTCCCAGCACTTTGGGAGGCCGGGGCGGGCGGATCACTTGAGGCCAGGAGTTTGAGAACAGCCTGGCCAACATGGCGAAATCCTGTCTCTACTAAAAGTACAAAAATTAGCTGGGCGTGCTGGCCCACACCTTTAATCCCAGCTACTCTGGAGGCTGAGGCAGGAGAATCGCTTGAACCAGGGAGACGGAGGTTACAGTGAGCTGAGATCACACCACTGCACTCCAGCCTGGGCGACAAGAGCTAAATTCCGTCTCAAATAAACAGTTATGTGACTTGGTGAAGGTCAATGGCGATTTGGTGAAAGAGGTGACAATGCAGCCACGCTTCAAAAGGCAGAAGGGATTTGCACCTATTATCATAGGGGTTAAAGAAGGCAGTCCAGAGTTAAGAAACAGGATGAGCAAAGACACTGAGGTCTTAAGTCTCAATAAATTTTAGGTAAGTTTCATCGTAGTATAATAAGGGCTGTCTCACTCCGAGACTCTTGCACACTTTTATTGCTCCCTCCGACTGCTTGTCCTGACTGTATAACTCCCCCTGGGCGCCTCACCAGACTCCTCCAGGCCGAGGGAAGGACCGCCTCTTGTTTCCATGGCTCCCTCTCTAACCACCCCCTTCTCAGGATACCTATGACACGACTATTTGACTTTTTTTGCCTCCGAGCCCCCACCCCCACGTTTCTGGTCTTGAGAGAACAGGGGCTGGGCGCATGCGTCTATCTCTAACCTGAGCACCTGGAGTGTCCTTTCCTTTTAAGGCAAACGCCTACCCATTCTTCCAGCTTCAGCTGGAATGTCAGGCTCCCCACGCACTCACGGCCTTCCCTTCCGCCCTCTCCACATATACAGGGCAGGGAAGCTGTGTCTGATTCCTCTTTCGGACTCCAGGGAGTGACACATCATAAGCGCGCAATAAGTGCTAGCGGAATGAATGGAAACGTTCCGACCTGAGGCAGCGGATCACCCCAGGCTTCTCCAAGCGAGCACACCTCTGTCCAGGGAGGGCGCAGGAGATGAAGCTGCTGCGGTGAACCGACCCCGACCCCGACCCCGGCCCCGGCCCCGGCCCCGGCCCCGGCCCCGGCCCCGGCCCCGGCCCCGGCCCCGGAGCGCATCCCAGGCGACCCCTGGCCCCACCCCGGCAGGAGCCCGCCCGCGCCCTTCCCCACGCCCCCACCCACACCACGCAACATCGCCCTAGCGCCTTTCGGGGCGTCGCCGCGCAGGCTGCGCCGCCTGCGATTGGCCAAATGCGGCATAGCGCCATCTCGGCCTACCGCGCGGTGCGCGCCCTCATTGGCAGGCGGCTGCGAGAGCGGGGTGGGGGGCGGGGCCAGCACGCGGAGTGCGCGGGACGGGCGGACTCGCGCCTGAGCCCCGCCCCTTGGTCCCTCGTCTGGGCCGAGCCAGCCCGGGCGGCTGAGGCGCGTAGAGCCGGGCGGCGAGCGGGGGCGCGCGACGATCACTCTGGTTACTGCGGCCGCGCAGCGCTGGGGAAAGCCGCCGTCCGTGAGGGATGCTGGTGAGGAGGCCGTCGGGAGCCGCCGCCGCGGTCTGAGGGAGGTCCCCTGGAAACCGCCTTTCATCGGTGGGGAAGCGAAGTCGCAGTTGGCGGGTTTGGGGGCCAGCGAAGCGGGAGGCCTCTGAGTCGCGAGGTTGGAGCTGCGCTGCCCTGGAGCCGCACTCTTGAGTCCGAGGCCATCTTTTGTTGGAGAAGGCGGCGGCGCAGGCGTTTTTCCGAGGTTGGCCTGTGCAGCGTCGCCGTGCGCGGAAAAAGAAGCCTCTGAGCCCGCGCCGGCCCGCAGCCCCTGTGCCTTCCGGTCGCTGTCGCCTGAGGCGAGACCGCGTTTTCCCCAGTGCAGAGGTGTTTCTGTGACCCTCCCTTCACTCCCATTCCCTTCTGAAAGGGCACCTGCTGTTGGTGGGAAAAGAAATTATAGCACGAAGAGCCAGTATCAGAAGAGTATCTATCCATCACCCGCAGCAACCGCCCAGGGAACACCATCAAAAAAGAAAAAAGGGAATATCTGGATTGCCTGGGCGAGGAGGAGCGAGTCTGCTCGGGAGCTGTTCCAGCAGGCGATTTTTAAATACTGCTTTCTACGTCCTGTACAACTTGGCTTCACATACTTTTACACTAACTTTATATGATTTTTAAAAACTGGTCTGATCGGACTTCTCGTCCTGGGACGCTGTTGACTGGAGTCTGGCCGGCTGTCCGTGCTCCTCTTGGTACCGCATTTTGGGGAGAACCTTAAACCCACCCGAGCAGAGAATCTCCGCCTTGACCGGTGCCACCAAAGAAGCCTTGGAACCATGTGGACTTTTCTGGGCATTGCCACCTTCACCTATTTTTATAAGAAGTGCGGGGACTTCGTCACTTTGGCCAACAGGGAGGTCCTGTTGTGCGTGCTGGTGTTCCTCTCGCTGGGCCTGGTGCTCTCCTACCGCTGTCGCCACCGAAACGGGGGTCTCCTCGGGCGCCAGCGGAGCGGCTCCCAGTTCGCCCTCTTCTCGGATATTCTCTCAGCCCTGCCTTTCATTGGCTTCTTCTGGGCCAAGTCCCCCCCTGAATCAGAAAATAAGGAGCAGCTCGAGGCCAGGAGGGTAGGTTGATTTCAAAGCGGGCAGATGAATGTCTTACGTAGAAGTAGGATTGGGTTCGCTCAAATGGAAGTTTTATTTAAAGGGCAAAAGGCTAGGTAGGTTAGTGCTTGTATAAATTCTCATGTATTTTTTATTTTAAACTCTTTGCTGTGCCTTGGTTACATCTTTGACCTTAAGAATGAATGAAAACATTCGTTTCATTTAGCATTGGTTGAGCCTCAGATGGAGGTTGGTTATTGATTTGATTATGAAACATGGAATGAAACATTAGAATTTCACTTTGAAGGAGGAGAACAACCACTTTCCATGATGGAAAAGTTCTTAAAAATTCTTGGGTAAGGATTGGATTTGTGCCTAAGGGAGAAAGAAACGTGCTGCTGCGGGTAAGGCCAGTACTTGTAAGAAGTGACAGCTGACGGGGGAAAGTGACAGAACAGTTTGAAAAGCAGGCAGAAGGAAAATGCTCAACAATTTGAGGCATTGGGTTCAAAGTCCTCCTCCCCCGAATATTGGAGCATTGAGCAAATGCTTGCAGTAATGTCCTAACGCAAAGACCAGCTGTTCAAATACAGGTATAGTTGGGATTCCTGCAAAGGAAGCAGAGGCGGCCACTGGGAGATGAGGGGAGAGTAGTTTGGGCCAGATCATTTAGGGCATGTTGGCAATGAGTGTTTGGACTTTTTCCCAAGAGTTCTCCCAAGAGCACTGGAGGATTTTAAGCATCGGAGTAACATTATTTGATGTTTACTCTTTTTTTTAATTTTAATTTTTTGAGACAAAGTCTCGCTCTGTCGCCCAAGCTGGAATGCAGTGGCGTGATCTCGGCTCCGCCTCCCTGGTTCAAGCGATTCTCATGCCTCAGCCTCCCAAGGAGCTGGGATTACAAGTGCATGCCACCACTCCCGGCTAGTTTTTTTTTTTTTTTTTTTTTTTTTTTTTTTGTGTGTGTGTGTGTGTGTGTGTGTGTATTTTTGTGGAGACAGGGTTTCACCATGTTGGCCAGGCTGGTTTCGAACTCCTGACCTTAAGTGATCCGCACACCTCAGCCTCCCAAAGTGCTGAGATTACAGACGTGAGCCACCGAGCCCGGCCTTTTACTTTTTAAAAAGAACATTGCCGTTACTGTATGGTGAATGGGTTATAGGGGTACAAGAATGGAAGCAGGACTATCAGGCAAGAGACTATAGCAGTAAACCCACACTTGCTTTTTAAATTTTTGCGCCACCATTTCTGAATGTGAGATCTTTGGCAAATTGCTTAATTTCTGTGAGAATCTGTTACCTCTTCCATTAGCTGGGAATGGCACCACCCTTGCTGGTAGTTAATACCTAGTCAATAACCGCCTGATGATAGTCGCTGGTAATACTAGTATAGAGGTAATATACATCTCTTAGGATGAGCCTTCTGAGTAGCGCTTAGTTCAGTGACATGGTGAATGGGTTTGAGGAATGGGAAAGGAGGGAGAGGGAATCCTTAATGTTCAATTTGAACTCTTTCGTATTGTGGTCTGAGATCATTTCCCTTAAGGTCACTGAGCTGTAGTTCAGGTGGCTGGAATGCTATTCCTGTTTTCATGCTGTGTAGAGAAATTTTGGAGTAGGAAAATTGGGTTATCAGCAATCAATACTGGTTCCATTTTGTGAATGCCCCAGGCTTTGTCTTTATTTTTTTTGCACCAGGGAGTTGTTAGATTGTGATCTATTGAGTACTAAGTTCCCATTAGTGCTTACTCTACTGATGAGGCTCTGCAACGCCTGTTTTCTTCCAGAGCTCTCCTTTCAGGATGTCTGTGTGTGTGTGTGCGTGTGTGTGTGTATAAAACAGGAAAAACTTATGAAGAAACACATTTTTGGTTAAGATGACAAGAGGGGCTTGTCTTGCCCTCTACTGTAATTTAAATATAGTCAGTTCTGGTCATTAAGACAGAACTAATGGGAAAAGTAGAATATTGACATCTTTCCGTAGTAAAGGACAGAAAAGTATTTTTCTAAGAGAAATTATATTAAAAAAGGAATAGACCTAATTCCCAGTCCATTATAGAGGTAAAAGAATGTTGGGTGGATGTTAGAATCACAGAGTAAAGCTCTAAAGGATTTTAGGCTTCGTCTTCTTCCTTTTTGCTTGATAATTTTTTACAAACCCCTTCAAATGGTATTTAGTCTTACCTTAATCATTAAGGTCAGAGAACTCAAGGAAGGTGATTCCTTGCAATTCTGTATCTGAAAGGTATTCAAATGTGTGAATCTACCTACCAAGGAGAAATACTACAAAATTGAATTGTTCATTTTAAAAAGCCAGTGTGCACTATTATTCTCAGTGGTCATAAATCTCTCAAAACAAGACTTTGCATCTTTTTATGATCAAAGTTAAAGTTTTGCTGTCAGTTCAGCCAGTGATAGGTTTAATGTTTTTCCTTGTTGCTTTTTTGGGGACCAACTGTTTGACTAGGATCTCTTAGAGTATCAGGATAGGGAAAAAGGAGGGATAAATTAAATATGTGCTTATATGTTAAGGGCCAAAATTGTAAACAAGTCAAATCCTAAAGGTCAGTATGAGTTATTTGTTCTCTTGTAATTTTGTTTATTTAGATAATCTTCAATTAATAGATTGGTAGGCAAGATTTGACAATCCTTTTGTCATATAAAAGTGATATTAAATTGAGATAGATTTTTCAAATGAAAATCCAGAAAGAGAAAATAAAGATGAATAATGAAAATATCTAATTTTCATTAAATTTTTGGTGGCTCATGCCTGTAATCAAAGCACTTTGGGAGGCTGAGGCAGGCGGATCACTTGAGGTTGGGAGTTCAAGACCAGCCGACCAACATGGAGAAACCCCGTCTCTACTAAAAATACAAAATTAGCTGGGCGTGGTTGCACATGCCTATAATCCCAGCTACTCGGGAGGCTGAGGCAGGAGAATTGCTTGAATCTGGGAGGCGGAGGTTGCGCTACTGCACTCTACCTGGGCAACTAGAGTGAAACTCAATCTTAAACAAACAAACAAACAAAAAGAAGATATCTAAAAGGTGCTGAATAGTTTGTAAGATGAAGTCAAATCAGAAGTTGTAAGTGATTTGCATCTCGTTGATTCCCAGGATATATTTGAAGAATTTAGTTATTAATGATACAGTTTGCCCTATAAGAAGTCTTTGAAGTCCCTTATGAGCATTTACTATATTCGGCCCAGTGTGGATTTCTAAATATGTATGTATAACATTTTCCAAATATCATGTTTAGAAAACAATAAATATTTAATTTTATTGGGATAATATGACACACTTTTATTTAATGAATATTTTGATATCATTGATTATTATATATTATCTAGATTTTAAAATGTAACAATTTGTTTGGTTTGATAATGTTTAGTATCTAGCTTTAGCCCAGGATGCGAAAGTCCAGTGTGTCTACATGGTAGTAGCATGATTTGAATCTAACAGATTTGGATACATAGTTTACCTTTTTTTTAAAACAGCGCAGAAAAGGAACCAATATTTCAGAAACAACCTTAATAGGAGCAGCTGCCTCTACATCAACATCCTCTCAAAATGACCCAGAAGTTATCATCGTGGGAGCTGGCGTGCTTGGCTCTGCTTTGGCAGCAGTGCTTTCCAGAGATGGAAGAAAGGTGACAGTAATCGAGAGAGACTTAAAAGAGCCTGACAGAATAGTTGGAGAATTCCTGCAGCCGGGTGGTTATCATGTTCTCAAAGACCTTGGTCTTGGAGGTAGGTTCATATTGATTTTCAGGAGAGTTACGTGGTATAAACAAGCACTCTTCATTTAGACCATCCTATGACCAGTAAGAAGGTACTCCATTTTATTTTCATTTATAACATTTTCTATACTCATTTACCAACAAATTTGCATGAAAATGAGAGCAAAGGATAAAATAAGCGTTTAATAGTATGATCACATGTGAATTAGACTTAATGAGATATAACAACATGGCCAAAAGACTGTAATGGTCAAAACTAAGGACTGATAAATCCTAGAATGAGGGCATTAAATTTTGTGAAAGGTGAAGGGAACTGTCATTTGTGGAGAGTTTATTGTATACTTGTTACAGTGTTATTACGTAGAATCTTATTTAAGCACCATTCATCCATTCAACCAGTGCTTTTTAAGCACTGGCTATTCATTTAGGAAATGTTTATTCATTGCCTACTTTGTGTGGGGATGGGGTGGTGGGGTAGGGTGGGGTGGGGAAGGTGGGAGACAGACAAAGCAGCAAGCCCTCCCCTGTCTCTTTTTCCAAGGGCACTTATCTTATCATGAGAGTCTACCCTCATGACCTGATCACCTCCTAGAGGCTCCATCTCCAAATATCATCACACTGGGGATTAGAGGTTTAGCTTAGGAATTTTGAGAGGACACAAACATCTAGTCAATACCATATTTAAACATTTTATGTCACTAATATATATACTAGAGTTCACTTTTTCGCTTGACATAAATGTATTTCCAATACTGTTAACCATTCTTTGTCATTATCATTTTAAGCCCAAGCATAGTAATTTTTCAGTTGACTTCATAATATACTTCACTTTTCAAACTTAGATGAATGTTTAGGTTATTTTCAGTTACCCTTTATTAGGTAACACTATAGTGAACCTATTCTTGCATGTAACTTTAAAGATTATTAAATATATCTTTAGGATGAATTTCTTACATGGATTTCCAAGATTAAGATTATTACATCAAAGGATGCTAATGTCTTCATGGTTCTTGATAATTATTGTTATATTTTCTAAAATATAATATTAGTTTATAGTATCACCAGTAATATATGAATTTATCAGTTTTATCATAATCTCATCAGTGATTTTGATGGTATTGTTTTAATTTTTACTTAATTGATTTTTTTATCACTTGAACATTTTTTCTGATTTGTTCACTGTTTCTGTATTGCTTTATATGAATCATCCATACATGTTTTTGTCCATTACTATTGGCATCTTAATATCTTTCCAGTGGTTTTTAATGAGTAAATTTTATTATGTATACACATATTAATCTTTTGTTCTATTTCATATGTCTTTCCCAAAGTATTGTTTTAGCTTTTATTTTTAAAATTAATTTTAAACTTTCTAATTTTCAGTTGGCACTTAGTTATATTTTCTATTGAAAGTTTTTTCTTTTTCAACTTCTTTTGCTGCTTTAGATTTAAGAAAGCAATTTTTACATGATTCTGATGAATTCAGTGTTTTGTTTGCTGCCATTTAAATTATTTGATGTACTAAAAAGTTCTTTGCAGTTTGTCCTGAGTCAATTTTGATGGATAGTATGTAATCATCAACAGTTGGGGATAATTCTACCCTTTCCATTTGGTTTGGAAAATCTACTTTTTCATATATTCAGTCTTTATATATAAATTGGGGTATTTTTTGAGTTTCCATACTGGTTTTATTTTCTTTTTATTTCTTTTTGGTGACAAATCTACATATTCATACATTGAAAAAAAGTGTTAAGAAGGACTGAATGTGTCCCTATGTCTTTATGGCAGAATAGGTTTACTCAGGAGAGGATTGGTTTATTTCATGTTGCATTTTCTTGCTGAAGTGAAGTGGAATTACAGACCTGAAATAGTTATGTTGTTATCTTTAAATGATACTACAGATTTGCTAAGACTCTCATTGACCTCCAGAAGCATCATGGTTTCTGAAATAGTTATATTAGTTCAGTTCTCCAGATTTGAAGGCAGAGAGTCATTTTTGATGTGTGTATGTCCTCTTTGGTTCTTAGTTTAACTCTGGGTGTGTTAACAGAATTGATTGTTTTGAACTCAATTGTTTTGCAGATACAGTGGAAGGTCTTGATGCCCAGGCTGTAAATGGTTACATGATTCATGATCAGGAAAGCAAATCAGAGGTTCAGATTCCTTTCCCCCTGTCAGAAAACAATCAAGTGCAGAGTGGAAGAGCTTTCCATCACGGAAGATTCATCATGAGTCTCCGGAAAGCAGCTATGGCAGAGCCCAAGTAAGACCACAGTTTCAAATATATAATTACTAAACAATTAATACATTTACATTTGACCTTTGTACAAATAAGATATTATAAATTTTAATGAATTTTTGGGGCATAGTCTAGAACATATGTATATTAAACTATCAGAAGAGTGTTAGATATTCAGTGCTTTTGTTAAGAATATCATATAGAGAATTTTCCTTTGACATAGAACTATGAAGAGTTCTCCTTTGACTAAATGAAAATTATATATTTTTATGTGATTGGAATTTAGAGGATATATTTGTAACTAAGGCATAAGTCCATTTGTGCACATTTTGGAGTTTAGGTTTGTGGTTATGATACTTTCTATTAGAAGTCAGGATATAAAACTGCAAGGAGAAATCCCTGTTTCATTCTCACTAAAAACCCAGTCTGTTAGGACTGGCTTCTTCTCTTGATTATTAACTTATATTTACCAGTAACCTTTAAAACACTAATCGAAGAAGTTTTAAGCATGAGAACCCTCATGTGATTGACACAGACTAAAGTATTGACAAAGCAAGTGAAGAAGTAAGTGGACTTATCTTCTGGACTGAAAAGACTTGATATCCATGGAAGAAGAGTATGTTCACTGTATGAAAATGCAAAAATATGGCCAGGTGCTGTGACTCATGGCTGTAATCCCAGCACTTTGGGAGGCTGAGGTGGGCAGATCACGAGGTCAGGAGTTCAAGACCAGCCTGGCCAATATGGTGAAACCCCGTCTCTACTAAAAATATGAAAAAATTAGCTGGGCGTGGTAGCACGCGCCTGCAGTCCCAGCTACGTGGGAGGCTGAGGCAGGAGAATTGCTTGAACCCAGGAGGCGGAGGTTGCAGTGAGCCGAGATTGTGCCACTGCACTCCAGCCTGGGTGACAGAGCGAGACTCTGTCTCAAAAAAAAAAAAAAAAAAAAGAAAAGAAAATGGAAAAATACTCCCAAATATAAGGATTATAAAAATTACCTGTTCTGACTAGAAATCATTACTTTTTTTTTTTTTTGAGATGGAATCTCGCTCTGTCACCCAGGCTGAAGTGCAGTGTCGTGATCTCTGCTCACTGCAACCTCTGCCTCCCGGGTTCAAGCGATTCTCCTGCCTCAGCCTCCTGAGTGGCTGGGATTACAGGTGCCCGCCACCACTCCTGGCTAATTTTTGTATTTTTAGTAGAGACAAGGTTTCACCATGTTGGCCAGGATGGCCTTGATCTGACCTTGTGATCCGCCCACCTTGACCTCCCAAAGTGCTGGGATTACAGGCGTGAGCAACCACGCCTGGCCAGAAATAATTACTCTTAACAGTTTGCAGGATGCATTCCAATTCTTGTTTTCCCCTCTGTGTATCGATGTATGAGGGTATGTAAAGTTTCTCTGCCTATATTTTATTTTTTAACAAATTAAGATAAAAATCCAATGTTACTTTTTAAGATACTTTTAAAATCATTACATTAGTAATATGTATTAAATGTTGATAAATTAGAAAATAAAAACCACACATTGGACACGTGTTTGTACACACATGCATGTCCAGTTTATATGGATAAACTGGAGATAAGGAATTTAATTTAAATTGCTGAAATGTGCTGCTTTAGAAATATATATTTTTTTTATTCTTTAGTGCAAAGTTTATTGAAGGTGTTGTGTTACAGTTATTAGAGGAAGATGATGCTGTGATGGGAGTTCAGTACAAAGATAAAGAGACTGGAGATATCAAGGTGAGAAATACCAAATGTTACCTCTTCTAAGAGATGTTGTTTTTCCTTCTTTTTCACTTACCGCTTTAAAAAAGTAGGCGTACCAATTTACAGGTTGAGTATCTCTTTCTGAAATGCTAGGGATCAGAAGTGTTTTGAGATTTTTTAATTTTCTTCAGATGTGTGCATTATATTTACCAGTTGAGCATCTCTAATCCAAAAATCTTAAATTTCAAATGATCCAATGAGTATTTTCTTTGTCATATTGCTGCTCAAAAAGTTTTGGATTTCAGATTTTTGGATTAGAGATACTCAGCCTGTGTTATTTTTCAAATGGACTGAGTTATTTCTAAGCCCTGTGCAATAGGATAGGTTTCAGATTGCAACACATTGTTTTTTAGAGGACCTCAGAAGGCTATGCAAGAAGCTTTTTAAACAGAACTAATATGAATACTTTTGAAACTGAGTAATATACATCAGCAGAGAAGCAGAGGGGAAGTAGTAGGGGAAAGAAGGCAAGATTCAACATAAAAGAAATGATTCAGATAAAATGAGCAGTTTAACTCAGGCAACAGTGAATCTTTTTCAGAACAATTTGTCCTTTTATTTTATTTATTTATTTATTTATTTATTTATTTATTTATTTATTTGAGACGGAGTTTCACTCTTGTTGCCCAGGCTGGAGTGCAATGGCACGATCTCGGCTCACTGCAACCTCCGCCTCCCGGGTTCAAGCGATTCTCCTGCCTCAGCCTCCTGAGTAGCTGGGATTACAAGCATGTTTCACTGCACCCGGCTAATTTTGTATTTTTAGTAGAGATGGGGTTTCTCCATGTTGGTCAGGCTAGTCTTGAACTCCCAATCTCAGGTGATCCTCCCACCTCAGCCTCCCAGAGTGCTGGGATCACAGGCGTGAGCCACCATGCCGGGCCAATTTATCCTTTTTTTAAAAAAAATTTATTGTAGTAAAAAACACATAATTCTGGACTGCTCCCCATAGGGTTACCACCTCTTAGAAATTGTACTCTAATGAAGGTGACTGGAATGTTTTCGGGTTACCACCTCTTAGAAATTGTACTCTAATGAAGGTGACTGGAATGTTTTCCAGTTACCACCTCTTAGAAATTGTACTCTAATGGTGGTGACTGGAATGTTTTCTCTGCTTCTGTCGTAGTATTACAAATACATGTAGTCATTTGTACAAAAATTCTTCTAAGCCCTTGCTGCTGACTAAAAGCACTATATGAAGTTAGAGAATTTTAGAATGAAAGAATCTGGCTAGTCCCTGGAATTTGTAATGAGATTCACTGCTTTGTGTTATATGCCTGCCTTGTAGTTGTTTCCCCCATTGTCTTTCAAAGTGGAGAGTAATCCCAGATGGTTTACATGAGAGGGCTGCAAAGGGAGATGATCCTCAGCGACTCAGAGGAAGTGTCTAAACACTGCTCATGCTTTATCTGAAGCCCACCTAACAGTTTCTTCAATAGTATTACCTTCAGCTACCCTCTATAATGCTATCTGATAATATATTTAAATCTCTTCATGCACATTTTTTAAGAATGGCTTTTTTTTACTGTGTGTTTCTGACTACTATACTGAGTAGTCTTCATTTCTGTTACAGGAACTTCACGCTCCATTGACTGTTGTTGCAGATGGGCTTTTCTCCAAGTTCAGGAAAAGCCTGATCTCCAATAAAGTTTCTGTATCATCTCATTTTGTTGGCTTTCTTATGAAGGTACTGTAGGAGTGTCTTACTGTAATTTCAGTAAAATAAACTTGAAATTTGAAAATTGTTAAAACATTTTCTTTTTTTTTTAGAATGCACCACAGTTTAAAGCAAATCATGCTGAACTTATTTTAGCTAACCCGAGTCCAGTTCTCATCTACCAGATTTCATCCAGTGAAACTCGAGTACTTGTTGACGTTAGAGGAGAAATGCCGAGGAATTTAAGAGAATACATGGTTGAAAAAATTTACCCACAAATACCTGGTAAGAAATAGCATCTTCAGTTCTTACAAAAGGTGTGTCTAAAATAGGCCAGAGATAAGGATGGCAGGTGAAACATTCATCCAGTCAACCAGATATGCTGGAACTCAACTACTTAAACTAGCACATAAAAAAAGCAAAACAAACTCCAAATTAAACAAAAGTTTCCGGCTGGGCACGATGGCTCATGCCCATAATCCCAGCACTTTGGGAGGCCCAGGTGGGTGGATCCCCTGAGGTCAGGAGTTCAAGACCTGTCTGACCAACATGAAGAAACCCCGTCTCTACTAAAAATACAAAATTAGCTGGGCGTGGTGGCTCATGCCTGGAATTCTAGCTACTGGGGAGGCTGAGGCAGAAGAATCACCTGAACCCAAGAGGCGGAGGTTGTGGTGAGCCGAGATCATGCCATTGCACTCCAGCCTGGGCAACAAGAGCGAAACTCCATCTCAAAAAAAAAAAAAAAAAAAAAGTTTCAATATGTTTTTGTCAGGTAATAGCATAGTTTTTAAAAATAATTGTTTTTATTGGCATATATGGTATTTTTTAAGGTTGTCTCTGGACAGGAATCTGTCTCTGAATTCTTTAATATCTCTTATACCTGAATATTTTTGTGCTTGGTTTTTGTAGTAATGATAGCTGCCATTTCTTGAATGCTTACTCTAAAGTGTTTAGCAAACAATTTCATTTAATCTATGTAACCACTCTGTGAGGTAGGCATTATCATTATTCTCATTTTACAGACGGGAGAACTAAGGTTCAGAGAGACTAGTTAGCTCCTCCAAGTATAAACTATTAGTAGCGGCAGAACCAGGGTTGATATCAGGTCTGTCTGTCTGCCTCTTTGAACAGACATGTCCTGTCCGCAGAACATGAGAATTGTAAGGGATCTTCAGGGTCATACTAGTTTTGAGTTGAATACAAAGGCTTCATGAAATTTAGATAGCTTTATAAAAACATTAATAAAAATAACTTTTTCACAAATCTAAAGTTTTCATGGTACAGTATTTAGGATCTTTTTTTGAGAATGGGATGATGTAGGAAAAAAATGTAAAAAAAAATTTGAAAATTTTGATAAAATTGAAGGGAAACCCTGATTGTCAATTATGATATGATTAGAGTAATAGGAAACTGTTTTTGGTATAAGTACATTTTGTTTAAATATTCTGGTTTTTTTTTCCAAGTTATTTTTTAAACTAAGTGAAACCACTTTAGTAACAAATTATTAACAGAAATGAAGTGAAATGAAGTGGGTAAACTTAGATTTTAAATAATGACATTTTCAACATGTACATGGAAACATTTCAATAAATTTTCATTTAGTTAAGCCACTTTTGAAGCTTTCAGATGGGGAAATTATGAATTTTTATGAAAAGGGTTGTCCATTGCCTGATATTTTTAGCATTTATTTTTCTTTTATTGTAAATGTGGTGGTTTTTCTTTTTCTTATTTTTTTTTTCCAATCCAGAGGTTAATTGGAGTAGACTGCCCTGAAATTATGGGGAGAAACCATTGGTAGGTTTATATTAATATTAGTTAGATTACCAAGATTACCTTCTATGAATGGAATAATTTTCAACAGAGGCTTCTGCTACTGTATTCCCAGATTACACTGGGAATTGTATGACAGTTCATTTTCTATATAAGTAGCACAGAAATTTAAAGCTTGCTTGCAAGTACCTCAGAGATGAGCTAATCCAACCATTTCATTTTTATAGATGAAGAAACTGAAGCTCAGCGAGGTAGGGCTGGCCTATGCTTCCAAATCAAATTCTTTCTCTAGTGTACATACCCTCCAGCTGTTTGTGAATTAGTAGTATATTTCATCTGAATATTACCAGAATATATTGATTATAATACATTAAATATTAAATATGACAGTAGTCTGTTAACATTTGGAAGAAAGGTGGGTGGTTTTCTCCCTGTTTCATGGCATCTGAATTTGCCTCATTGTTTTTTCATTCAGTTGTATGTATGTTTATATTAATGTTTTCTTAGATTCCTTCGTCATTCCTTAGCATTAATAGCTAAGTGCTTAATGAATAATTTTATTAATGAAATAATTAGTTCTTGATTTATCACAAGGGATATATGTAACAACCATAACAGATGTATAGTAGGCATTTGTTTATACTTGATAAGAAAATATGTGATACTTTGAAATTGAAGTGTTATAACCCAGTTCTTTGGGTGGGTGGGATTGATTGCAGATCACCTGAAAGAACCATTCTTAGAAGCCACTGAGAATTCTCGTCTGAGGTCCATGCCAGCAAGCTTCCTTCCTCCTTCATCAGTGAACAAACGAGGTATTATTTTTTGGGCTTATTTTATAAAGGAATCAATATTCCAAATGACAAATACATGATTACATTTATACTGTTACGAGTAACATCTGGGACAGATAGTTTGTTACTTGTGGATTAGTGCATTATTAATACCAAAATTAGTTTTATGATCTATTTAGTTATTAACATTGAGTGTATAGAAGTACTGTGCTAGTCAGGGAAACAACAGGTAAAAAACTGACCTTGACCTAGAGAAGGCAATTTTCTGCTTGGGAATGTAGACAGATAATTTTACAACACTGTTGATAAATTTTGTAATAAAACCCACAGATTCAGTGTCAAGGAGTGTGCAGAGCAGGGAGGGAAGCTTGTGAAGTGGGAGGGGTAGTTAGGGAGGACATTGTTCAGGAAACAGTGGAAACAAAGGACCTTGGACCTGGAGGATGAGTGGGAGTTCATGAGGTGGACAGTAAGATGAGGAACTTCTAAGTAGATGGAATAACACTGCCAAGGGATGAGAAATGGTGGCACTTTCAAGGAACTCAAGTAGTTTCCTATGGCAGGAGCATAGGGTGGGTGTCAGAGTGGTAGACAGATAGGATATATGTTTAACATTTAATCTTTCAGACAATGGAAAGTCATTTGAAGTGTTTTTTTGTTACTAACTTTATTGATGTGTAATTCACAAATCATTCAGTTTGCCCATTGAAAGTGTACAGTACAGTGATTTTTTTAGTATATTCACAGTGTGTGCATCACCACCACAATCAAATTTAGAATATTTTTGTCTTGCCCAAAGAAACCCATTGGTATTCACTCCCCATTTCCTCCCAACACTCAGCCGTAGGCTACCCCTAATTTACTTTCTGTGTCTAGATTTGCCTATTTGGGATGTTTCCTAAACGCATTGTATAGTAAAGCCCTTTGGAACTGGCTTTTCATTTAGCACAATACTTTTTGAGGTTCATTCATGTTGTAGCATGTTTCAGTTCTTCATTTGTTTTTATGGCCAAATAATCTTCCATTGTATGGCTGTATTACATTTTGTTTAGCCATTTATCAACTGATAGATATTTGGGTTGTTTCTACTTTTTGGTTATTACAAGCAATGCTGCTATGAACATCTGTGTGCGAGTTTTTGTGTGGACATATATTTTCATTTTTCCTGGGTATATACCCAAGAGTGGTATTGCTGGATTATATAGTAATTCATGTTTAACTTTTTGAGGAGCTGCTAGACTTGTTTTCCAAAATAGCTGTCCCATTTACATTCCCTTTAGCAACGTGTGAGTTCTCATTTCTCCACATCCTTGTCAGTGAGTGAACACTTGTATTATCTTTGTGTGCATAGCCATCGCAGTAGGTGTGAACTAGGCCTTTCATCATTGTGCTTTTGATTTGCATTTCTCTCTTAGATAATGATGTTGAACATCTTTTCATATGCATATAGGCCATTTGTTGTTTGGAGAAATGTATATTTAGACTTTGCATTTTTTTTTAATTGGGCAGATTTAAAAATTCTTTGTTGTTGAGTTTCAAGAGTCCTTTTCATATTTTAGATACAAGTCCCTTATTAGATATGTGATTTGCAAAATTTTTCTCATTCTGTGGGTTTTCTTTCCATTCTTCTTGATGGTTTCCATTGAAGTACAAATGATTTAAATTTTCATGTTTGTATTTTGTTGCTTGTGCTTCCAATGCCATATTTAGGAAGGCTTTGTCCAATCTAAGGTCAAAAAGATTTACTCCTATATTTTCTTTCTTTCTTTTCTTTTCTGTTTTTTTTTTTTTTGAGATGGAGTTTCGCTCTTGTCGCCCAGGCTGGAGTGCAATGGTATGGTCTTGGCTCACTGCAACCTCCGTCTCCTAGGTTCAAGCGATTCTCCTGCCTCAGCCTCCCGAGTAGCTGGGATTATAGGTGCTCGCCACCATGCCCAGCTAATTTTTGTATTTTTAGTAGAGATGGGGTTTCACCATGTTGGTCAGGCTGGTCTCAAACTCCTAACCTCAGGTGATCCACCCACCTCAGCCTCCCAAAGTCCTGGGATTACAGGTGTGAGCCAACATGCCTGGCCCGTTACTCCTATATTTTCTTCTAAGAGTTTTATAGTTTTACCTCTTTAGTTTAGGTCTTTGATCCATTTTGAGTTAAATTTTGTCTGTTGAGGGGAGGGGGTCCAGCTTGATTTGTGGATATTCAGTTGTCCCAGTATCATTTGTTGGAAAGAGTATTTGTTCCCCAGTGAATTTTCTTGTCATTGTGGTCAGAATTCCCTTGACTGAAAGGTAAGGGTTTATTTCTTTCAACAATATTTTGTAGTTTTCAGAGTATAAGTTTCGCATTTCTTTTGTTAAATTTATTCCTAAGTGTTTTACCTTTTTTGATACTTTTGTAAACGGAATTTTCTTAATGAGGCAGTGGTGTGATTAGACTTTTATTTCAGGAATATACTCTGACATTTTTGTGGAGGATGGTTTGGAGGAAAGTCCAGTAAAACATATACTAAGATTATTTAATTATTCTGTCAGTGATGATAAAAGGCCAGAACTAGGGTTGTAAAATGAAAGGTAATGAATAAATTTGGGTAATATCTAGGATGTAGAATGTACAGAACATGGTGATGATTTGAATATTGTAGTAAGAGAGTGAAATCTCTTGATGTAAATTCCAGGTTTCTGGCGTAGATAGTTTTGCCAGCCATTTGCTGACATAGGAATAGGAAAAGGAATTAATTGGGTTTTCTTTCTTTTTTCTTAGTTTGTCTTAAAGGTTTGCTGATTTTATGTTTTCAAAGAACCAACTTTTCATTTTGTTATCTTTAGTATTTTTTTCATTTCATTTATTTTGGCTCTGATCTTTATTATTTTCTACTAATTTGGGGTTTGGTTTGCTCTTGCTTTTCTGGTTAAGATGCACTGTTAGGTTGTTTATTTGACGTTTTCCGGCTTTTTTGATGTAGGCACTTACTGCTATAAACTTTCCCTTTAAATATTGCTTTTGCTGTGTCTCACAGGTTTTATATGTTGTCTTTCCATTTTATTTCTATCAAGAAATTTTTGTATTTACTTCTTAATTTCTTCATTGACCCACTGGTCATTCAAGAACATATGGTTTAATTTCCATGTGTTTGCATAGTCTCCAAAGTTCCTCATATTACTGATTTCTAGTTTGATTCCATTGTGGTCAGAGAAGATACTTGATATGATTTCAATTGATTTTTGAATTTTTTAAGTCTTGTTTTGTGGCCTACCCATGACCTATCCTTGAGAATGATCAATTTGCTGAGGAGAAGAATGTGTATTCTGCAGTTTTTGGATGAAATGTTCTGTGAATATTTGTTAGGTCTCTTTGGCCTGTAGTCCAGATTAAGTCTGGTGTTTCTTTGTTGTTTATCTGTCTGGATGATCTATTCAGTGCTGAAGGTGGTGTGTTGAAGTCTCCAGCCATGATTGTATTGGAGTCTATCTCTTTAGTTCTAATAATATTTCCTTTATATGTCTGAGTGCTCCGGTATTGGATGCATATATAATTGTTACATCCTCTTGCTGAATTGACCCCTTCATCATTATATAATGACCTTCTTTGCCTCTTTTTATAGTTTTTGTCTTGAAATCTATTTTACTGATGTAAGTATCATTACTGCTGTTTTTTGGTTTCCATTTGCATGGAATATCTTTTTCATCCCTTCATTTTCAGTCTGTGTGTCTTTATAGGTGAAGTGTGTTTATTTTAGGCAACAGATCGTTGGTTCTTTTTTAAAATCCATTAAGCCACTTTATGCCTTTTGAGTGAAGAGTTTAGTCCATTTACATTGAATGTTACTATTGGTAAGTACATACTTACTATCGCCATTTTGTTATTTGTTTTCTGGTTGTTTTGCTGTCTTTTCTTCCTTCCTGTTTCCTTTTTGTGAAGGTAATTTTCTCTAGTAGTATGTTTTAATTTTTTGCTTTTAATTTTTTTGCCTCTCTCTTGTAGGCTTTTGATTTGAAATTATCATGAAACTTGCAGATCATATCTTATAACCCATTATTTTAAACTGATGACAACTGATTCTACAAACAAGCAGAGAAAACTAATAAAAACTCTACACTTTAACTTTATCCCCCTTGCTTTTTAACTTTTGTGAGTTTTGTACCTTCATGTAATTGCTTACTGCTCGTTAATGTCCTTTTCTTTCATATTGAATAACTCACTTCAGCATTTCTTGTGGGAAAGGTCTGGTGTTGATTAAGTCCCTCGACTTTTGTTTGTCTGGGAAAGTCTTTATTTCTTCTTCATGTTTGAAGGATATTTTCTCTGGATATACTATTCTAGGATAAAAGGTCTTTTCCTTCAGCACTTTCAGTGTGTCTTGCACCTCACTCCTGGCCTGTCAGATTTCCACTAAGTCTGCTGCCAGACATACTGTATGTTTCCATAGGAAACATACAAAAGCACAATGATACTATGTACTGCCAGACATACTAAGCCAGGAGTTTCACACCAACCTGGACAATAAAGCAAGAGCCCATCTCTACAAAAAATTAAAAGATGAGCAAGGCATGGTGGCGTGTGCCTGTAGTCCCAGCTATTTGGGAGGCAGGGTGGGAGGATCTTTTGCTCTAGAGCTCCGTTGTTTGTTGTTTCCTTTCTCTCGCTGCTTTTAGGATCTTTTTTTTTATCCTTGACCTTTGGGAGTTTGGTTATTAAATGGCTTGAGCTAGTCTTGTTTGAATTAAATCAATCACCAATCCTTGCTTGGTGTTCTGTAGCCTTGTGCTTAAATATTGGTATCTTTCTCCAGATTTGGGAAGTTCTCTGTTATTTTTTCTTCGAATAAACTTTCTACCCTGATCTTTCTACCTCCTTTTAAAGGCCAAGAACTTAGATTTGCTCTTTTGAAGCTATTTTCTAGATCTTGTAGGTGTGCCTCATTCTTGATTATTCTTTTTTCTTTTGTCTCCTCTGTGTATTTTCAAATAGCCTGTTTTCAAGCTTACTAATTCTTTCGTCTGCTTGATCAGTTCTGCTGTTGAGATTCTGCCGTGTTCTTCAGTATGTTAATTGAATTTTTTATCTCCAGAATTTCTGCTTCTTTTTAATTTCAGTTGTTTCGTTAAATTTATCTGATAGCATTCTGAGTTCCTTCTCTGTGTTATCTTGAATTTTGTTGAGCTTCTTCAAAACAACTATTTTGAATTCTCTAAAAGCTCACATCTCTGTTACTCTAGGATTGGTCACTGGTGCCTTATTTATCAGAGTTAATTTAGTGAGTTTATGTTTTCCTGGATGGTCTTGATGCCTGTGGATGTTCGTCAATGTCTGGGCATTGAGAAGTTAGGTATTTATTGTGGTCTTCGGAGTCTGGGCTTGTTTGTACCCATCCTTCTTGGGAAGGCTTTCTAAGTTTTCAAAGGGAAGTGAGTGTTGTGATCTAAGTCTTTGGACATAGCAGTCGTATCTGTATTAGGGGGCACCCCAAGTCCATTAACATTGTGACCCTTGCGGACTCGTAGAGGTACTGCCTTCGTGGTCTTGGGTGATATCTGGGAGAATTCCCTGGATTACCAGGAAAAGAACTCTTGGTTCTCTTCCCTTATTTCCCTCAAACACAGACTCTGTCCTTTTGTGCTGAGCTGCTTGGAACTGGTGGGGGGAGGGGTGACACAAGTATGCCTGTGGCCACCACCACTGGCCTGTGCCGAGTCAGACCTGAAGCCAGTACAACACTGGGTATTGCGCCAGGCATGTGGCGATGACTGCCTGGTCACCGCTGATGTTCCCTCAAGACTCAAGAGCTCTACAGTCAGTACAAATCCAGCCAGGCTTGTGCCTTTCCCTTGAGGGCAGTGAGCTCCTGGGGGCCCAGGACTGGTCCAGAAATGCCGTCTAGGAGCCAGGGCCTGGAGTTGGGAACCTTAGGAATCTACCTGGTGCTCTATTCTACTGTAGCTGAGCTGGCACCCAAACCTCGAGACATATTCCTTCCCACTCTTCCCTCTCCTTTCCTCAAGCAGGAGCCTCTCCCCTTGGCCACCACTGCCCCAGGCCTGCAGTGGGTACTGCCTGGCTGCGTCTGGTGTTCACTCAAGGCTCCAGGGATCTTCAGTCAGCTGGTGGTGAATGCCGCTAGTCCTGGGTCTCTCCCTTCAGGACAATGGGCTCCCCTGTCACCCAGGATGGATCCAAAAATGCTGTCCACGTGCCCAGACCTGGAATCAGGGATCCCAGGAACCCCCTTGGTGCTCTGTCCCACTGGCCAAGCTGGTACCCAAGCTGATTTTTGGTTCTTATGAAGGTGCTTTCCTTTGTGGACAGTTGTTCATTTTAGTGTTCCTGTGTGGGAGGAGGATGATCGCCAGAGGACTTGCTTTTTATGCCTGGATACCTGTAGATGGCCTGGATACCTGTAGATTCCTTTTATTTTCTTCATATTTTAATTTTAAGGCAGCCTTATAAATGTATTGACATTGTTGGACTTGTCATTAGGTGTGTATATGAGTTTCATGAGGGCAGAGACCACACTCTTGTTATTACTGTATCCCTAGTGCCTGGCCACCTATTAGGTACCCAATATTGATTCAAACAACTCTTGAATTTTTGCCTCAGCAAATTTTAATCATGATTTGTTTCCATGTATTTTCACATTTTTCTTATTAGTAGCTTACATCAGTAATCTTTATACATTGAGTTGTCTTTCTTTTTGTCTCAAGTGATGCTCTAAGATAAAATCTTCATTACCTCTCTTCATAGGTGTTCTTCTTTTGGGAGACGCATACAATATGAGGCATCCACTTACTGGTGGAGGAATGACTGTTGCTTTTAAAGATATAAAACTATGGAGAAAACTGCTAAAGGGCATCCCTGACCTTTATGATGATGCAGCTATTTTTGAGGTAAGATCAATTATTTTGACAAAAATGTCTCAAAATGGATTTATTTCTGAGGGTTAAGAGCAGTGGGGCTCTGATGGGGAGATCTGTACTAAGGAACCTGAGCTTTATAATAGCTCTTAGGCATCTTGCTTAGGCTTGAAGAACCTGACATGCAACCTGCGAATCATAGAGAATTTCTAAATTTGAATATTATGTAACACTGGATTGCTATGGGCCACTTAGCTCATGGTGGCTGTAAATTTAGCTTCAGTGTCATATAACCCATTGCTCTGAAGGTGATTTTTTTTTTTTTTTTTTTTTGTAAATGATAAACATAAGGCAACATTACTTGCAGATAGTCCTTAGAAGGATAAATGTCAGTTTGAGGGGATTATAAACATCAGTTTGTGCTTTTTTATCCTTGCCATATAATAAATGAGCTATTTCTTTTTTAGGCCAAAAAATCATTTTACTGGGAAAGAAAAGCATCTCATTCCTTTGTTGTGAATATTCTTGCTCAGGCTCTTTATGAATTATTTTCTGCCACAGATGGTAAGTGTAGCACTTTTTAGTGAGTATTTCTCAATTGCAGATTTTTAGCATAGGAAAGGAATAAAAAAGTTAGTGATTTGTCCAGAAATAAAGATGTTACCTGAGTTTGCTAACTCCCAAGTTGGTAGTTTTTAAAAAAATTCCATTTTGAGCAACAGTTTTAGTTTTAGTTTGGAAGGGAAACTTTAGTTTTAGTTTGGAAGGCAGTGGAATTTCCTTAGACAACATTAATAGTATTGCCTCAGTAACATATTCATTATTTTGAATTCCTCTGGTGCAGACTAGATCATTCATGTCCCCACACACACAAGATTGTGATGGAAGGTGTTTTTGGCCATGTATTAAAAGGCAATAGTCTTTTTCTTCCTAACACTAGTTTCAATTTCTTTTTAACGTAATATTTTATAAAATGAATACGAGCTGTTAATCTTGTCCCTGTTAAAAAGCACAAGTAACAATGCGTTCACCCTTTACTTATTTGGACTATTTTGGTGCTTTTGTTTCTGTTTCCATATTATAGAGAGGTCATGGTCAATGTATATATTATAGAAAACACAACTTAGCAGAAGCAGTGTTAGAAATGGAGGAAAAGAGGCCAGGCGAGATGATTCATGCCTGTAATCCCAGCACTTTAGGAGGCCAAGGCAGGAGGATCGCTTAAAGCCAGGAGTTTCACACCAACCTGGACAATAAAGCAAGACCCCATTCTCTACAAAAAATAAAAGATTAGCAAGGCATGGTGGCGTGTGCCTGTAGTCCCAGCTATTTGGGAGGCAGGGTGGGAGGATCACTTAGGGCCAGGAGTTTAAGGCTACAGTGAGCTATATACAGTGAGCTAAATATAGGGAGCTATATGAAGTGCCACTGCACTCAGCCTGGGCAACAGAGTGAGACTCCATCTTCTAAAATGAACAAACAAAAAATTAAAAGAAATGGAGGAGAAAAGGCAACTGTGCCACCTCCTCACCACAGCAGTGTACACATCAGTTTAATAGTAGGTTAATGAAACTAGGCTTTTCAGTTTTCAAGAATAAATATTGACTCAAATGCCATTACTCTAGTATATCTGCAGCATAGCTATTTGTATAGATCATACAAGGCCCTAGTGTTAAGTGCTGTGGTTATAATTACAAAAGATGATACAGTATAAAAATGCTTTCTGTAGCTTCTATAACCATTAACTCTTCCTAAGGAAAAAAGAACCACCACCAAAAAAACCCCCACAAAACCACCAGTCTCACTGGTTGTGATTTTTCCAAACAAATTTCTCTTGCTAAATTGGCATAGAAGTTAAAATGGCTGGTTGGGCAAATGAAAGTAACTAAGTTTAGAGTTTGGGGCAAATAAAAAGAAAAGAACTAAGTTTAGAGTTTTGGGCAAATAAAAAGAACTAAATTTAGAGTTTTTCTGAGCTCTTCTTTCTAAGCTTTTCTGACTTCTTGAGTTCTTACATTATGAATTTGAATCTACCAACAAAACATTTTTTAAAAGTTACAAGATTGGAGGAGGAAAGACCTTTATTGGAGCAAAAGTTTACCTGTTGCATCCTTTACTTTTTAAAAATCTGTTGTAAAGAAAAATCTAGGCATACCTGAACAGAACATTGATTCTAAATGGTTAAAAAGGTTATCAATTGATTATATGATATTGTGAGGGTTTTATGAGTTACTTTGAAAGGTATAAAAACTTTATAGATATAAGGAATTACTATTTATCGCTACTCACAGCTCTTCTTTTCACTTGATAATTTACTGCTTAGAGATACTGGTTGGGCATCTTAGAGACTGGGAATCTGGTTTCTAGAATTGTGTTAAACAGAGCTTCCAAAGTATTTTGCATCACTTAATGAATTAACAGCAAAATCAAGGAAGTACCTTTTAAACAACTCTTCCAAGACCTAAATATTAGTAATTATTTACTAACAGAAAGAAGTTTATTCATATTTGTATTACTCTCCATAATGCTGATTATGGAATTTAAAAGAAATCCTGGTAGTTGAAATTCTAGGACTAGATATTTAAAAATTATCTGCAAGATGTAGCGTTTGTTCTCATTTTTTCTGATATATCATTAGGATCCTACATAAGTGTGTACACATATTTGATTATTTTTACAATTTTATTTTAGATTCCCTGCATCAACTAAGAAAAGCCTGTTTCCTTTATTTCAAACTTGGTGGTGAATGTGTTGCGGGTCCTGTTGGGCTGCTTTCTGTGTAAGTTGTGATGATGGCACAGAGGATACAAATCTGCCAGATTTTCTTAGGACTGTTCAGTTGATGAATTACTGCAAATCTTTCTTCCTTACACATTTTGATATTTTTTTATCTATTAGTATCCGAATGAGAAGGTGGCCCAAAGAAATGAAGAAAGGCAATATTTAGTGCTGTTTTCTTTCTGGGAACAGCAGTTTAAGGTGGTGGTAGAGGAAGCTGTAACCCTTGATTAAAATAGAAGCTTGTTTTTTGCCTATGGATTTATCCATATGTTCTGGTCTCTGGGAGCCAGGAATAATTGAGAAATTTTAATTGAGAAATTAGTTTCATTGAAGTACAGGGACTTATACAACCCCATATTAGTTTTGAACATACAGACATATGTGGAGCTATTCCTGGAAAGTCTACAAAGTGAAATCTTTCGAGTCATTTCTCATTAGTCTATAATCTGAATGTTAATACTGGTATTTTTAAAAGCCCTACATCCCAACAGACCAGGCCATCTAGGTATTTTAGCATGGTATCTCAGGATGAGTAAACAAAACAGCCAAAAATATATGACTTATGTAAACTAGAGTTACAGGAGTTACTAGCTTCTCTGAAAGGGATATAGTCTAAGTATTTTTTCTTATATATTTTTAAAAAAAAGGGCAGGAGAGTTTGCTCCTGCCATCAAACTTAACATGCAGACATGTTTGTGAAGTCCTCTAAAATACAGAATGTTTGATACAGAATGATGGTGCTTGGGTGAAAAAACGTAGGCTGTTTGTTGGGCTTTACAGATTATATGTAATTGGAATCTTTGGAGTAAATTTTAGTTTCTGAGTCTTACCAATATGTATTTTTTTCTATTACAGATTGTCTCCTAACCCTCTGGTTTTAATTGGACATTTCTTTGCTGTTGCAGTCTATGCCATATATTTTTGCTTTAAGTCGGAACCTTGGATTACAAAACCTCGAGCTCTTCTCAGTAGTGGTGCTGTTTTGTACAAAGCGTGTTCTGTAATATTTCCTCTCATTTACTCAGAAATGAAGTATATGGTTCATTAAGCTTAAAGGGGAACGATTGGTGAATGAATATTTGGAACTTACCAAGTCCTAAGAGACTTCTGGAAGAGGAGGTGTATAGCATAGTACCATACCACTTCTAAAGTGGAAACTCTTGGACCCAGATTTGGATTAATTTGTTTTTGAAGTTTTTTGTATATAAATATGTAAATACATGCTTTAATTTGCAAAATGAAGGGTAAAACAAGTTAGATATTTAAAAGAAATGATTGTTTACCATAAATTAGTGCTAATACTGAGGAGAACTACAGTTTTTCTTTTGAATTTAGTATTTGAGATGAGTTGTTGGGACATGAAAATAAAATGAAGAATGAACTTTCATGTCTTTTTGTTTCTTGTTGTGGGCTCATTTACATAGCTTCATGATAATGAAAAAAAAAAAAAAAAACCAAAGTGGGATGAAAAGTGCAGAGGGAAACCTGTTCTATTAAATAACTGGGGAAGTTGCCTTAATGTCTTCACCTTGATTTCCTCATCTCTCTAGTGAAACAATTTGATAAGGTTATTTTCTTTAAAAAAAATTACTTATTTATATTATTTTGGGGCTGTGACTCAGATTTGAACTGAAAGGTTCTTTGCTGAGTTCTCTAAAAATATCAGATTCTGACAGGAAGGACAATCAAGGGCTTTATAAGTTCCACTGTATAACATTTATAAACCAGGCCAGAATGACATCAAGAAACAGTGAACAAATAAGCACTTGTAATACCCAGTATAATACCTTAAAATCCATTAGAATTGACTGGGTTTATCTACAGTAAATTTGAAGAGACTATGGACTTTCAAAGGGTATCATAAAAGTTCAGTAAATCTCCAAATATCATGAAAGTAAATTGTTACTTCTGAAAGAGCAGTAAAATATAACCTGGCAAATTAAGTTACTACTAGAGATTCTAACAGGGCTAAAATAACTTATAAAGCTTTTACAATAAAAATTTCAATTTTTAAGTTCTTTCAGTTGAGAAAAATACTGGCCAAATCACTAGCAAGCCTTGTTTTAGCAGAGTATATGGTGGACCCATTTGCGTGGTTTCATAAGATTCCCATCTAACTGACCCTAAACTTCTATTTTCTGGTTAAAAACTCACTTTCCCAGATCTGGCCTTTTTAGCAGTTAGCTTTCTTTTCAGAGAACTAAAGATCTCACTTCATGTGGTTATTGTTAACAAGATTACAAATGAAAAAGAACAAGGTATCTTTGAGATATAGATGTTCCCACACACAATCTTTGCAGGTGGTGAGACTTCCAAGCTCCCTACATACCAAGCAACAGTTCACTTAAAATTCTGCCCTGGCCTCGATGCCCTCATGCCCAGGATTAGAGGCTACCCTTGTTCTCCATTGAGACTCCTTGAAAATCCTTTCTACTATGATAGTGAAATAATCAAAGCCTATCAAGTCTTCCCTTCAATATCAGAATTTGAGGCCTTCAGACAAAAGAAATAACATCATAAAATGAGAAAACTGAAGGAACCTGAGAAATCCTTTAGTCCTAATTTTACAGATGATGCCAATGGGCTGGCTTGGGACAAGGTGTAGCTTGTGGCAGAACCAGGACTCAAACTTTGCCTCCTGACTACAAATCAATGCATCTTCCCCCACCACTAGCAAAATGACTGTCAAACAGATTTTGGCTTCTGGGTTTGGTTTGGTTTGGTTTGTTCCTTCCTTTCCAGAGGAGGACATAACCATAGAGATTCAGGGTGGAAACACCATTCTTGCTCTCATCTAAGTTGTTGATGTTCAAGTTGCCACAGTAGGATGGCAGTGATACGGTGTGGCTCTGTGTCTCCACCCATATTCCTTCATATCAGTGTGAGAACAGACTAGCAGGCAGCTTCCTTTTCAGGGTAATTTTCATGCAGAAATGATTTAGGATTTCGAGGGAGTTAAGCTTACGGCAAGGCTATTACCAAAAAGGACTGCGGATAATGACATAGTTATGGGGACTTGGGACAGGACTTAGGTTGCTGAGGAAGATACTGGAAGGAGCAGCTTTGTTAAGAGTCCTACAGAAGGAATGCTGTGGACCCCCAGGGCATCTGGGATTGGAAGAGGATGGTGAGACACCAAGAAACTTCCATGGTACATGACACACATTGTGTGGCCACTCCATTTGCTACTCGTCTGGCTATCACCATGTGCCTGCCAGCTTGTTGGGGGTGAACTAATATATCGAGCAGAGTCATCTCTTACCTTCCAAACAGGGTTTTTTACAGGGTCAATATATAATTTTTGAATCATAAGGAGAGACGACTTTGGGTACTGGCAATACTATTTTACTGAAAATCTGGAGTTGCACAAATAGTTCTTTAGAACATAAAACTAAATGGATTTATACATAACAGTTACAGTCGGCATTTATGAGAGGCAGTACAAAAATGTGTTCTGCTTTTACATGATATAAATTGCATGTAATACCATGATTTAAACACTATCAGTTACATTAACTAATGCCATGAGATATATCTTACTCAGAACGTCTGAAGTTTCCCATAATGGAGAGCAAAAAATGCAGTTATATGAACAACTGAGTTTCTTTTCATTTTCAAATTCATTTTAGTGATGATGGGAAGATCTAAGGACAATCCTTCCATTGAAGAAGTAGGAAAAAAGTTACAGCACTGTTCTGAACTCATCAAAAATGAAATTAGGCACATGTGCTTCAGCAACCTGAAAAATTAAAGAATTAAGTTATTCATGGTGTTATAGTTGAATAAATTGAAAATTTTCACGCAAAAAAGAGAAGGTATCCTTGGAGCAAGGTCAATAACGGAAGAGGAGACTCCCATGGGCGGACAACGCCTTGAAACAGCCCCTTTCTGTTTCTGGTGCCCTCTGGACGACAGTCTCATTTCTTGGCACTGCTAACATTTGAGGGGATGCAGTACAGCTCTCCCGCCTCCAAACGTGAGCTCCTTGGCTCTTAAAGGCACCTTGATCTGCGAGGAATGTTCATGCCTCTGGGAAGTACTGACAAGTACTCAGGTCACCTAACACACTTTATTAACTGATGACCAACAAAGGAAAACCAGGATGGCTGGCAAGTGACAGGAATGGAGAGGTAGAGGAGGGCAGGAATGAGAATGAGAAACCAAGACCAGAAGGGGAAGAGCAGGAAGGCCTCAGAGGCATACGTTCCTGAACTGTTCTTAGGCAAAGCCCTGAGAAGAAGAAATTGGGCTGAGTTGGGTAGAATGTAGAGGTAGGTGATCTCCAAGTGCTGGAGATGAGTATTTTTTAGAAGCAGTGTTTAATTTTTTTTCTGATCAAAAAGGTATCGCCTGCTAATGAGAGGAAATTTTGCAAATGCAGAAGACTATAAAAATTAATTTTACAGGGGGTGGGGGGCAAGGGGAGGGAGAGTATTAGTATAAATACCTAATACATGCGGGGCTTAAAAGCTAGGCTGGGTGTGGTGGCTCATGCCTGTAATCCCGGCACTTTGGGAGGCTAAGGTAGGCAGATCACGAGGTCAGGAGTTCAAGACCAACCTGACCAGCGTGGAGAAACCCCATCTCTAGTGAAAATAAAAAAATTAGCCGGGCATGGTGGCACATGCCTATAATCTCAGCTACTCAGGAGGCTGAGGCAGAATAATTGCTTGAACCAGGGAGGTGGAGGTTGCAATGAGACGAGATCTCGCCACTGCACTCCAGCCTGGGTGACAGATGGCACATGTATAATACCTATGTAACAAACCTGCACGTTCCACACGTGTAGCCCAGAGCTTAAAATTTAAAAACATTTTAAAATCTTAATCTCTTAGAGAAAATAAAAACTGGTAACTTTTGTATTGAATTCTTCCAGTTTACTTACACACACACATATACACACTCAAAATTAGGATCATATAGTATTGTGTCCTTCTTTACCTCTGCTAAATCTTATATTATGAACATCCTTGTGCACATATCTTGGTGAACTTTTGCACATATATCCAGCAGGTAAAATTCCTAACAGTGGAATTGCTGGGATCACGGTAAGTATATTACAAATGTTTTTTAAAATAGATAAAGCTAAATTGCCCTCCTCAAAGGCTGTTATTTTACATTCCAGTTAACAGCACTGAGGAGTCCCATTTCTCCAAATGCTTCCGAATAATGGGGGCCCAACATTTCACTTTTCACCAACCTGATAAGTGGAAATAGTAATTTTCCTTTTCTTTGGATCTTTGTCCCTTGAATCCAAAGGTCTGTCATTTCTATTTCTTTTCTTGAAAACTGCCTATTAATATCCTTTGCCCTTCCCCTGCTTTTTTTCTATAGGCGTGGACATCTTTTTCTTACTGAACTTGAAGATTTGAAGAGCACACTATAAATCAAGGAAACTCGTCCTTTGTTAGTATTTCCTCTTTTGTTTTTTAATAAGAGACACTGACACAGAATTGTTTACATTCAGCATTTATAAAAAATCAAATCTCTAAATCTGTTTCTTAAGTTTCTTCTTTTGGTTTTATGTTTAGGAAGTTCTGAGAGCTGATACATATTTGCCTAATTTTTCAGCTAATTTATTTGTTTCATATTTCACACTAACTCTTTATCTGTAATTAATTTTGATAACACAGAAGATGTAAAGGGGATGAAGCTGCTATTTTTTAACTGTGTGAACTTGCATCTATGGACTAATATTCCCTTTCGCCCTTAATTTGAGATGCTACTTTTCCTCAAGTACCATTGTATGCACATGGTTTGTTTCTACGCTACATATTCTTGTGTTCATTGTTCCTTCTATTGAGTTGCATATCAGTACCATCCTATTTTGGTTTCTATAGTTTTATAATGTCTTAATACTTGATATGTTTTAATATCTTTTTTTTAAAAAAGTACTTGCTTAAGTTCTATGACATTTTAAAAAGTATATTTTTTGAAGTTAAAAAAGTACCTGAAATCTCAATTGTAACTGCAGTAAACTTATAAACTAGAAAGAACTGTTATCTCTGTAATATTCAAGGACCCTCATTCAGAAATACGGACTTTCAAATTTTATATTTTAAAGTTTTATAGTTTTTTAATAAAGTGCTCTTTCATATTTCTTGTAGAGGTTATTCTTAGCTATGTTATTTCCCTGTTATTTCTGTGAATAGGTCCTTTTTCACACTGTATTTTTTGATTGATTAGTGTATTTATTTCATACATTTATTCTGTAGCCAGGTTGTTTTCTGATCTCTGTATTATTTTAACAGTTTTTCACATGATTCTATTGGGTATTCAAGGAAGACAGTTATCCAGCAATCCCAGTACTGGGTAACTACCCAGAGGAAAAGAAGTCATTATTCAAAAGAGATACCTGCACATGCATGTTTACAGCAGTACAATTTACAATTGCAAAATCGTAGAACCAACCCAAATGCCCATCAATCAACGAGTGGATAAAGAAATTGTGGTATATACATACGAAGGAATACTACGCAGCCATAAAATGAATTAACAGCATTTGCAGTGACCTGGATGAGACTGGAGATTATTCTTACAAGTGAAGTAACTCGGGAATGGAAAACCAAACATCGTATGTTCTCACTGATATGTGAGAGCTAAGCTATGAGGATGCAAAGGCATAAGAATGATACAATGGACTTTGGGGATTTGGGGGCAAGAATGGGAGGGGGGTGAGGGATAAAAGACTACAAATATGGAGCAGTGGATACTGCTCAGGTGATGGGTGCATCAAAATCTCACAAGTCACCACTAAAGAACCTACTCATGTAACCAAATACCACCTGTATCCCAAGAACTTATGGAAAAATAAAAAGGGAAGACAATTAATCTCAAATAATACAGAGTTTGTCTTCTTTCCAATATGCATTTTATTTTCATTTCATTTCTTATTGTCTTGCACCTGTATAACAAAAGTAGTTGCAAGAGTCTGTATAGCTGTCATGACACTGTGGCGGTCCTGGCTTTAATGGAAATGCCACTAACATTTCACTATTACGTACCGACACTGCTAGTTAATTTTAAAAGTTCATCTTTGGTTTGTGTTGTAAGAAAGTATATTTGAATACTAACCTACTAATTTCTAAAAATCAAAGGATTTTTAGTATCTATTGAAAGTCTTTTATTTTTCAATATCGAGCTGTCCACTTTGAGCTAAAACTTAACAAAGTGGAATTACTAGTGAGAAAGGGAGAGGAAAGAATGTCTCAGTAGGTGAAAAGTAGTCTGTCATTTTTGGAAACAGTGCTCATATCTACATTTAGTTGTGGCATGCACTTAACTGTACTTGCTGTGGGAACCAGGTCAGTGGAGAGAGAAAGAACAAACCACCATGATTATTTCTTTCCTCTGGCCACTTAAGGAATTGTCTCCTGGCTTGCCCATTTCACTTAACTCCTGAACCAGGTGAGTTGCTGACAGGAGTACATGGTGGAGAGGAAGAAGAGGTGGGAGGGGCATTGTGTTAAACTCTGCAAGGCACTTCCCACGGTGGAAAAGGCAGGGACATTTCAGAGCTGGTGGCAGAGCAGTGGAGAGGCGCAGAGGCATCTGCTGTGAATGACCTACTGGACTTCACTCCTGATGAGTCCAGGGCCACTATTATTAGCATCTTTTTACAACTCGGTCATTAATGTTGTTCTTTACTATCTATCACTTACCCTCCTGGGTAGCTTTGTGTACCGAACATAATCCTCCAGGAACAGAAGGGCTCCTACAACATCTGTAGGAATTTCAGGTATCTTCTGGCTATAATAGAGAACAGTTTAGATCAATTAACTGCTTTGCACATCGTAAGTCCTTGGTCAGAATCCTGAAAGACTAAATTACCAACAGATTACCTAATGAAGTCAAAGATGAACAAAAACATTGAGCATGCTCTTGGTTCCTGTCAAGTTGTCACCTTGCTCACATCTTTTCAGGGGCCTACCCTATAGGGTAAATGTGAGCTTCTCTATATCGTTTCCATGGGCACCTACAACACGATCCCTGCTATCTGTTCAGACTCATCTCCCTCTGTTGACATGATTCAACACCTAGCAGGTCCCACACTTTTTTAGGAGTCAGTAGTGTTTTGTGTGCACTTAGAAGATCGCTTTGGTTTGCTTTATTTTTTTTTGAGATGAAGTCTTGCTCTGTCACCCAGGCTGGAGTGCAATGGTGCGATCTTGGCTCACTGCAATCTCTAAGGCCTTCGGGGTTGAAGTGATTCTCCTGCCTCAGCCTCCTGAGTAGCTGGGATTACAGGTGGCCACCACCATGCCTGGCTAATTTTTGTGTTTTTTTTTTTTTAGTAGAGATGGGGTTTCACCAGGTTGGCCAGGCTGGTCTTGAACTCCTGACCTCAAGTAATCTGCCCGCCTCGGCCTCCCAAAGTGCTGGGATTACAGGCTTGAGCCACACCATGCCCAGCCGCTTTGATTTGTTTTTTACATTATAGTGGCAAAAATGACCAAGCAGACATGACAGCAAAGGTTATTTAGCCAGGCTGACGCTTTAGGATAGAGAGGAGGCGGCGCAGGACCCAGCATCTCATGGAAATAACTTTTTTTCTTTATCCCAGAAAACCCACATTTAGGGGCAGGGGAAAAGAACTGGCAGGAATTAAAGCTTTATAAGCACCGTATCAAATAGCAACTCCTGTGAAATCTGCTTCTCTACACGCAGACACTGCCCAGGCTTTGACACACTGACATGTTCTCTGACTCCCACTGAAGTGAGTGGAATCATCTCTTGGCAGTGGTCCGGCAGGAGTGCAGGGGCTTGCCGAGATCGAAGAGCTGCATCCAAGAGTGCAGAGGAACACGGCTGCACTTTCTTCCCCATGGTAATTACTAATCACGGTCCTGAGTCACTCCTGGAAAATCACTGTGAGTAGACCTGACGGAGTTCCCCTGGCAGGGTGACTAAGGATGGGCACACCCGTCATTGCTCTAAACAAGGAGGTGTGCCCTGACTTGCTTTATAGACAAGGGTGAGCAACCAGTTCCCATCTCTATTAGGGCGATAAGAACAGGAATTTGGCAATACGAGGTTTGGGTTAGGTTTTGTGACAAGAAGTCCATGTAGTCCTGGTTGGTCTTCTGTACCTTGTACACTGCTCCACCGTGGAGCAGATAAACTGGCCGATCAGCGCCAGGAACTGCTCGGTGTACCGGGAATGGAACTGCTTCAGCAGAGTGAGCAGTCCCAGGACAAGTGGCGGCCAATCAACTGGGTCGGTCGGTTTTCGGCAGACCATTCCTGAAAGGGGACAAGTTGCAACACCGCGTGAAGTACCTGCCTTCGGCAACACTCATTAAATATTAACGCTGTGAAGGTCAAAATGTTTGGGGCCCATATACTCTCTGGCAGATGATATTTTAGAGGGAATGACAATTCTGGGCCATAATTTGAATTAGCCACAGGATTGGTGGGATATTCCAGCAGTCTGAAGGATTCAAAACCAATAAAACAGTTACTAAATTTTGTAATTATCATTACTGGTTCTTTTGAATTACTCAATTAACATGCATTATTGTAGCAATTTTTAAAGATATAGGTAAATGTAAATGAGAAAAAAAAATCACTACAACTGTCTTCTGTTAACGGCAGCATGACACACTAGATAACCCTGAACTGCTATCTTAAGAGAAAAGCTGGATAAAATATTTTTAGAATACCTTTAAACAAATGTTGAGTATTATATATAAAGAATCTGCAGAAATCAAGACAGTGGAAGAAGGACATTTATGAAGTGAATGAGTACCAAACCTGGCCTTTACACTAAAGATTTTTTTAAAAATTGGAGATGGGGTCTTGCTATGTTGCCCAGGCTGGAGTGCAATGGCTATTCACAGGTGCAATCATAGCACATTACAGCCTTGAATTCCAGGGCTCAAGCTGGGACTACAGGTGTGTACCACTGCACCTGCCTCTACACTAAAGATTTCTGCCAAAATGTGGAAACTCTGACCTCTGCCTGGATGGCTGCATGGGAAACCAGAGACGAGATTAGAGTCTTCAGAAAGAAACACAATGTTGAAAAAGAACAATGTCGGAAGGCTTAGGTTGCCTGATTTCAAGCTCTCTGTACGGTTTCAATAATCAAGACACTATGGTGTAAGAACAGACAAATAGATCATTGGAACAGAATAGAGTCTAGAGACAGTCCCACCCTTACATGAGTAATTGAATAACCACAAATAAACCAAATAATAAAAAAAGATAAATCTTTCAACAAATGGTACTGAAACTGGATAGCCTTATGGGGGAACAATAAATCTTGACCCCTACCTCACACTGTACACAAAAAACAATTAGAGATGAACGACTGGCCTCAATGTAAAAGGGAAGACTACAGAACTTTCAGAAAAAATATTGAAGACATCTCTGTGACCTTGGAGAAGGCAGATATTTCTTTTTTTTTTTTTTTTTTTTTTTCAGACGGAGTCTCACTATGCCACCTAGGCTGGAGTGCAGTGGCGCAATCTTGGCTCACTGCAACCTCTGCCTCCCAGGTTCTAGAAATTCTCCTGCCTCAGCCTCCCAAGTAGCTGAGATTACAGGCATGTGGTACCACGTCTGGCTAATTTTTATATTTTTAGTAGAGACAGGTGTTTCACTATGTTGACCAGGCTGGTCTCAAACTCCTAACCCCAGGTGATCCTCTTGTCTTGGCCTCCCAAAGTGCTGGGATTACAGGCGTGAGCCACTGTGCCTGGCCTGGCAGAGATTTCTTAGACAAGACACGAGGAGTAATTATAAAGGAAAAAAATGGATAAATTGGACACCATCAACAGTAAAAACTTCTGCTCACTAAAGTTACCTGTAGAGAAATACATGGATAAGCCACAATTTGTGAAAAAATATTCTCAAAACATATATCTAATAAAGAACTTGTATCCATAATATATATATAACTCCTACAAGTCTGTAATAAAAATGCAAACAATTTAAAAATGAGCAAACGACTAGAACGGGCACTTCACAGAGAAGGATATAAGGAATGGCCAATAAGCCCAAGAAAAAGTGCTCAAATCACTAATCATCAGGGAAAGGCAAATTAAAGCTGCAACAAGACACTAGCACTTTGGGAGGCCGAGGTGGGTGGAACACTTGAGGCCAGGAGTTTGAGACCAGCCTGGCCAACATGGTGAAACCTGTCTCTACTAAAAATACAAAAATTACTCGAGCATGGTGATTCATGCTTGTAACCTGTAATTCTAGCTACGCAGATGGCTGAGGCAGAACTGCTTGAACTCGGGAGGTGGAGGCTGCAGTGAGCTGAGATTACGCTAGATTACGCTACTGCATTCCAGCCGGGGTGACAGAGTGAGACTCTGTTTCAAAAAGAAAAAAAAAAAAAAAGAAAAAGAAGAAGAAGAAGAATGGCTAAAATGAAAACGACTGATGCCACCAAATAATGGTGAAGATGTGGAGTACACATATACTCACTCTTGGTGAGAGTGAAACTGGCACAACCACTTTGGACAAAGGGCTGGCAGTTTCTTATCAAGTTAACTGGTTAGACAGACCCTCAGATCCCATATATGGGTTCTTGTGAAGACTGGGAAATCTCTTCCCCAAACCAGAGAAGCCTGAACAAGTGATCCTGAATAACCTAACCTTGGCCTTGGCAATTCAGAACATGGAGGAATAATCCTAACAGGACTCAGTATGGAGAAATAATCCTTTCCAGGTGGAAAGCAAGAGTGAATGTTAACAACAAACACTTCTACAACTAGCTCTAGTTGTTGTAGAAGCTTCTTTCTTCAAACACAGACCAAGCCAGGTATGCATTTCATAGGTCAATCTTGAGAACAGGGTTTACAAGGTTAAATAAATGTTTTTTGGATATACAGGTTCAAGGCTCAACAGTTTCAATAATCAAGACATTACTGACATAAGAAAAGACAAATACATCAATGGAACAGAATAGAGAGTCTAGAGACAGTCCCATCCTTATATGAGCAACTGAATATCCACAAAGATACCAAACAATTGTTCCTTCCTCAGTCCTACTGTAATTTAGTTCCTGCATTTACACATCAGTCTTATTGATGAGAAGAATTACAGTCAGTTATAAATACTATATTTCTAGGATCCATAAAGATTTTGTTGTGTCATGTTTTGTTTTAAGATCTGGGAATTCCAGGGACAATGATATTTTCCATAAGTAGCTTTACAATCAAGGTGCCAGGCCCTAATCATATACACAATGAAAAAAAATATGAGAATGAGAAGTCAACAAAAAGTTATTATTTAATGAAAAGAAGACTCTTTCTGCACTGACAGTTCATTATCAAGAATCATCTATTCCTATTGAATACTAACATAGGGAGAACAGAGACAGAACCTGAATCTCTGAATCTTCAGATGAACCTTTACATTACGCTTGGGATGGCCCTTTAAATTGATTTTGACCAATATATAGAAAGGGACTCAGTACCTGTTGGGCACTCAGTTTGCGGGTAACTTGGCCACAGTCACATAGGTGATAAGCAGTGAAGCCAGATTTCAAACACACATGGGTTCCCTCCCTCCTACAGCAAGTACTATTGAGGAGATCATGCTCTACCTTCTGTGACAACCACTGACACTGTCATGGATATAGTGTCTAGAATCAATGATTACTTTTGAATGAGAGAATAAAGACATTAAAGAGATTCCACATTTTCATCCTAAAAAAGCTTATGAAATAGGAAAGTACTGTAAGGAAGAAATATATTTAGAAATCTCTAGTTAAGAAAAAATGATTACATTTGTAGAAATGATCTTATAATGCTTTTAAAGTAAACTAAAATCTATAGTGGATTTTTTAAAATGTCATTTAGTTGCATATAAAGTTTGAAGGCAGAGGAAACACTTGGGTATCTATTATATAACTACAAAAATATTCTGACCAATGACAAAAATAAATTAGGGTTATATTCCTGGAAAGAACAGACATATTGAAAGGCTTTGGTGTCTTGTTTGTACTGAATATTCTGACATACAATCATACATAAAATATTAGATGTTCATGTATAAATATTAGTCTTATCTCCTTAACTATATTGTTACTTTTCCCATCGTGGTCCCAGATACACAGCTGGCACATGAATCTTGTTGAAAGAACAGAACATCAACCAAAATAAGTCTCTTTCACACCACAATTAGCTACCTAAACATTAAAGAAGAGAATCAAAACAAAGGTCCCTCACATTCTACAAGCTGGACAGTGAATCCTTACTGAGGTGGACCATACTTGGTTGATTTTTAAATCCACTGTCTAGGGCCGGGCACGGTGGTTCACGCCTGTAATCCCAGCCCTTTAGGAGGCCAAGGCAGGTGGATCGCTTGAGCCCAGGAGTTTGAAATCAGTCTGGGTAACACGGCAAAACCCTGTCGCCACAAAAAATTAGCTGGGCATGGCGGTATGCGCCTATAGTCCCAGCTACTCAGGAGGCTGAGGTGGGAGGATTCTTGAGCACGAGAGGTCAAGGCTGTAGTGAGCTGAGATTGTGCCACTGTACTTCCATCTGAGTGACTGAGTGAGACCTTGTCTCAAAAATAAAATAAAATAAATAAATAAGTGTACTTAAAAAAGAGTAAATAAATCTGATCGGGTGTGGTGGCTCACGCCTGTAATCCCAGCACTTAGTAGGCCGAGGTAGGCGGATCACCTAAGGTCAGGAGTTTGAGACCAGCCTGGTTAACATGGTGAAACCCTGTCTCTATTAAAACTACAAAAATATTAGACAGGCGTGGTAGTATGTGCCTGTAATCCCAGCTACTTGGGAGCCTGAGGCAGGAGAATCACTTGAACCTGGGAGGCAGAGGCTGCAGTGAGCCGAGACCATCTCTCTAGCCTGGGCGAGAAGAACAAAACTCCGTCTCAAAAAAATAAAATAAAAATAAAAATAAAAATAAATAAATCCACTGTCTACAGTTCATAAAAAGGCATTGTATTTCAGAGGCATAAAGACTTGAATTTCTTAAACATGAATTTAACTAAGAAAAGATCTGATATCTGACATATTGAAAGGCATGTCCATACAAAGAGCTATTTAGTGAGATGCTAATCTGTTGGTATTGTTACTCGCTGCAAATAACAAATGTCATACGTACCTAGATTTTTGTTGTACTGAAGTTTTGGCAACTGAGCGATCAAAAATAGAAAGTTGACAATTGGAAAATAGGGTAAGCGCTTTGTTGTTATGTATATCTGGAAAGAGAAAAGGTAAGAAAAATGGATGGTTAATTCACATTGCACAATATCACAGATCAGGTTTCCAAATGAAAATCTTCCATTTTACTTCAGTTTGCTCTTTGGCCTTCCTGAAATGTGGATGGTTCCATTAATTTGCTGCCTTCAGAGTTGTATTTAACACACCTGGCCCTGCCCACATAAATACCTACATCATCATTTGCCCTTCTGGAAAGAAAATGATTTTGCTTAGAATGACTTTCCCCCTGAATCCTGTTAATGTCATTAATAAAGGGCGGGAGGAATGAGTGATGAGCAAGAATGGGAGGGGAAGGCAAAATGAAGAGCAGTTGAGGCAGAGCTGGAGGGGAATATAGGGGGAGTGTGGGAGGGAGAAGAGGGAGAGAGGGAAAGATGGAAGAAGGAGAGGAGGAGCAGGGAGAGTAGAGGGAAAAGATCCATGTAGCAGCGACTGGTAGTATCTAAGTAGAAAGAGAGCAAAGTTCTTGTCATTTGCTGTCCCCTAGGCAATGTCAAAGAGCAGTCTCCCAGTTGTCACGGCAGAAACTATAGTCAGGGCATACACGGCTGGGTCCAGACTCCCAGCTGGCCGATTCCACAGGAGACAGGGTAGCACACGGGTCAGAAGCACAGGCTCTGGTCAGACTGCCTGGCTCCTCCACTTGCTAGCTAGCCTCTCTGAGCCTCGGGTTCCTCAACTCATAATTTCATAGGGCTTGTTGTGAGATGAAGTGAGATAATCCACCATCAGGGTTAAGACAGTGCACTTGTTACGCAGTAAATATTCAAGATGTTAGCTACTATTCAGGTCTATCATCTTTTATCCAAAACACAAGGGATAATACAGATTTCAGAATTTCAAATTTTATAGATTTTAGAAAGACAATATAGGGGCTAGGGTAATGCGCTATAATCAAAGTCATTAATGCACTATAATCAAAGTCTGCATCAAAATATATGAATGTTTATAGTAAGGAGGATAAATAACTAGTATAAACAGCCTTATGTCAGCTCAGGACAGATTTTGCCATGCAGAGAGACCGGGCACTGTTATGAAAAAACTTTCAGTTCTTAGAGGTTTTCTGAGCTCACAACTGCAGAAAAGAGTTTGTAGCTCCTGTGATGACTGGGATTACCGTCAGCCACAAGGGGAAGCATCTTTGGCAAGACAGATCAATGCTACCATTTTGGGTTTGTTGGGCCTTGATGACTGAACTGCAAACCCCAGTGAAACCCAAAACTCATCTCTTACACGGATGCAGCACTTTCCCCTTTGTCATGAGCTTTCACCAGCGCTATAGCACTTGATTCTCCCAGACCCGAGCCAGGCAGGGAAAGTATGATGATTGCTTAGAAAGGGCAGGGAACTGAATGGAATGAAGGTTCTGGGGTCTGAACCCAGGTTCCTCTGGTATTTCTGCACAGTAATCTGTTACCTGGGCCAAATACCATTCTGTACCCCAACCCCCGCCATTATATATTTTAATTATTCACCTTATTCAGTGGGTTGTGAATGCCAGCTGCCTCCAGATAGGCTGTGATTTCATATAAAAGTGTGTTATCTTCTTTGGGATAAGGAAGTGAAGGGTCCTGATAGTGGGCTTCAATGTCTGCTAGGAGAGCCCTAAACGAAGAAAAACCCCGGAGATAAACATTAGGGATTAAATGAGTTTATACAAGAGTTAATACAGGCCAGTGACGTAATCTTTTCAAGCCTCAGTTTCCTCATTTGTAAAATGAGAGCTTGATCCTGCTAATTCTCAATCCATGCCTGTGATTGATTTTAAGTGGAAAATTTGACCTAGAATTACTTTATCTTTTGGAATCAACCTCAATCAAATGCATTCACCGTTCAAATCATCATATATTGACTGAATTGTTCTTAATATCTGCTTTGTCAAAAGCACTGACTTGGTGAGTGAGAAGCAGGGATTTATCTGTAAGTAGGCAGCCTCAAACCACAGCAGGTTGCTGGTGAGGCGGAGGATATGAGTTCCCTCTGGGACAGACCTCCATAACCACTCTTGGTAATCAACACACTTCCAACTGCCCTCTGGATGATGAGCAATCAGCCCTGTAAAAAGCCAGTTGTGGATTTCGGTAATAATTGCTTTCTAAAACCTGTGCAAGTATCTAGCAGTGTCTGGTGTGTCTCTTACTTGCTCTCTCTAATGAATTCATTTATTCAGCTGACACGTATTGAATCATGTGATCAGTACATGCCAGATGAATACATGAATCCATTAGAGAAAGTGAGTGAGAGACAGAGATAAACGGAGGGACAATATTGAGAAAAGAGACTCCTGAAGACAGATTTGATTATCTGTGGCAAGGAAGCCTATAAATTCAGACCTCCCACCCCAAAATAACTTAAGACAGTAAGAATTGAAGAAACTGGGGCGCTTAGATGATAAACAATCCAAGCCCATGGATGGCTGTTTCAAACCCTGGCACTTACTTATTGAGATTCTCCAGAGCAGCTGCCAGATGTTTAGAGTCAAACCGACAAGAATAATTTAATTCATTGGCAATCTGTTGTCTCAGAATCTGCATCTGTCCAACCTGTGCACAAGCAAGAGAGAACAAGTAGTGCATTCAAGCATTTTGGAGTGACAGTGAGGAGGTAAACACAAAGACGACAATTCTTCACTAGGCCTTCACAACACTCCACAGGAAAAAAAATAAGGATTTCCTGAACTGATCTAAGACCAGAACTGGACCTAATGCAGCACCAGAGGCCCTTCAAGGAATGTCTGGATGGACTCCCAACCCCAACCTAAAAACACCCCAAAGTCTATGCAGAGTGGTCTATTAATGTTCAGTTGTTCATGTATCAAAGGTATCTTTTTTGATGCTGTATTTTTAACCTTTTGGAATAAGTGCTCCACAGTTAGTAGCTGCTGTGAGAAGTCTTACTTCCTTCCTTTTATTTACCCTGAATGGAACTTTCTCAAGTCCTAGGAATGCCATTTCACACTAGTGTTCTCAAATTGGGTGAATATTAAGTCTGTCCAGGCCACCCAGGATTATAGGTTCAATAATTATCTGGATTACAAAATAATCTACATAAAATCTATCATGAAAATTTTAACGATAGCCCCTTAATCCATGGTTCTTAAGTTTTTGTGTGTGTCTGACATGGTTTGGCTGTATCCGCACCCAAATCTCATCTCAAATCGTAGTTCCCATAATCTCCAAGTGTCGTGGGAGGGACCCAGTGGAAGGTAATTGAATTATAGGGGTGGTTGCCTCCACACTGTTCTCGTAATCGTGGGTGAGTTCTCACAAGATCTGATGGTTTTACAAGGGGCTTTTCTCCTTTTGCTTATACTTCTCTTTCCTGTTGCCATAAGGACATGTTCGCTTCCACTTCCACCATGGTTGTAAGTTTCCTGAGGCCTCTACAGCCATGCTGAACTGTGAGTCAATTAAACTTCTTTCCTTTATAAATTACCCAGTCTTGAGTATGTCTTTATTATGTGAGAATTGACTAATACAGCCTTGGATCCCTTTGGGAATCTCGTGAAGCCTATGGACACCATTTCAGAATAATGTTTTTGAATGTACAAAACAAAACATAGAGGGGAACAGTGGAAGCCAGTTGTAATGAAATATAATTAACCATTCAAAGAACAATCTGTGATACAGAGTTATGCTAGGATGGTGGATTAACTATGGTAATTTAAAGTAGCTATGAGCATAAACGATATTTGGAGATTATCTACAATGGTTGGATGATAGGAAGTGATCTTTGGGTCAGGCTTGAGAGAGAGCAGTTTGCCCCCATAATGTTGTCTGCATCAGAAGGTCAATAGCATATTCTAACTTTTTCTGCCTATAAATGTCTTCTTTTCTACTCTAGACAAAGTATTCCTAAAAGACTGGCAAAGGGGAGTGAGGGAGGTGGGGATAGGAGAGAAGCCAGTATTATAATGCAAGCAGCAATAAGGTGGAAATCAACACATTTCCTCTGAGTTGCTGGGTGCAGAGAAGAGTTAAGGAAAAGACAGTGGCTCACGCCTGCAATCCCAGCACTTTGGGAGGCCAAGGCAGGCTGATTGCTTGAGGCTAGAAGTTTGAGACCAAGCCTGGCCAAAATGGTGAAACTCTCTATGAAAAACAAAAAAATTAGCTGGGTGTCGTGGTGGACACCTGTAATCCCAGCTGCTTGGGAGGCTGAGTCATGAGAAACACTTGAACCCAGGAGGTAGAGGTTGCAGTGAGCCAAGATTGCGCCACTGCACTCTAGCCCGGGAGATGGAGCGAGGCTGTCTCAAAAAAAAAAAAAAAAAAGAAAAAGAAAAAGAAAAAGAGAAAGAGGGTGGCCTTCTCTAAGAGTGAACAAAAGTTACTTGGCTAAATGGAGCTTGTAATGGTCAAAAGTGTTAAATGACCTCAGATGTATTATTTTTGACCACTATTCATTCAAGACTATTATTCTATTTACGTGAAACACGTCAATCCAAAAATGCTATTTATAAATAGTAAGTCTTTTAATTTATAGAGTAGCATTATTTAAAAATTAGAATGCAACAAAGCCAAGAAAATAGTAGGTCCTTTCAGGCCATGTAAAAATGTCCCTGAAACCCTGTATCTGGCCCATATAATTCTTTACATAATTTTCCATGTCTAGTATACTGTGTGCCAAGGATCCTCTTGAAAATATCAATCTAGAACTGGAAAAAGAAATAAAGTCAGTTTATTTCTATAAATAGTTTATTGCTCTCGTTTAATGCACAATGAGTGTTTGTTAGTGCTGTTTTCTGTTTTTGGTACTCACGCACTTCAAGCTTGAATAAGCTGCTGGAGAGGCTAAGGAGCCTGGGACGGACGAGAAACTTATTCTACCTACTCATTTGCCTCTTTGGAGCTATCCAGCTTATCATTCTTTCTCCAAGATTTTTCTAGCATTGCACTGTTGAGTACAGCAGCTACTAGCCATGTGTGGCTATTTACATTTAAATTAATATGAAATAAAATTAAAAATTGCGTTTCACTGTCCCACAACCCACATTTCACGAGCTCAACAGCTACAAAGGACTAGGAGCTGCTGTCATCATCGAATAGCACAGAACATTTCCATTGTTGTTCCAGATCATTAACACTGGCTCAGTGACTGTAAGCACCCTAATTCAAGACCAAAAGACAAATTTGTCCTTGGGGGCTTTATTTAAAGATCACTGACTCAGACACAGTCATGTGGCTGTTACCAAATTACTGGCAACTATAACCAATAAGGGTCTGTAATAGCTACTGGACTGAGAACCCTCCGGTGGGCAAGGGAAAAACCTTCCAGTTTCTTGGAAGAATCCCTGTAATCCCCCTAACGCCTCCTACAGAGTTGGGATTCACACCTGTCCAAACTCGGGTGATTTTTTAATCCTCCTAAAAGGTTTTCCAGCAATTAGAAACTTGGCCTGGGAAGAGCTTAATATCTGACAATCATGTGGCTAGAGGAAGGCAGACCCAAATCACGACAGGACATCTAGCAGAGCCACAGGCTCCTTGCCTTACCCGTTCTGTTTAGTGATCCAAACAACAACAACAATAACAAAAAACAACTACTACTACTACTGGTCACCAAAATTATGGGAAATATACTATGAATTTGACTGAGGTATCAATGAGTGCTGTCTCAATGGGAAACTTATATAATTGGGAGTCAGAGAATGGAACTTTTCAAAATTCCCTTAGCATTCTAGAATTCTAGACTTTTCTATGGTATGTGATACTTTTGACCACAAATCATAGTTTTCCACCAGGAAGTCTACTCTTTCCTACTAGATTGTGAGCTGCCTTTCTGAGGAGACCGGTCATGTTTCATTTTACTCTGTCTCTCACAGCAACTGACAATGGCCCTAGGTATAATGGGTGTGTGAGAACGGGCCGTTGATGATCTCAGATTATCAGAGGACAAAAGAAGACTCGCAGAAGACACAGGGGTCCCTGGGCGCTCCCGCTGCTGAGTCAAGGCAGGAAAGTAGGCAGCTGGATTATAAAATAAAGTAGACTTCCATCCAGCAAATTAATCTCTTCATTTGTCTTTCTTATTCATTTCCAAAGTAAAAGTGCTTTATGCATAGTACAAGGATAATTTATGCCCCAAAGAACCTGGCTCCCTAACATCTACGCAGACACAAGAGGGGAGAGAGACAATGTTCTGTTCTAACAGCAGCATGGAGCAGATGAAGTGTGTATAAATGAACTTTGTTATGTAAGAAGGGAGTATTACTGTGCAAGGGAAAGTTTCATTTTCATATATAAAAGCACCTCTACCCAAAAGGCATTTTACAAAGAGCCAGTTTTCTTGAACAAAAGGGAAACACTAGGCTCCTAAAAAGCCTAGTCAAGAACAGATCCAGAAAGGGAGATAAACAAAATGAATTTTAAAATGATAAACTGAAGTATTAAAATATTTTTGATTTAATGACAAAAGAAAGAAGAGTAGCTTTCTTTGGGCAACAAAGTTGCAAGAAAACGAAAAATTAAAAAATGTAAGTATTGGCTGTCACCCTCTCTCCTACAACATACCTTCATTATAGCCTCGAGATACGCAGTCCAAATCTTCTGTGTTTTGGCAATGGCGGAAAAATAAATTTTATTTGAATTCGCTGAAAAGTCAAAACACAATTTTCTCTTTAGTACATTCGTAAAGGCTACTGTGTCATCCCCACCTCAGGCTAGTTTCAGGACACTCACCTACAATACTTTTTAGGGGACTGACAGCATTCATGAGGGTTTTTAAAGTGTCCTGAACAGTTCTGTCTCTCAGGATAATTTTCTGAAACATACTGAGGAAATTCTGAAAACAAGAAGGCATGGTCAAAGAACCAAACATAATGAATTAAACAAGCAAGTACTCCAGTTACCTAAAATGCTATGCAGAACAGAGACTGGGCCTACGTCACACAAAACCTCTAAATAGCATGACTGCAAAGAGAAGCAACTTCAGGTTCCTATTAGAAACACCCCTTGCTAGGAAAACTCACTGGTTTCAAGGATTAAAAAGTCTTATCTTCCCAAGTGGAAACTCACAAAAACAGTCTAATCCTAAAAGTACTATGCTGGCCAAATAAATTCTAGTTTATCTCCAGCTCCTATCTACCCAGTAGGTATCATATGCCTAAAGTCAGTGTAAGAAATCATGGAAGAAAGGTTAAGTGAGTTCAAACTGCCCAAGATATGTTCTTGCCTCTCCCCCAGGGTGGCAGAAAACAGGCATGAAAGTCAAAAGGCTCACCTGTAACTCTTTTACAATCATAAAGCACAGAAGCCTGTCTAAGCCATTTAGACCAAAGGTCCCCAAGGTGGTCTGGATTTCTGAGAAGAGGCGGCTGCTGGTCACTTCCTGATGAGTTTTCATATCATACCAAGTGTTCAGCTGGTCTATGTGACATGTCATTCTAAAATGAAAATAACGCAAAGACCCCAGAACGGCTCAGAATTCATCCTTAAAGAGATGTTAGGACTCACTAGGACATGCGGCACCAAATATGAAGAACAGAGTTACATGATCTGTGTTTTCTCACTCTGTATTCAGGCACCCAAGGCATTTTCCCAGTGACCACCCAACGGAGCAGGAAGGTGAAATTTGGTCTGACCCCCTTTTCCTGCCCTGTGCCATATCATTGGTTTCAGTCATTTATTTCCATTGAGTTAGGCTGCTGACTTGGAATCATGCTGAGAAGACAAGGTTAGGTTCAGCTGTCAGGCTGGATGACTTCAGAGCCCACTGGTCTCTCTATGCAGCCTTCATTTAAATTTCCAGTTTGGAGACAAAACAAGGCCTTGTGTCATTTCCATTTGGTAAAAAAGGAACTTAGAATCTCCACACGCTACCTAACATTTGAGACTATGACGACAAAGCAATTTGCTTTTTCCTCTCAGTTCCTTAAACTTGTAGATGCCATCTTCTGGTCCTCTCCAAATGATTCTTTTTAGACTAAGAAGTGATTGGCTGTATACAAAGCTATGCAGTCTGCCCTTCACACTACAGTGCCTAGGAGCTGGGCTCTGGAGTCAGAGGGCCTGGAATATATTCTGGGTCTGCCATTTATTAACTGTGTGATGCTGGGCAAATGACTAAGCTTTTCTGTGCTTCAGTTACTTCATCTTTAAAATGGGAATAAGAATAATGCCTATCTCATAAGATTGCTGTAAATGGGTTAACGACTGGATGTGTATAATGTGCTTAGAAGAGCGCATAGGTAAGTGTTCAATAAACAGTTGTTACTATCAAAAGTGCTTGTGTGTTGACCTAAGAATCATTTTGTGGAGACAGGGGGGCGGGAGAAGAGATTAGATTCTTCTAAGGAGCGCGCAACCTAGATCCCTCACACGCAAAGTTCACGCTCCTATGAGAATCTAATGCTGCCACTGATCTGACAGGAAGTGGAGCTCAGGCGGTAATGCTTGCTTACCCATCACTCACCTCTTGCTGTGTGGTCTGGTTTCTCGCAAGACACAGACCGGTACCAGTCCGCAGCGCAGGTGTTAGGGACCCTTGCTCTAAAGGGTCAGAATATGAGTTGACAAGTGGCCCCCCGTGATTAGAATAGTGGCTGTGCCACAGGGACACAGGTGCAGATGAGACCGCCTACAGTATTCAGGGCTCTGTAGAATTCACGTACACCTACTTTGGGTCTGTGATCCGCAGGATTTCTCTGCAGAGTCGACCAATAAACGTTACAGACTCATCCACAGGGGTAAACTTGGGTATTGGAATATGAGTGGACTGGTACATGCTTTGCCAATCTTGAATCTAGAAAACAAAACCATCAATATTTAGTACACCTTTGATAAGATAATCTAGTTATCTCTTTTCCACAGAATTTTACAAATACAATATTGCATAAAGAGAGACAATAAAGGTTCTTTGGGTTTTTTTTTTTAAGATTGAGTCTTGCTCTGTCCCCTAGGCTGGAATGCAGTGGCGTGATCTTGGCTCACTGCAACCTCCACCTCCTGGGTGCAAGCAATTCTTTTGCCTCAGTCTCCTGAGTAGCTGGGATTACCGGCGCATGCCACCATGCCCGGCTAATTTTTGTATTTTTAGTAGAGATGGGGTTTCACCATGTTGGCTAGGCTAGTCTCGAACTCCTGATCTCAAGTGATCCTTCCACCTCGGCCTCCCAAAGTGCTGGGATTATAGGCATGTGCCACTAGGTCTGGCTAATTTTTGTGTTTTTAGTAGAGACGGGCTGGTCTCTAACTCTTGACCTCAGATGATCCACCTGCCTCGGCCTTTCAAAGCACTGGGATTACAGGTGTGAGCCACTGTGCCTGGCTTGGCTTTTTATTTTAGAGACAGGATCTTGCTCTGCTGCCCAGGCTGGAGTGCCATGGTGTGATCACAGCTTGTTGCAGTCTCAACCTCCTGGGCTCAAGCAGTCCTCCGGCCTGAGCCTCCAAGTAGCTGGGACTACAGGCATGAGCTACTGCACCTGGCCTTTTCCTTGGTTTTGAAGAGGAAACTTCTAAAACTGCATTAATAATAGTCCCCCAGAAATATCACATATAACATTCATAAAAAACAAAGAAACATTTGTGAAAAGGTAAAGTGACAAAGAAGAAGCGAGAACTAAGATGAGGCATGGGAACTTCCGGCTTTCTGTCCTATGAGTTGACATGCATCCATGTAATATAAAAATCCAAAATGTCATAAGTCTGGAATAGACTTAAACTTTTGAAAATGTCACCTAAATCATGTCAGTTCCCACATAAAAACTTGCAGAGTGGCTCCTTGTTAACTACTTACTAAAATCAGCTTCTCAGTTTTGGCACTTATGCATTTGATATTCTTTTTTTACCCAATTAAAGAAATGGGCAAAGGACTTTTATACATATTTTTCCAAAGAAGACATACAAATGGCCAATAAGCTGTTCAACATCATTGGCCATTAGAGAAATGCAAATCAAAACCATGATGAGATACCTTCATGTGCACTAGGGTGACTGTAATCTTAAAAATTGAAAATAACAAGCGTTGGTTAGGACATGGAGAAACTGGAACCCTCGTACACAGCTGTTGGGCATGTAAAATGGTGCCGTTATTGTGGAACACAGTTTGGTAGTTCCTCAATAAGTTAAGCATAGAACTACCCATTATAGGTCCCAGTAATTCCACTCCTCAGTATGCACCCTGCCGAACCCAAACAAAGGAGTCCTAAAAGTCTTTTGAACTGTCAATCACTTGGGTTATAACAATTAACAACAAACAGCTTCATTCTGTAGCCATTTAATGATGTTTGCCTTCTTAGGACAGTGAGCTCCCAGAGGTCACGTGCCATGTCCACTTTTCTGCAACCCTCCTGGCTCCTGAACATACTCTGAAGGTACTGAGACTATCTAGTGTTTACAGAGTTTTAGTAAATAAATAAACGTTCTTGTTGACATTTCTGAGGTTTGGGATGTGTACTCTAAACATGAGAAATAACAAATATCGTCAAGAATTTTAAAATTTATTAGATACCTTCGTTCTTAGGAAGTTATTACACTCTTGCTCCACATTGTAATTTATAATACGAGATACCTCTTCCTGCCAAATCTTCAGACCATAAATGTTCACATAGTCCTGTATGTATTCAAAAGAACGATGGAATCCATCCATGGTCGCTCCCAACTCTTTCAGCTTGGGCATCAGTTCACTTGGCTGTGGAAAAGGTGAAACACAAGGCTCTTACACTGGAGTAGATTGTCTACTATTAATTCTAATATCTAATTAGACCTTAAATAGTATAGCGGGCCAGGTGCAGTGGCTCCCACCTGTAACCCCAGCACTTTGGGAGGCTGAGGCAGGGAGATCACTTGAGGTCAGGAGTTCAAGACCAGCCTGGCCAATGTGGCAAAACCCTGACTCTACTAAAAAAAATAGAAAAATTAGACAGGTGTGGTACGCACCTGTAATCCTAGCTACTTGGGAGGCTGAGGCAGGAGAATTGCTTGAACCTGGGAGGCGGAGGCTGCAGTGAGCTGAGACTGTGCCACTGCACTCCAACCTAGGCGACAGAGGGAGACTTAATCTTAAAAAAATAAAAAATAGGCTGGGCTCATGCCTGTAATCTCTGCACTTTGGGAGGCTGAGATGGGTGGATCACTTGAGGTCAGGAGTTTAAGACCAGCCTGGCCAATGTGGTGAAACCCCGTCAAAAAAACAAAAATTAGCCAGGTATGATGGTAGGTGCCTATAATCCCAGCTACTCGGGAGGCTGAGGCACGAGAATCGCTTGAACCCAGGAGGCGGAGGTTGCAGTGAATCGAGATCATGCCAATGCACTCCAGCCTGGGAGACAGAGCAAGACTTTGTCTCAATAAATAAATAAATACAGAGCAAGACTTGTTTCAATAAATAAATAAATAAATAAATAAATAGTACAGCAGCTAAGAGATCAGAGTCATAGTTTCAGCGATACTTTAAGTTTTGGAAATACTCATTTCCTACTTCATCTAGGATGACTGACAACTGATGTCAGACATTCAGCAAAGAAATTATTTCATTCATTTGGGAAGGAAGCCTCATATAAAGAAAGAAATAAATGAAAGACTATGATTTCTCTGTCATTTAATACATGTATCTAGTCTCAGAATACTTAAAACATTTTAAATTGAATTTACTATGATAATAAATGCCCTAAATAGAAATTTCAGGCCTATTTTTTTTCTCCTGAGAAAAATGACCATATTCCGTAGCAGATAAAGCAAAATAAAAAATTACAACCTTTATAAGTTTCTATCTGCTTTAGGGTTAGCAAATTCTTTTAACTATAAGAAATAATTCTGAATCATAAACATCAGTTTAACTTTGAAATGGGGATCAGTAGGTGGAGGAAAGAAGCACTGGTTTTAAAAATATGAACTTTTAAACATAAAATCTAAATTTCATATTTATACTGTAAATTTATAATATGAATGGATTATAAGATTAAAAAGCACATCAGCTGTTTGTGTTGAAAATCACATATTTGATATACATTAGCTAGGAGGTAAGGTCTTGTTCACGATAGGTTAAAAATGGCACATGCTGCAAGCTGGGTGGAGAAGAGGACAGGCCCATTCTGGTCCCTGGGTACCTTGGCTCGAGGGTTGAATATCAGTCCCCTGTGCAGGGCAAAGGCAACGCGCTTCACAAGCTCTTTCCTTATTCCATCTTCCAGCAACTGCTTTGGATCCACCTAAGTGCCAATCAAAGTATTAAATGATAGTTATGAAAAATTCAGTCCTGATGAAATCCAGAGGAAAGATGGCCTCCAGAATCTGCAGTGGAGCATTTTCCTACCTCCTCACTAAATGATGTGAATTTTTTTCCTTTCCTGCTCCTGTGATCTTGCACAGCTTGGATGGAATTATTAAACCTGTCACCTTTTTAGGACTCTGTTTATTTCAGCAAAGTTCATGATGATAATTTTACAACATGACATTTCAAAGATGGTGAATAAGGAAAGTTTTAAATGGCCTCACATTCTAATTAATGCATTAACAGTAAAAAGTGCCTTTTCCAGGGGGCGGGATGAAGGACCTACGACTGAATTTACAGATGCATGTTCTTCCTTTAGATTTTATTTCTGGGCACCTTATATCCATATGAACAAACTTAGATATGAGTTTGGGTCACTCTGTAAATTGAATAATTATCTTTTCTTTCAGCATTCTTGGAATTAGGGAGACAAAATAGGAAAGCAAATCTGCTATCTAACTCTACAAGCTGATTTTGCTAATTATTTCATCTGTAATGAAAAAGCTTTTGTTATTCCTTAAAAAAGGCTCTTACCAGATCCATAAAACATCAAATGGTTGTTACAGACTCCCCTGAATTCTCTGAGACTTGTTTCTTTTACTTTTAATTTGTAAAGAACCATTATTTTAAAAAGTCATAAAGGCAATTAATGGGTTCCATCTGGTTTTGATTATATTTAAATTTCAAATAAGACAACTGCAATGGGAGTTGCAAAACACAAAAGTCAGAGAAACACGTTAAACTACGTCAAGATCATTCAGTCAGGGAAATCCGGACTGTGGAGCAACTGAAGGTGAAAGGCCCTGTGTTCTTCAACAGATGAATTATAGGGAAAGAAAGGAAAGGAGGGTCAGGTGCGGGGGCTCACGCCTGTAATCACAGCACTTTGGGAGGCTGAGGCAGACGGATCACCTGAGGTCAGGAGTTCGAGACCAGCCTGACCAACATAGAGAAACCCTGTCTCTATTAAAAATACAAAATTAGCCAGGCATGGTGGCACATGCCTGTAGTCCCAGCTAGCAGGGAGGCTGAGGCAGGAGAATTGCTTGAACTCGGAAGCGGAGCTTGTGGTGAGCTGAGATTGTACCCATTGCACTCCAGCCTGGGCAACAAGAGTGAAACTCTGTCTCAAAAAAAATAAAAAATAAAAAAAAAAGAAGAAGAAGAAGAAATCTGTAGATCAAAAAAGACTTAAAAGACATAACATCATTTTTCAAAGGGGCAAGTCTAAGCTATAGTCTGGAAATTAATGACATATAGTTTCATTGGATAATAAAACTATATACAGGAGGCCTGAGATTAGGTCAGAGTGCATGAGGGGCTTTCAGGAGTGGGGCTGGCTAAATCCTATTTCTTGACTTAAGTGGTAGTCAGAATGACTGGTGTTTACCTTGTAATAACCCAATAGGCTATTCTTTTTTTAGTTTTCAGCATCTGTGCTTTATTATACAATAAAAAGATAAATTATAAAGACATAATCAATGAGTACAGAGTCAAAGAAGTATCATGAAGCTTTCAAGTAAATATTCCTTATAAGAACAGATTTAGTGAAAGAGTTCAAGGCTTTCGTGAATCTAAAGATCTCATGCAGCTTTTCTAATCCTTCCCGGATTCTCACTCATCTGTGGAAGTGTTCACAGCTGAGAGAAAGCCATCTTCACACAGCCCCTTCCTCACATTTCTATTCCCTTCCCCTGAAGTTAACAACAGTAACTGTTTTCATATGGATCATCCAGACCTTTCTCTATTCATTTATATACAAAAATATCCATGCTTAAACATATATTTAATTTCAAAAATCTAAATGGGATCATATACATATATATGTACAGAGACACGCATGTATATCACACATGCATTATACATATATACACACAGATGTATGCATGTATATCACACACACTATAAATATATACACACACACATACATATACATACATACATGTTTTTCTGCAATTTGCTTTTTTCATTTTCCATCTTGAAGATTTTCCAGTAGTAAATTCTTTTTGAATCGCTCTAGACCAATCCACAGTACGAATGCACCATTGAATATTTAACCATTCCCCTACTGATGGATGTTTAGATTACAGATGCTCCTTGACTTAAGATGGAGTTACATTCCAATAAACTCATTATAAGTTGAAAATATCAGAAGTCAAAGATGCACTGAATATACCTAATCTACCAAACACCATAGCTTAGCTTCCCCTACCTCAAATGTGCTCACTTACATTAGCCTACAGTTGGGCAATATCATCCAACACAAAGCCTATTTTATAATAAAGTATTGAATATCTCATGTAATTTATTGAATAGTGTACTGAAAGTGAAAACCAGTATGGGTATCATCATGAAGCTGAATCATCGTAAGTTCGAGATCATGTATATTTCTTTTCTTTTTTTTTTTTTTTGCTGCCTCTAACAATGAATGCTTACATCTCTGTGTGTATCTCACTTGTTCTAAGTCATATCAACCAAATCGAACCTACACTTTTTATAAGTGTTTGAAATACAACCTCAACACTCTAAGGTTAAAGATCAGTGAGGGCCACAGGATTACTTTTAAAAGCCCTTAGTTGCTATTGGTAGACTAGCAGAGAGAGTCTACTGGGTTGAATGGAGTTGGTCAGCAGGATATTCCTTCTGCTGTTATTATCTGAAAGATTGTGGGAAAAGATTAATATTTTACCAAGCAGTCTTTCTTTTGATAATTATTGTTAATTACCTGTATTAGGTTTTATTACATCCTTCTTATAGTGGTCACTTTGCAGTCCTAGGATTTATCATCCTGTGTGTAAGAAGTGAGTAAAATGCATGTACATTCTCTGCACATCAACTGAATTCACCTGAGATCAGGCCTAAACCAAATTCTGTTAATATTCTAGGAACTACAATGGTATTTCTTTTAGCATACTTCCAGAAAACATATACCAAAGTTCCATTTAGGTTCATTTCCTCTATTTTCTTTGATTTTAATAATGCAAATATTAATATGGCAATTAGGAATGTTCAGATTCTACTGATGTCAGATATATAGAAAAATAAAGAAAAGCACCATAAACTATACGAATGGGCCCATCACTACTTACCACAGCATTCCAAATTAAAAAAGCAATGAGATACTACTTTATACCTCTTGGGAAAGCAAAATTAGAAAATGGATAATATCAAGTATTGGCGAAGATGTAAGCTGTTAAGTCCCAATGGTCTTCTGATATTTTCAACTTGTGATGAGTTTATTGGGATGTAACCCCATTGTAAGTCAAGAAACACTTGTATCTCAACATCCATCAGTAGTGGAATGGTAAATGCACCATGGTGCATTCGTACTATGGATTGGTCTGCGGCCACTTGAAAAGAATGTAGATTTCAGAGGAATTCTTGCACAGGTCTGGAGTGGGGATATGCTCAGAGACGTTCATCATGACATTGGTTGTGATAATGGGGGGCATAGATGTCTGTCCCAAGCTGGATGGTTAAGAAAAATGTGGAATTCTATGCAGCAGTAAAAGGTAACCTACTATCTGACCTATAGCAATATAAATAAATTGCAAAAGCAATAACCAGTAACAGAAGTTGGAAAAAGAATAAGACTTAGAGCACAATATGGTTGAGATAAATCAAAAGTACATGCACACATCAAATAATGCCATATGCTAAAAACAAGAATACCTGCATATTTAGGAACATTTACGAAACACACAAAGTTAGTGCTACAGGTAACGGAAATGGAAGCAGGGATCCAGGAGAAGAAAAAACCAAACAAACAAAAGATGAGAGGAGCTTGCATGCCCCATTGATGACAGTGGTCTGTTAAAAGAGGGATATGATTATCTTAGCTCTCTGTACCTGGGGTGTGAAATAAAAATACTAAAAATGAAGGAAGGAAAAGAGAGAGAGAGAAGAAAGCAATTTTGCCTAAGGAAATTGAATTTTTTTTTTTGCTTTTCCCAAAATTCAATCAAATATATTTTTCTTAGATTTAAACAACTCTTTGGTAAAACCGTACTAGTACCATACATTTTCTGCAGAACTACAAGATAAAGAAATTCCCACTACCTTCAGGTATTAAGAGAAATAGATTACAACGCTTTCTCTTCCTCCATCAATAAGTGAGTAAAACGGGTCGGGCACTGTGGCTCATGCCTATAATCCCAGCACTTTGAAAGGCCAAGACAGATGGATCACTTGAGGTCAGGAGTTTGAGACCAGCCTGGCCAACAAGGTGAAACTCGTCTCTACTAAAAATACAAAACTTAGCTGGGTGTGGTGTTGCGCACCTGTAGTACCAACTACATGGGAGGCTGAGGCATGAGAATCACTTGAACCTGGGAGGTGGAGGTTGCAGTGAGCTGAGACTGCACCACTGCACTCCAGCCTGGGCAACAGAGAGAGAGAAGCTGTCTCAAAAAACTAAACTAAAATAAAATAAATGAGTAAAATGAAGACCGAAACTGGAATGTGAAACAGCAAGATGATGTCACTCCCTTTTGCCCACATGATAGTTACCACAAAAATCCAAACAGCTAAGAGTCATGGTACCAGGCCACGCAGACTAACAAAACTGTTACCTTGATGATGCCAACCAAAGTCGTTTTCATCATTAAGATGCCTTCAGTAAAAATGGAAATAGCATGAGTAAGCTTGGCAACCTATAACAAAGAAAAAGAGGTATGAAAAATACTTCAGATAAAAGACCCATCATTTCCGGGAAATCAGAAATCATTGGCTAATGGTCCTGGAATGAGCAAAGATAACAGGAAATGAACCTGCAGCTTTAGGACACCTGTGTCCACATGTTCTGGACAGAAATGAGGCTCTATGGTATAACTGAAAGCCCACAGTTAGACACATTGGGTAACCGAGTCAGAAGACATCAGTTCATTCTTTCACGTTTGACAAAGCATTTCTCCTTTAGGCTTCATTTTCTCATGTCTAAAATTTGGGACAGAACTCAATGATCTAGATGGGCCCTTCTGGCTAGAAAAGACTATGAGACTGAGAAGGTAACCTCCCCTTCCCTAGCCTCCCAATTATTTGCAAGCAACACCAGCAGGCATTGACAAGGTAGACAAGTGCTAGCTATATTGCTGAATCAGAATAAACGTGGAAATATCAAGCTTGATAATCTAAGTCCCTGACATATTTCTTGGACTTGTGTCAGAATGGGAAATTGACACTGTATATCATATTTTTAATCTTCACTTGATTTTACTTTTGATGTCTTTAAATTCTAAGTTCAGGGAGAAAAAAATCAGAGGTGTTTATTACTGAGTGAGCTTAAAATCCGCCTATAGGAAATGGTTAATGGAATATAGATTATTTTGAGCTGCTCAAAAAGCAGGAACATGATATGAGAAGTCAGGTAATCTAGTTCAAAAAGAACAAGGGCTGCTTTAGCAAGACTGTTTTAGAAAAAAGTGGCCAGCTAAGCTCCATTTCCCCTGAGAATACTGAGGCGAATAAGGCCTTAAATGACACCAGGAAAATGTCAAGAATAAAAGGTGTGATTATACTAAAATCGTAAAACATGTTTACCATTGCAAATGTGAGAAAACAAGTCAGAATTGGTCTGGTGGTCCCCAGAATACGGCAGGCGACACAGGCCTGTGATGTTTCATGACTTAGTTTTTAATATGAAAAGGCAGAAGTCAGAGGACACAGTACCTCGTATCGTGGGCCCAGCTGAGCATAGTCCCTCAGCTTGTCTTTGTCCAGGCGGGTAGGCACTTCAATAATGTCGTGAGTCTGAAGCTTTATGATCTTTAGAAGAGATGTAAACATGCTTTCTGGGATGATCTGCAAAACCTTCAGTGAAAAGGACAGAAGGAAACGCAATGAACATCCGTTTTACTTTTCTTGGCTGACAAATATTAGGATGGCAGTAAATGACAGCAATTTATCTATATAGGGGGATGCTGAAAAATGTAAAAGAGCTGTTTAAATAACTGCTAACAGGCACAGGGCTCCATTCCTTTAAATATTAATTGCTCACAGAATATAAAGCTAATCCTTCTAACAATGCTGCAAAAAACCGTATCATTCCCACTTTACAGATTTTAAAAAGATCGAGGTTCAAAAATGTTAAGTAACATCATTATAGAGGACTCGGCTAGTATGTAACACCAGTAAACTTTGAATTTAGGCCTGTCTGGCTTCTTGCTCCATCAGAAGTTATTAAAACAAGAATCAAAATTCCCATGAAAACCTGAATTGGGCTGTGACCGGGAGATGCTGGATCTAGATCTGGCTCTTTTACCAGATATGGCTCTGTGATTTTGAAGAAACTATTATAATCTCTGTTTCTACATCTATAAAATAGACGTAAATACCATCAACATTTAAAACACAGAAATAAAATTTCCTGGCAAGTAAAAACATCTGTACATCCACAGTAGCAATAAGTTTATTTTTAGGTGTTGCAAATTTCTGGAATCAGATTTTTAAAAGGGAAAGAGACACGGATATACTTTTTGGGGGCCTAAGCATACTTTTTGTATTCAAAACAGCAGTAATCTGGTAAGAGTAAATATCACCCTGATGCATTTCTTACTTTTCTCACATAGGATACCAACTCTCCAGAATAGTACTGCGACACGCTGAGCAGATCCGGGCTATTTGCCTGATTAATACGAAGAAGGGGCAGATCCAGGGCAGAGGCAAGCTGGAAGAAAAATAAGGCGTATCTGTTTCTCTGTTTCAAAAAGAGTCCTAGAAATCTTCTTTTCCAGAAAATGTAACATACAACAAAACATTTGGGTTTTACCCAACAGAGGGCAACAACCACTGAGTCTCATCAGTATCACTAATAGTTACTGACAATACAGTTTTTGAAAAACCCTAGTTAACTGTAATGGCAGTGGTTCTTAAACTGTGCTCCCTGGACCGCTAGCTTCAGCATGACCTGGGAACTTGTTAGACATGCAAATTATTGGGTGCCACTCCACACTGACTTAGTCGGACACCCTGGGGGTGGGGCCCAGCAATCTGTGTTACAACCAGCCCCGCAGGTGATTCTGATGCATGCTCAAGTTTGAGAGCCACCATGCCACAGAAGATAGCTACTCCTGTGTGGAAATCAAGACATTCTGACTGACGCACTACTGAATCCGTCCAATCTAATATGCCGTCAAGCGTAAGATGTGCCATTATTGGCCGGGCGTGGTGGCTCATGCCTGTAATCCCAACACTTTGGGAGGCAGAGGCGGGTGGATCACAAGGTCAGGAGATTGAGACCATCCTGGCTAACACAGTGAAACCCCGTCTCTACTAAAAAAGACAAAAAAAATTAGCCGGGTGTGGTGGCGGACGCCTGTAGTCCCAGCTACTGGGGAGGCTGAGTCGAGATGGCGCCACTGCACTCCAGCCTGGGCGACTGAGCGAGACTCTGTCTCAAAAAAAAAAAAAAAAAAAAGAAGTGCCATTATTTTATATGTCACTCAGAAAAAAATTAAATGCTGACAACTAAACTATGATATGCCATCAACGATAAAACCTATCCCCAGTTACAGGAATGTTAAAATATGAAAAAAGTTGTAGTAGCCAGGCGCATGGTGCACGCCTATAATGCAAGCTACTTGGGAGGCTAAGGCAGGAGGATCGCTTGAGCCTGGGAGTTTGAGATACAGCCTGCGCAACACAGTAAAACCCCATCCCTCTCACCCCCACCTCCCAAAAAATGGTGCATCTCAGAATTGATATATATGGTACATGGTAGCTCTGTCAGAAGACATTGAGTAGACTGGGCTTGGTGGTTCACACCTGTAATCCCAGCACTTTGGGAGGCCAAGGCAGGAGGAATATTTGAGGTTAGGAATTCAAGACCAGCCTGGCCAACATGGTAAAACCCCATCTCTACTAAAAATAGTAAAAATTAACTGGACATGGTGGTGAACGCCTATAATTTCAACTACTTGGGAGGCTGAGGCAAGAGAATTGCTGGAAACTGGTAGGCAGAGCTGCACTCCCGCCTGGGAAACAAAGCAAGATTCCATCTCTAAATAAATAAATAAATAAATAAAAGAAGACACTGAGTAGATTCTTTGTTCATTTACCACGAAGTGAAATTACTATGAGAGCACGGGCTGTGCCTATTTTTCACCAATATTCCCTGTTATTGTAGATATTAATACTAGTTTGTAGCAGAGGCTCAGTAATTTTTTGAATGAATAAGTAAAAGGACTTAATTCATGCCTAGGGAATAAAGGACACAAAAGACTCACATTTTTAGTACACAGATAAAACTTAAAAAAAAAATCTACTCTTCACTTAAAAATACCATTCTTGAAGATATTCCAACTTATAAAACAGTATTCCTGAAGACATTCCAACTTATATTAATTAAAACTTTAAATATTTCTGGCATCTTTGAAACTATGATCTCATGGAAAAACTGCTAACAATTTCAGTCTATAAAAATATTGAAATTATTTACCTTCCTAAAAGGATAAAATCTTGGGCTGAATTAATGAACGAGGTATGAATGAAGGCCAACTCTTTCCTAGTAACAGAGAATCTCACTGTGTTTTGCTTACCTTTAGGAAGGTAGCTCTGAGTTTAGTAACCATGGATGGATTTACCCTTATGCTTTCTTGCATGATAGATGTGAAACTGCAAAAAGAAGAGAGATGGTAAGAAGATGTTCCCAGGGCCTTTCATCTATAGCAAATGTCAGCACTGCCTACATTACCTGTCAATCAACTGCCAAGCAAAAGAAAGGTCCCCAACGATCTGCATCGTGATCAGAACCTCCTCTTTAATGTTAATGGTTCTGATCATCTGATGAAGAAACTTTCGAGTATCGGCAAGAAACTGACATACTTGCAGATTGGATTCCAACTGGTGGAATTCTTGAACCTGTGTTACAGAAATACACTTAATTTAAAAACCCTGAATGGACTCTGTGGTGCTCATTTGTTCTTGAAAACACTTCAAATAAAGCACACTACTTCTGACGATTTCAGTATTAATTATATCTCTAAAAATATATAATCATATCAATTAGATAGGGTTATAGATTATGAGTAAAAATGATGTTTTGAATAATGGAGTTGGCCACGTGCGGTGGCTCACGCCTGTAATCCCAGCACTCTGGGAGGCCGAGGCAGGTGGATCACCTGAGGTCAGGAGTTCGAGACCAGCCTGGTTAACATGGTGAAACCCCATCTCTACTAAAAATACAAAATTAGCTGGGCGTGGTGGCAGGCGCCTATAGTCCCAGCTACCCGGGAAGCTGAGGCAAGAGAATTGCTGGAACCCAGGAGGTGGAGGTTGCAGTGAGCTGAGATGGTGCCACTGCACTCCAGCCTGGGTGACAGAACTAGATTGAATCTCAAAAAAAAAAAAAAAAAAGAGTTTATGGTTATTTTTCTGCTGCTTTTAGTTATCATTTTAAATCTAGTTAAATACACAATTAAAATTTAAGAGTGGTGAGGTATAATTTTTTTCATACAATCATTTTTGAGTTGAAAGAAAAACAATAAACTACTTTTTCAGAAAAGAAAATATACCACTTACAAGCATATGATCATTATATAATTATTATTATTTTTTTATGTATTCCTTTCTGTTTTTTTTCCCCAAGGCACACACTTTTTTACAACCCTAAAAATGGTATACACATGCAATTTTGTTTTTGCTTTTACCTCCTTATCACAATTTGCCCAATGCTTCTATGTTATTTTTATAATTATGTCTCTAAGATTACATGTTTCCTCAAGTTAAAATATTGTAATTTTTGCTACCATTCTCTTCATACTAGTCATTTATTTCCCCAAATTTAGGACACTATCTGTTACAGGAAACATATTAATTCACATTGCTTTTACTTCTGATGAAATAGTCTCTCAGATATATTTACAGGAACAGACTGCTGGGTGGGTCATAAGGTGTGATTCACGATCCAAGAAACTTCATTTAAAAAGCCTTTCCTTACCTCCTCCAAAGCTTGTATCAGTTGCACAGTTTTTCTGCCCGCAGCAGTAGAATCATCGTAATTTAAAGACAATATTTGTTTTGAGATCTCTCTGAACCAAGCTTGAAGGTTTTCTAGTAATACAGAAATAAGAAAAGACTACTGAAATCCTCGAATTCCTGTAGCTGTGGCTTTGAATTTAACTAAATAATCTTTTACAAATTCAGTTCCTCAGCGCTTTTGCCATGGGCCTAACACTAGGAATTTTCCAAATGGCAAAAATGCCTGGAGCATGCGACATAGTAGAATAAACTTTCTACATAAATAGCTTAGTCTATAACACTTGGCAGACAAATACTAAAGGCTCAAGTACATGCTATATAAGCGGTAAGTGTAGAGGTGGTAGTGGCAGTGGAGAAGAGTTGGAAGGGAACTGAAGGATGTCCCTAGTTACCAGGGAGAGTTTTCTGGCGAAGCGAGGAAAGGAAAAGATCCGGATCATCGGAGAGATGAAGGGTATTGTATCCAGATGAAAGGCAGACACAGGCAGAGGCTTCAGGGCAAGAATGACAAGAGCATATCTTGGAGGGCAAAGAAGAGACCAATAAGACAGAAGCATAAGGTGTGACTGGTGAGTCACAGGGACGTCTGAACAATGCAGGGGGTGCCATTTGCACTTCTGAACCGGCAGACATTTCATACAGTAGAGAAAGAGAAGGGTGTCCACATGCTCTGAGTACCCTCAGTGTGTCAGGCAAAGTTCTAAGTATTTAATCTTCACAGCAATATAGGGAGGTGGAATTTGTTAGCCATTTCCCAGATAAAGAGGCTGATGCTCAGAGAAACTGAGAATGTTATGCAGGGTGACACTAAATGGCGGAGCCAGGACTTACAATTGTCTGTCCAAGTTCAAAAACTCTATTTACCTCACCAAGTTGATCCCCTAAAATTTTTGTTTATCAATGGGGTGGTTCCACATTATTAAAAGGCTTTACTTACTTATGATCTAAGTTATTTCAAGAATTAGCATGACGAACACTCATAATTTTGAAGATTTTTTTAGGGCTGAGGGGCAGCGATGGAGTAGTAGGAAGAGCATGAAATTTGGGGTCTGAGATGAGCAAGACCCAGGCTCTTCACCTTTGTACCTTCAGCAAATGATTCCATGCTTAAGCCTCAGTTTCCTTATATATATGAAATAAGGATTAAGATGTGTATCCTACAGGGTTGTAAGGTGAGAAAAAATTATGAAAGTATGTCCTAAGCTGTAATAAACTATACAGCCGGAAAAAAAATGTAAAATTGTTATTTCATCTCTGAAACAAAGTTGGCATTTTTAAGGGCCTAAAAGAAATTATCACAGAGATTAATGCACTGATTCTAGACAGCTAATGGGGTCAGATTGTTACACGTGATTGTTTTGCAGATCACAATATGATAACCATAATATTCATTCTAGACTTCAGGTTTCATATAACAATATGGTGACCTGCAAAACATGTTTCTAGTTTATATCACATCATTATATGTTGGCTGACTTTTCCCTATAGGAACAATAATACAATTTGGAAATATATTTTTGCCCAACCACTCAGCATCAAAGAAATAAACAAAAGCCAAAATACAGTAATCACAAGCTCATACTGATTAAAAATAATAGTTTTTAAATAAGAAGCTACACTACTAAGCAATTCTACAGTAAAATTAACTTCATCAGAAATCGATCGGATAGTTAAAACAAAATTAACCATTAAAAAAATTGTCGCCATAAAATTCAGAATGGTTTTTTGGGGGCAGTTAGAAATTTCTTATTTATAAAAATTTGAAATGGTGCCAGAACTTTCCTGTAAATAAAATTTCCTAGAAGAAGTAGGATCAAAATCATTAAAGTAAAATCTGAGTTTGTGTTTTTTCAAAACTAGTCTGCAGTACCTTCTTCTGCCACTAGATACCAGGTGCATTGGTGAACAAGAATCAAGCGAGACCAGAACAATTTTAGCTATCATCTATGCTGGTATATTACTAACATTCTTGGATGATGTATCCTTGAGAAGATCATGAGAGTTATAGATCCTTTCCCCCCTTTCCCCAAATCACATAAACTCACACATTAGTTCTGCATACCATGGAGGTGAAGGCCAGCTGTGACTCTCTAAACCCTTGTCTATGAACTGGAGTTACCAAAACCCCTGGTTTAGCCTAACCTCACGTTTCAAAGATAAGATACAAAACCTGAACTCTAGAAAGGATATGAACAGTGCCCAAGAGAGCAGAAAGCTAGACGCAGCCAAAACTAACCTTCAGATCTTTATTAGCAACACTAAAGAGGGAATATCATAGGATGCAATAATGAGAACATAAAGCCTTTTTAACCTGCCAGTTTCCAAGGTTTCAAATAACCTGTGCATACATTCCAAACACACCAGTATTTCCTCTTCAGCAATTACCATTTTTCTCCACTCTGGTCAGGGGTTTCACTCCCGAAAAGACATCAGCAAGCTCAGTCATCCGCTCCGAACCCTCTTTCTTATAATGCTCCCATTTGGTTTGCTTTTCTGAAAGCATTTGCTTGAACATCTGTTGAAGCGACAGAAAAGATTTACTTACTTAAGAGAAAATCCAGACTAGGCAGTTTATGAAGAGAGCTTGAGGAAACCCAATTTAAATTTTAAATAAGAAGCTACACTGTAAATTAACAGTGACCCTGATGTCATCTCCTTAGGCACTGATACTTTGTAGAAATTCAAGGACAAAGCCAGACCACCTCCAAAACAGTAGTTCTCATACCAACTGTACATCAGCACCACCAGGAGGAGGGCTTTAAAGTTTTCAAATTCCCAAGGCCCACCCCTAAAGATTTGGTTCAGGTGGTCTTGAATAGGGCTGGAAATTAGCATTTTTAATGTGAGATTAAATTTGTGACCACTGCTCTATGGTTCTTTCTAGGCAACAATGTCTGCAACTCTAAACAGTCAGGGATACTCTGTATTATCTTCTCTGATGACTGGGGAATGAACTAAATTAACTACAAAAGTTCTTTGTTTTATTATACAAGTTTGTTTATTTTTATTATTATACAAGTAATTATGTTTATTTTTATTTATTTATTTTTTAGAGACAGGGTCTCACTCTGTTGCCCAGGCTAGAGTGCAGTGGGGTGATCATGGCTCACTACAACCCTGAACTTCTGGGTTCAAGTGACCCTCCTGCCTCAGCCTCCCAAATAGCTAGGGCTATGGGCATGCACCACTATGCCTGGTTAACTTTATTATTTTTTTGCAGAGATGGGGGTCTTGCTATGTTGCCCAGGCTAGTGTCTCAAACTCTCGGTCTCAAGTGATCCTCACTCCTCGGTCTCCCACACTGTTGGGATTATAGGTATGAGCCATTCAACCACCTTAATTCTGTTTACTAATTCACTCCTTCATAAAATTTAAATTCTACAAAGTCTTGGGCAGAGAAGAAAAAGGTGTAACTCAGGGTTAGGTTTGTTTTTGTTTTTTTTTCTGAAACAAACTTAAAAAACATACTTATTTCTCACTAAAGGACAGGCCATCTCAGACAAGGGTGGATGGTTTTTTACACTGGGTTCTTAGGAGGTAAACAGGCATGAACACTGATTTCTCACTTAAGAAATTCCTCACTTGCCAGCATCATAATGAATCTTGAAAAGCCGAGCAATGGGATAGGGAGACTCCATCTGCAGGTGGAGAATCAGGGCTCTGTGGAATTTTGCAGGGCCTGTAGAGGAAGAATCTTAGTGATCTGGACAGAATGACTAATTGACAAAATGATGAGGGAGAGGATGAGGAATAATGAAATTATTTACAGAGTCTACCCTAACTTTCTGAGTCCCTCGGATCAATCAATGCCATTTCACAATGGCAAAGCAACAACATAAGAGCACCCTGAGGCCTTCGTAAGAGACTACATGGCATCAAGCCCTTCAAACACGCATTCACATGAACTCGCAGGTTTCACATCTTGCAGGATGGAATTTGGGATAGGGGATGGTCCCTGAATTAGGAAATGCACTGTCATATAAAGATTAGAAGAAACACAGGTCCAATTACTGTGTCTATAGCATACTCAGAAAGTGATTCTATAAACAGTGCAGGATGGGAAGTAGGAGAGAGGAAGCACAGGTTAAAGAACCAAGCTGAAATGTCAGAAATTCAAATATGTCATTTCTTTGAGCAATTTGTACTGGGTATTTTTTTTTCTTTTTTACCAGAGCTTTCCTGAAGACCTCTCATGAGTTGGTACTCCTTTATGCTGTCTTGTTTCCTGTTTACCTGGATAGACAGAAGGAAGCTGTCCATTCTGTTTCAATAGATTCCAGAGAACAGACTTATCATTAGAAATATAGGCTTGGTCAGTCAGATAGCCTAGGTCTGTCCTGATTTCCACTCAACAATGCTGAACTACATATTATCTATAGAACTCTTGGGTCCCTGGGGCTCCAGTTTATAATT